>NC_141550.1:15282500-15633333 GCF_021556685.1 Rattus norvegicus | reverse complement strand
TGCAGCTAGGGCCAGCGAGAAGCTCAGCAGGCAAAAGCGCCTGCACAAGTCCAACAACCTGAGTTCTATCCCTGGGACCCACAGGGAAAAAAAAACAATTGTTCTCAGACTTACACATGTGCCCCACGACAAAACATGCCCCACCATTACCAAATAAATGTATATGTAATTTTAAGATGTAGTTAGTACTCTATCAAAGAGATATACTCTAAATAAAAATGACAGAAAGTATAACTTTCTGCCAATTTATAAAACACCAGAAAAGGTAGGGGAGTGGGGCTGGGGGGTGGAAATAGAGATGACCAACACAAACGGCTTCACGTATGAAATTGCCAAGGAAGGAATGAATGAATGAATAAAATATTTCACGCCAGGAAACGTGAAAAAGACAGCTTCAGTATGTTTGTAACAGAAATGTTTTTACACAACATAATATATGCATAGGTGTTCATGTCAATATCTTTACCTTTTTTAATCTTTGTATCTTATTTATCTTTTTTTTTAAAAAAAAAAGTAGTAGTTTGCATATAGTAAAAAATTTCAGCTTATCTTTGGTATACTTTTGATTTTTAAATGTTATCATCACCATAACAGAAGTTTGGCAACCACCTGACACTTTGGGAACTTGGCTTGGAGCATGTGTGTGCATGTGTATATGGACAAGTTGTATGGAAGCCTGAGGTTGACAATGGGGGTCTTCACAATGAACTTACCGGTCAGCAAGCCCCGGGCATCTTCCCATGTCCACCCCACCAGCACTGACTGGGGTTGGGGCTGCACGGTGCAGTACTCGGCTTTTTCTCTGGGTGCTGGAGTTCTACGGTAGAACTTCTTGCTGTACAGCAGGATTACCAACCAAGACACCTCCACAACTGCTAGTTTTTGGGTGATGGTGGTGTCTTTTGGTCTTCATTTTTGTTTTGTTTTGTTTGCCTAAGGCAGGGTCTCATGAAGCCTAGGCTGGGCACTAACATGCTATGCAGGCAAGGATAACTCTCAACTTCTGATCCTCCTGCCTTTACCTTCCAAGAACTGAGACTTAGAGGTGTGTGCCACTATGTCCAGTTGATGCAGTGCCAGGCATGGGCCTTAGGCTTCACACATGCAGGACAAAATTCTCAGGACCGAAGGCCAGTATTTATATGATAAAGTTTCATTAAGAAGACACCCATTGGCTCAGCGGAAGAGCACTACCTCTTCCAGAGGACCTGGGTTCAATTCCCAGCAACCACACGGTAGCTCACAACCATGTGTAACTCCGATTCTGGGAAATCCAATGTCTTATGCTGACCTTTCCAGGCACCAGGCACAAAAGAGGTGCACAGACATAATGCAGGCAGAACACCCATACACATTCTAAATAAAATAAAACAACTACCAACCCAATTGCAGCTGCTCACCCATTCTGGAAGATATATAGTGATAGTGCATCACTGAGCATTTGTGAGCCTCCAGAGAACATTTAAAAATCCAACACAGACACACATATAGAAACATACACTCCCTTAAACGGAGACCAGCAAAGATAATTTTTATGACTCAAAAATATCTTTTAAACATGTATAGTCAATCATTACTTTAAAAATTACTTTTAGTTTTATGTGTCTGAATGGTCTGCCTGCTGATGTGTTTTGTACCACATTCACATCTCTGTACCTGTGGAAGTCAGAGAGGGCTTCAGAGGCCCTGGAACTTAAGTATCAGAGGGTGCTGGGAATCATCCAGGTCCTCTGCAAGAGTGCATGCTGTTAACCACTAAGTCATCTCCCAGGCCCTCAAAATCACCCTTTTTAGAATAAATAACTGAACTACCCTCAGGGATACCAAAGTACACAGGACTGGCTTCTTGTTTTAAAATAGCTCCCAGAATTCTGGCTATTTTTTACAGCTTCACCTCTTCTCTCAGTGCCACTTTTTGCTATTAATGGAGCTCCTGCCTCCAGCAGACCGTCTTCTTCACCTCTCCTCAGAGTTGAGAAAATGGACGGCTAGAATTGCCAGAATTGCATCTGCAAAGGCTAGAGAAGGCTGAGAGAGAGAGCAGGCAGGAAAGACAACACTGTCTAATGAGCACGCACGTGTGCACACACAAGGCGGGGGAGGGTAGGCACAGAGGAGGTGCTAATCTGAAGTAATATTCAATGTTTTACTTAGCTGAGTAAAACTACAGCCCTGTGCAGTTAGCAAAAGCAGGTACTAAGGCTCATTTTGTGTCTTACATGTTACTTCCCATCACTAAGCAACATTAAACCAGGACCATTTTCAGGCTGTCCACTAGAGGTAGATCACAGAGAAACAGCTTCACTTCCCCCTCCAAGAGCCCCAGGCTACAGAGAAAAAGTGAGAGGCACGCACTGCCTCTCACACGAACTCCCTGAGAAATGACACGCTGTGTATCTGCCATGTTCCTGGGCCAATCACCAAGCATCCAGCAGCCTCCACCCACAGACTTAAACACAACTTCACCAATTGCAACGGGATCCTGGGTGGGACTTCCGCAATCATTTTAGGCTTAACTACCACCATCTCACTACTGCCAGCAGGGATGATCAGGAAGAGGGAGGCATGCTGAAAGTTTTAACTCAAGCTCAGTTTCCAAAGAAAGGGCAAGCTGGAAGACAGTGTGGCAAGTCTTAAAAACTGAAGCAGCCTCACCCTGTACCCCGCACCCAAATAAGTGGTTTTTGGTTTTGTTTTGTTTTTTTTTAAACCATGAAAATGCAAGCTACCAAAGCTGAGGATCAGTTAGGTGCTCAGCTTTCAGTCAACCTCGGGCCCTTAAGTTCTCTGGCCCAATTTTGGCTGCAGAACCATCTGCCAACGGGACAGCAGAGGGCTGACAATGTGGAGCTCTCCTTCCCCACCAATCAGGGCTGCTGAAGGTCACTGAACACTTCCTGTGCAGCAGGAAAACAGCTCTCACAAGCCCCTGCCTATGCCAAACGACCCCCAAATTCTTCCCGGTTCTGAACTACTACCTTCACAGTAGACATGCAGACCGGAGCCACTTTAAAAGTCACAGAACTGACAAGAGCCCATCTCAGCAAGTTTACAGTAGTACCTTGAAATCTAAAGCCAAAATGTTACCGTAGACAATTTCTCCAAACACTACACTTTTAAAGGTAGAGGAGCAGGGTACCTGCCTTCAGAACTAAGAGGCCAGCACCGGTCTGTACGCAAGGTTCCTCCTCTCCCACAGCTTTGGAGGCTGTTTCAGCTTCCTGTGCCTAAGGCCCAGGCAATCTACTCCCGTTTATTCTACAGACTTCCCAGATAAACCTGTTGCTGGGAAAGGGCGGGTTAACTTTGACAGATGGGTATACACTTAAGGCTAAGGCCAGTGGGTAGCCTGCCTGCCTCCAAGAGGAGGGGAAAGACGGAGGATGTGGGAGATGACACCACCAATCCCACTTGGGGTGAGGGTCTGTCCACCAACCTCGAGTGTCCCATGAACAAATCTATGAGCCCACAGCAGGCCAGAGTAGGGAGGAATGGTGTGGACAGACTTCAACCACACCAGGCCTAAAGGCCTCGGACATCCATCTTGCTCCAGGCCCCCTCTGCCGAGCTTGCAGCAAGCCTGAGCATGGTGACACGCTGTGTCTCAAGAGGGGCCCTGAGGGACACTGAGGCCTGCTCCGAGGCCTTCCACGGGCAGGAGCACCCAAGTCTCACTGTGGGTCAGGCTGGGCTTCCCGGAACTAGTTCAGTGCTGACACCGGCCCAAGAGACGTCCCCAAGTCTAACCCAAACCCAAGCCCAAAAAGACCCTAGGCCAAGCCCCGAACCCTGGCCGAAGGAACCTCGGACTTAACTCCAATCGCTACCCAAGCAATTTCAGGCCCAGCCCAAACACAAGCACTAAGAGGCCTGGAGCCCAACTGTAACTCCTGTCCAAGTGACCCCAGACCCAACTCTGACCCAAACCCGAAGGGAACCATAGTCCAAAGGGCACCAGGCCCGACCCTGACTCAGGCCCAAAGAGACCCCAGACCCAGCCCTAAGAGACCCCAGCCAACCGGCTCCAGCCGCACCTTGACGTGGAAGCGGATGAGCGCCAGGCGGATGCAGTGGGCCATGCAGACCGGAGGCAGGAACCAGACCTTGGGCGGTGGCGTGCCCTTGTTCTGGACATGGCTGACGATCTGCTGCGCTGTCTGGCGCTCGTTACCCTGCCGCTTGACCCACTCGTGCAGCCGGGCCTTCTCGAGCGCGCCGTTGAAGAAGACGAAGAGCTCGATGTTGCCTCCGAAGCAGGCCTTGGCCAGAGCCGCCAGGTAGCCGAGCATGTGGTTCCACTGGCCGCCGCTCACCCAGTCGGTGTAGAAGCCACCGTACAGGCGATGCAGGCAGTTGTCGGCATCCACCAGCAGGCGAAGCGGGGTCTGCGGGGGCCGCTGCCGCCCGCCGCCCACCAGGCTGCCCCGGGCCAGCTTCTGCAGCTCCACCGGCACCACGGCGCTCGGACAGTGCTTCTCGATGTAGTCCTGGAAGCCCTGCACGCCCATGGCGGCGGCGAGGCGGGCGCGCGCGGGCGGCGGGGCCGGCGGCGGCGGGGCGGGGGGCGGCGGGGCCGTGGCGCGGCCGGCGGGCGCGGGCAGCCTCAGGGCGGGCTGGGGCTGGCCGGGGGCGCGCTCACGGCCGCCGCGGCCGCCATGTGCTGCCGCCTCCCAGGGCCATGTCTGGGGAGGGACCTGCGCCGCCGCCGCGCTGCGAGGCCGAGGCCGAAGCTGGGCCGGGCGGGGCGGCGCTGACGTCGGGCCCGCCCGCGCGGACGCGGGAGGCGGAAGAGGCGGCGCCGGGCCGCGGCCGGGCTCCCGGGGCGGCGGCGGGGCGGAGAAGGCGGAGCGCTGCTTGGCTTGTCGGGCCCTTAGGGGGCCGCAGCCGGGCGGGCTCGGGGAGGTGCCTGGGCCCGTGCAGGCCGCGCCCCGAGGCCGCGGGCCTCCGAGGCCGGCTCCGCCCCGCGCAGGGCTGCGGGCCCAGGAGGCGTGGCCGGCAGCTTGCGCCCCTCCTCCGCCGCGTGTGTCCCGCGGCGGGGCGGGGAAGCCAGGAGCCTGGGAGCGCGAGCGGCTGAGGAAGAGGAGGAGGAAGAGGAGGAGAAGGACGGCAGCGACAAGATGGCGTCGCTCCCGGGGCAGGACTTTCAGGGCCTCGCGTCGGAACCCCGCTGAGGAGAGTCCGAGAGAGCCGCAAGCCTCCCCGCGGTGCGCCGCCCTCCGGAGACGAGCGGACGTGGACTGCCTCAGGGACTCCTAAGAAGGCCACTGGGGCTGCGAGAGTCCCGCCAAACCCAGGCGCGGACAGTAGGTATGCTGAGCCAGGACCAAACGTCCTGAACGAGAAGTCGCCCGAAGGGGACCTGGACCTGTGGCTCAATTGGCACAGTGCTTGTCTGGCATCTTCCGGGCCCAGGGTTCGATTCCTACGTGTTGCGCAGGCTGTAAGCCCAGCATTCTGGAAGCGGAGGCTAGAGGATCAGAAGTTCAAGGTCATCTCATCCAATTGGAAGCCAGCCTGGGCAAGACACCTTATCGACCAAAAATAAATAAATAAATAAATAAATAAATAAATAAATAAATAAAGTTTAAAGGAGCGGTTTTTTCCCTTACCTCCAATTTTTCATCTGTTCTTTTTCTGGACAAGCCACTGCTGGAGCGGGGTGCACTAGACACAGGAGTGACCCGTTCGTCTCACAGCGCTACTGATCACCAAATTCATGCAGACTCAAAGTCCCCATCAGAGTTTTCGAGAAGGGGCAAACTGAATTCCATAGTTTCTTTTTTCTTTCCCTTAAAGAATACTTTTTATTCTTTGATAGTTTCATGCGTGTATACCATGTACCGTGATCATAACACCCCATTCTTCCAACAGTCTCAAACACAGGCCCATGTGATGTAGACAAATGAAATGCTCTTAGTGCCTTGATGGATTTTCTTTAATTTTTTTTTTTTTACAACCTGGTAAGTTATGCCTCTTATGTATAAAATTATTGATGAGGCCAGGGTTACATGTCATTTAGAAATTAGGGTTGCACTTTAAAGCCTCGCTAAATAATACTGTCCCCCAAATAATCACTTTTTTTAAAATTCACCGCTAGTATACAAGATTGAGCATGAGTTTTGTCCCTTGTATTTTATTAACAAGATTACATTCCATATATATTTCATTCACTTGTTTAGGTTTGGGTTTATTTTTGTTGTGATTTCTTGTTTGCTGGTCTGCTTGGGCCAGCCTTTTGCCATGCGGACTCCCCATCCTGCTTTCTATTTCTCTTAAACATTCCTGCTTTTGTTTTTAAAAAGGAGAGAGGAGAGGAATCTTTTGTGCTAGCATCCATGATTTTGGAACTAAACAGAGTTTTCATCGTAAGACTGTGGGATGTTAAGATTCCAGAAGTGGACCAAGTACAGTCCATCTAAAAAAAAAAAATCGCTCTCTGTAAGAGAGCCTTGGCTTTCTTTGACCTCCCAGGTTGTTATACAAATGCTAGTAATGCCAGCTTTCGTAGTCACTCCCTTCACTGTGAGGTATAGACTGCTTTAGAATTTTCATAACTTTAAAATTCATTTTCACAATAAAAAGCCCTCAAAATTTAATCATGCTTACTTTCCCTGCTTAATTGTGTACACACTTCAAAGGTATTAGTGATTGAGAAAACGTTTGGCTAACAACACCATAAAGAAAATTCAGGAGTTGAAAGAGATATTTAAATTTTCTAAATATCTAAACCCTGTATAAAATGCTAAAACTTGGTGTTTGCTTGGGAATACAATATGATTAGGGACTTTTTTTTTTTCCAGTTAGACTTAGGGCTGTATTAGAGAAACTTTTCATGAAGCGATTACCACCCTGAGGGGGAAATTAATTAATTAATTAATAAAGACTGCATGAGCATAGACTTCAAGAATTACCACACTTTTAATCTCAGACTCAGGGTGCAGAGGCAGGTGAACCTCTGTGAGTTGAAGGTCTGTCTCTCATACCTAGCGAGTTCCAGGTCACCAGTACTACACAGAGAGACCCTGTTTACCGCACTATCCCCAGAAAAGGAAGGATTATGATTACTGGATTAGTAGAGAAAGAAAGCCAGACAGACAGTATAAAACTAAAGCAAGCCAGCGGGCAAAGTGTTTGCTTTTAACGCCTTTCAATTTCAACTTGATTCTGATTGGTTAATTTATTTACAGCTTAAAGCAGGAAAATGTTGCCCTTTTTTGGTTTGGGAGTTGAGGTTGGGTTTTGGGAATTTTCTTTAGATAGGGTTTTTACTCATAGCCCAAGAAGCCCTGGACCCCACTGTGCAGTGCAGCCAGCCTGAAGATACAGCAGTCCTCCTCAGTCTCCTAAGATCTGGGATTGTAAGTGTGAGACAGGGTACCCGACACACCCTGTGACCAGGAAGAGACACAGTGTTTATTCCCTGCTGGGGTTTGATTCCTGAGGTGTGCCTAGACTTTACCTGTGCATGCGCTGTTACTTCAGAGTCCCCATGGAGCATGCACAGGCTTACTCTGCTGTCCTAGGCTTTTCTTGTGTGGAAACTTCTGGTGCAGACAAGAATTAGGCTCTCTGTTGCTGTGATGGAACGAACACCTTGACCAAAAGCAACCGGGGTTGGAAAGGGTTTATTTCACTTTCACTTCGGTTTCACAGTCCTTCCTGAAGGGAAATCAGGGCAAGAACTCAGAGCAGGCACCTGGAGGAAGGAGCTGATGCAGCGGCTACAGATGGTCCCTGCGTTCGTTCTGTTCGGGCTCACTCAGCCTGCTTTCTTCAACAATGAAACCACCAGCCCAGAGGTGGCTCCACCCATAAATGGCTGAGCCCTCCCACATTAATCTTAATTAAGAAAATGCCTTACAGGCTTGTATACAGCCCAATCTTGTAGAGACATTGTCTCAATTGAGCTCCCTTCTCTCAGATGACTCTAGCTTGTGTCAAGTGGACCTAACACTAGCCAGCACCGTTCAGATAAAGAGCTGAGTCCTGAGTCCTAACCAGGAGGAATGATGCCTGCCTTTGATCCCAGCACTCAGGATGCATCTCTGAGTTCAAGGCCAGCCAGGTCTGTCTACAGAGTACGCACCAAGATAGTTAGGGCTAGACAGAGAAACAACTCTGTCTCAGAAGACCAAAAAAGACAAAAATGAAGAAAGGAAAAAGCAGAGTCCTGGAATGGTTACTATGTGGCTGGAATTGCCCCTTGCTTGCCCATCTGTGCTAGTGGAGGCTGTTTAGTGTTCCTTATGTTTCAGGTACCGTAGGCTGGGATCTAAAACCTCTTCAACACCCCTCTTTCCTGAAGCTGGATATTGGGGATCATGCCTTGGACTCCCACCCAGTGCTCCTAAACTCTAATTGCTATAGGCCAGAATAGATAGAAGAGGAGAAAAGAGAAGCAAGTGTCTGACTTTGCACTGGAACGCAGAATCCTAGTAAGAACATTTTTCTGAACCAACAGGTCTCTGCCTTTTCCCCCTCAAGTAATGAATGGACTAAGACTGTGTTGCTGTCCTTGGAGAACCCATGGTCCTGTTTTCCTCTAGTTCCCAGATTAGAATACAAAGGAAAGAGAATGAAGCCTAGCCCTAAATTATTGTTTGCAAATTTGGAACTGTGTAGGACATGCAAGGTCCACAGTAATGGATCCCTGGGCCTTTCCAGCTTGCTGAACGTTCTGTTGGCTGATCCTCCAGCTCTGCTCTGGGATAGCCAGTGTGAGGATAGTGAAGGCTGATCGCCATGCATCAAACAACTGACCTTGCTTTATTTCAGATTTCCAGAGACTGTTGTATTAATTACAAATGAAAAACCAGAACCAAATGAAAAACCTCACCCAGCAACACTGAGTCTCATTTCCAAGGCCACCAATGTGGCAAGACATACATCAGCGGCCAGATCTGTAGGCCCTGGTCCAACTGGTCAGTAGAGAGCTAGAGAGAGGGCTCAGCAGCTAATAGCACTTGCTGCTCTCCCAGAGGACCGTGGTTTGATTCTAAGCACTGATAATCATCCAGGGGAACTGACACCCTCTTCTGGCCTTTGTGAGGTAGGTGGTGCACAGACAGGCAAGGCATAACACTCATACACATTTTTTCTTTCAATTTAAAGAAGATGCCATTGTAAATGTAAGCAGAAATGTGTTAAGAGTTAACCTGTAAGGATCCAGGAAAAGACAATGGCTTGGACACTCCATGCCGCCATAATAGACAGTGAAAGGGCCTCTACACTTCTTAACAGATCTCACTTGGGGTCCAGACCGGGTGGAGAGTGCCGTTTCCAAAGTCAGAGTGGAGGTCTTCCACAGAACAGTCCACTGTAGCGATGTGCCTGTGTTTTAATCCCAGGTGTAGGGACTCGGGGCTGCTTCCGACTGTCCGCAGCAGCTGGCTGATTTCCCTCGTGCTCTAGCAGAGTAGTGATTTTGCCAGCTGCAGACAATTTCTGCGATTGTATAACATTTGGGATTCTGGGCGCTTTCCAGAGGGTCCGCAAATGCTGGTCGGGGAGAAGAATGGTTCTTAGCCGTTTAGGGAGGTTACTTGTGGTTTTCTAGCTGTGGTCAAAGAAACAAACGGAAAGAGATTAGACTCGGGGGTTTTCCTAATTCCTCTCTCCCCTCCGTCCTTGTTTCCTATCTAGTGTCAGGGGCTGAAACCTGGGAGAAGGGAGAATAAAGGGTGGGAAAAAGAAGAACCCAGAAAGTAGCAAAGACCAGCTACAATCCACTCACAGAGTGCCTAGTATATGCAGATATTAGCTAGCCACTCGGGATGTGGATGCAAAAAGAAAAAAGAAAAAAGGGGAAAGCTGTTTTTCTTCAAGAAGCTCAACTGAGAGCATAGACAGTAAATCACTCACTGGCTTGCAAGGCACCGGCATGCTTACATAGACAGGAAAGCACAGCTCATACTGCTCTAAGGTGGAGGGTGTGATCCATGACTCTAATAACACAGGCACAGTGAAGCTGCCCTTACCCCCAAGTGAGTACCTCAGCTCTGGGAGGAAGAGCACTAGTCATCACCAAGCAGGGACACCGTTTTCTCTAGTTGAGCAGGGCAGGTCCCCGCACATGGGCAAAAGGAACTTACGCCTGCTGCTGAACTGGGTCTCAGAGTTTCCTCTTAAACTGTCGATCTAAAGAGCACTGCCTGCTTTTGGCATTTCTCTTCAAAGAAAGGTGATCTTTTCACTGAACCTGAAATTTGCTGTGTAGATTAGCCCAACAGACCAGTGGGACCCAGGACTCACCTATCTCTACCCCCATCCGCATGCTGGGGTTACACTTGGTACCACCATAGGCAGCTTATATGGGCACAAAGGACCAGAATTTGGTCCCAATGTTTGTACAGCAAGCTTTTTACCTTCCTAGTCCCCCCCCCCCACCTTTTTCTGGTTTCTTAGCCACAGTGTTATCCAAACTTGTGTCCAGATGGCTTTGGGCCAAATCAGAAATAGCTGTGCTCGAGGAAAATACTGCAGAGGCCTTTGAAATGAGGGTTCCATGTTCCGTAGGCAACCTCTGATCGGTGACCTGAGCTATAGCGGTAGTGGAAGCTATTGTGTAGTTTTCAAGTCATCCCATAAATACTGCCTGATAAAGTGGGAAATCCTCAAGTTTTAGGAGAGAGGCTAGCCCCAAAATCATGATCCTCCTGCCTCTGCTTCCTGTGTGCTAAGGTTCCAGAAGTGTGGCACCACCCCCAGCTACTAAACTCTAGAGTGAAATAATTCTCAACAATAGAAATTCAATGAAAGTTTAAGAAATTTCATTCAAGTAAAAAGTGATTTTAAGATTTAACCATTTCCAGAGGAGTTACTAGTAATCTGTTACACTGGTGCAGACAGGAACAGCGTCTCCAGAAAAGCACTGTTATACCAGAGTCTGAGAAGCTCTCCAGGCTGCAACACAATGAGCCTGATTCTCTGGAAAGCCCACTCACCCTGAGACTCTGTGCTCCAGCTTAGAACCACAGTCACAGATTTGGATCCCTTGAGCTACAGGAACAGAGTGCATGTGGGAAACAAAGTTGTGCCTCAAGTGCAGAAAGCAATGGGGGCAGAGCTCCTTTTTTTTTTTTTTCAAACAGAATCATACTTTTTATATGACCAGTAATAGCATCCAAAGCCCTATTTTTTCTTTTGTAAAATACAGTCAAGTGATTAATCTTCCTTCCACTTAAGGCAGGCTAGGGCAAAGATGGGGACAATAAAAGAGTGGTTCCTCTTCTTTTAAAAATAGAGTATTGATGTAAAAGTATTTATTTGTAATGGATTTCCATGGCCAATGTTCACTCAGCCTAAACTCCGTGAAACTGCTTCCAGTGTTCAGATTTCCATTGAAAACATTAAGAAGGTATGAACAGTGCTGTAACCACATCTTCATGTGCTTTATATGGCCTCAAAAGCTCCTGGGCACGGAAACCAAATGAAAGGCTGCTGTTCTCTAGAGGTCTTGTCTGTCAGTCCACTTGGTCTCAGTGTCCAGAAACTTAACACCAATCAGCAACGTAGTCAAAATCGCGGAACACCTCCTGCTCCTCCTCCAAGAGTATCCTCGGTTCTCGAGGGGGAGTCAGAATAGGTGCTTCTGAGGTAAATTCATCATCAAAGTTACTAACATCTTGGGGGCAGAGCTCCTAACAGCATGGGAAGACCTCACCCCAAGAGAATGAAGAACAGCCTGTCCTCCCCCTGCTCACCATTGCTGCCCCCTAAGATCCCAGCAGTGAAGTGGGGAGAGCTGGTTCTACAGAGTGGAGCCTGGGGCATCATCTACCACATAAGGCAGTCTACACCCAGAGTTTCATCACAAGTACCTGACACCTAGTCTTCTGTGTTAAAGCCAGCCTTAGGCTTGGCATGGTGACACACACCTTGAATCCCAGGGCTGGGAGGTAGAGGCAGGCAGATCTTTGTGAGTTTGAGGTCAGCCTGGTATGCATAGTGAGACCCTGCCTCAAAACAACAAAAGGCCACCCTTAGTTTACTTAAAGTAGAACACACTGAAATGTGTGAAAAATCAAAATCCCTATGAAAAATGGTATATTTTTAAAGGATGAAAGATTTGTTCAAGATTTTGGTCTGCGGTTGTTTGTCCCAGGGACCTTGGAAGGGATGTCACAAAGGGCAAGATGTGATGGAAGAGGCTGTTCTTGACGTACCAAAGAACACTTGGGACCAGGTATAAACTTCATAGACATGCTCGTGCACCCCCGGTGACCTACCTCCTCCACCGAGGCCCTGCCTTCTAAAGTTCCTCAACCCCCCAAATATCACAATCAACTAAAGACTGCATTCAACACATGAGCCTATGGGGAACTTTGGTGTTTGTGTCAAAATCAGAAATTTAATGACCTTCTGTTGCCCAGTAAAACTTAACCTTGTGGTAGAAATTATTTTTGTTGCCTAGCATAGTAACTCTAGGCCAGGAGTGCCTACTGTGCGATCCATAAGTGGCTAGATTACACGTAGCTACATGTTGCTAATGGCTACTACTGACAGCCTTCTTAAAAGTTTGTTTTGCATGTGTGTAGTTTTCCCTGACTCCATCTGCGCAAGAGCTTAATTCCTAAAGAAACAGCTAGTGCTGATTAGAGTAGTGTAACTTGCTCAGCAAGTATATAACGACTCGACATGATTATCTGTGTAGCCCTTTAGAAATTACTCTTCAGCCTGGTGAAGTGGCACAGACCTCTAGCTGCAGTCCTCAGGAAGCAGGTGGATATATGAGCTCAAGGCCAGCCTGGTCTACAAATCGAGTTCCAGGACACCTAGGGCTGTCACACAGAGAAAACAGTGTTGTGGGGAGAGAGGGAGGGGGTAGGGACTTGTCGTGAGGGAAACTCTGTCTCAAAAAATAAAACCCTTCCAGGGGCTGGAGAGATGTTTCAGCAGTTAGGGACGATTGCTGCTTTTCCAGTCTCCAAAACTGCTATACTATCTGGACTCTCAGGTCCAAAAAGCTGTATAATATACGCAGTAACAAAAAGTCATCTCTTACAAAGATTAGTCAAAGAGCCGGGATTAGAAATGGTGGGAGTTCGGGTGGTAGCTTGGTCAAGCAATTGAAGGTTCTGGGTTACAAAATGGTGGAAACTAAGAATGACAGGCACTGGTGAGTGGGTGTCAACAGTACACCTAGGGCAGAATGGGGTTATTCCAGGAGTGGAAACAGTCATACTTTTGGCTTCAATAAGGAAAGGTGAAGCTGGGTCGTAGCACGTGCCTATGTTCACAGCATTTGGGATGGGGAGGCAAGAATTCAGGGTCATCCTGGTTATATATCGAGGCCAGCCTGGGCTCCATGAGACCCTGTCACAGTATTCCCAAAAGGGGATTTAGATACCAGGATCACACCATTTCACAAAAACAAAATAGTGTTATACACACACACACACACACACACACACACACACACACATAACATTGGTTCTCAATGGGTCATAATGAGCTTTTCACAGAGGTCACCTAACACCATCTGGAGAACAAATATTTACATTACAATTTTTTTTTAATTTTTTTTTTTTGGTTCTTTTTTTTTTTTTTCGGAGCTGGGGACCAAACCCAGGGCCTTGCGCTTCCTAGGTAAGCGCTCTACCACTGAGCTAAATCCCCAGCCCCACATTACAATTTATAACAGAAGCAAATCACAGTTTTGAAGTAACAACAAAAATAATTTTATGGTTGGGGTCACCACAATGTGAGGAACTGTATCAAAGGGTTGCAGCATTAGAAAGGTTGAGAACTACACTCTAGAACCTACATAAATATAAAACGAGAGAACCAACTCCACAAAGTTGTCCTCTAACCTCCATATATGTTCAGTAACACTAATAAATAAAAGTTTCGGGGTCTGGAAAGACGGCTTAGCACTTCAGAGCACTCTTGCAGAGGCCCCATGTTTGATTCCCTGCCCCCACCCATGGTGGCTCATACCCAGCCTCACTCCGGTTCCCAAGGGACTCAGCCTCCTCTTCTGTTCTCTGCATCTGCACGGCAGGCTTGTGGCACCCAGAGATAAACCAAGGAAACATTCGTGTACCTAAACCTAAAAAAAAAAAAAATTAAAAATTTAAAATGTTAAAACATCTCTATGGCACACGCGGTATGATAGTCACTTGCCTGTTTGCTTGTTATTTTTCTTTCAATTTAACGCCACAATCACACTAAAGCCCAGTATCTGCGTTTATTACAAAGGCTCTCAATAAAGGCACATGAGCATCTGCTCTTGGTGTCCAGACACTGCATGTCATTTCCGTCACTTAGGAGGCTAAAAATCTCTGTGGCAAGTAGTTCAATGGTTTAATCCATCAAGTCCACATTTAGTGTGTGTGTATGTGTGCGTGTGTAAAATTTTACCTCCACGTTCAACTTTATTATTGACAATATTGGCAGTGCTTGTAGAGCTAACCATAGACACGTGCTTAGGATTGCTAGGTAAAGACCTGGATTTCTCATAATAAGGAAACCTGCAGTTCTACAAATGGGGAGGTAGCATGAGAGGGGAGAAGTGAGCTGAGCAGACAAAACAGGAAAACAGCAAAGGAGACGGCCCCTTTCAAGGCCACCTTCTGACAACACTCCCCTATGTCAGTCCAAGCTACAACTGCACACTTACCGTGTATTTGCTAGGTAATAGTATACAGGAGAAATGCTTCTCATTTGTTATAGAAGGGCTGCTTTATAAAAAAAGAGCTAGAAACACACATGCTCAACATAATCCCAGTGAAGCCCACCCTCCTACACACCTGGACCACAGTGTGACAAAAGAGGACATTCAAGTCAACTGCACCGACCATTGCGTGATAGTCTATCCCACACCATCTATACATAGCCTCAAATTGTGACGTCTTGGGTTTTGTTTATTATTATTTTTGGTTTTCTTAAGAAAAGGTTTCTCTAGGTAGCACTGGCTGTCCTAGCTTTGTAGACTACGCTGGCCTCGAACTCACAGAGAACTGTCTACCTCCCCCTCTCTAGTGCTGTGATTAAAGGCATGCACCACTGCCACCTGGCTGGTTTGGTTTTTTGTTTTTGTTTGTTTGTTTGTTTGTTTGTTTTTTCCTTAAAAAATAACCTTGACCCTTAAATTTATCTCGGCTTGGAATAATACAGTCTGCTCTTTTTAACAGAGTACTCTGAGGTTTCCTCCGCCTTAGGCTTCCCCATTGGGTTGCCTGCCTGTGTTTTTGTGCTGGAAAAACGGAACGTCACCACGGGTAACATACAAATGGCTCTTGAATTAAAGGTTCTTCAATACATTGCTCCAGAAACCCCCTTTCCTCATCCACGCCCTGACTGGTCTCTGCTGTTTTCTGAACAGTTTAGCATCCTTGACAGCTCAAGCTGTTTCTCTTGCAGCTGAGCAAGGATCTGTTTCCACGGTTCAGTCCTCACCAGTGTTGATGGATATAAATAGCTTCTCTCTGGCATCAAACCTGCTGGGATAGCTAGTTTCAGTAATAAGCAATTAAGCTTATTCAAACCAGTCCTTATAGTTTCATTAACTCTAGGCTTCCTGCTCTGGATTTTTCTTCATTAGCGGTTCTCTGAGTACAAAGGGTGTTACGCTGGTTCTCAATATGTCCACTTAAGTTTCCAGTGATTTCTGAAGTTGAAGCCTCAGGACATCCCGCTTACAAACTCCATCAAGTTCTGGCGTTCCTCCTTCCTTCTGTTTAAGCAAGATGCCCACTGTTCAGAAAAACAAACTGCCTGTGTTCAGAGCCTCACATCTCTGTGTGGTCTCTTGCGGTTCAGTTCCCAGGTTCCTGTTGAGTGAATCACAGGGTTTCACAGAATCTTCAAACCAGCTGCATGCCTTCTTGGTTAAAGTGTACATTCTTGTGATAATCATCAGAACCGGCAATCCTTCTTGTTTGTTTTTTTCTTTTTTGAGACATGGTTTCTCTGTGTAGCCCTGGCTGGCCTAGAACTCACTCTGTCCACCAGCTGGCCTTGAACTCACAGAGGCCAGCGAGCCTCTGCCTCCCAAGAGCTGGGATTAAAGTCGTGCCTTGGCACCACAGGGCTGGTCAGTTTTATCATCCACAGATAGCTCTGTAATTCCACCGAGCCCTTTCTTCCACAAGAGCACCAATTCAACAATATTTTTTTTTCTGAACAGTTGATTTTCCATTCATGGCTTTAAAATTTCCTTCAGAGATTTGCACTCCATTCTTCTCATGGGTCACTACAGGATCTCACTTCAGACAAGCCATCTCTTCTGTGTTGTCCTTGGTAGGAGCTCCTGAGGTGGGTTTCTGATCAACTCCAGCCTCACTCAGCATGTTCTTTGCTATGTGAGAGTACTCCAGTTTCCTCAAGATGGTGAGGTGCAGGCGAACTCAACCATTATAGACGTTCTGGTACATCCCCAAGAGAGCCTTGCAGGAGTCTGGTTAGTTCAGAATCTGGATAAAGACTAAGAGATATTATTTCCACAAGAGCAGTAATAACTCGTACCCAAAGTCAACAGAGACTGATTGATATTTTCAGCTTCCTGAACGATTTTGTCAACAGCTCCAGGGCGGGCAGATTTTTCATTTCCCGCAAGATTAACCAAATTCAGCTTTCTAAGCTCTTCTCCGTCCACTGTGGTTCTTTGTTTTCTTTCTTGCTTTCTTCCTTCCTTTCTTGTGTATTGTAACAGAAACTCTAGAGGGAACACTCGTCGAGGTTGCCTGGTTGTTCTTGCCGCCCCTTCATCCCTGTTATGCACTGAGATTTCCCCCAAACCTTTGACAGATCACTCCTCTCTCAAACAAAGCACTCCCTCAGAAATGGGTGGCCTAAGAATATCGAAAAGTTCCTCATATCAGGGTGGTGGTGCTGCCCACCTTTAATCCCAGCACTCAGGAGGCTGAGGCAGGTGGAGCTCTGTGAGTTCAAAGCCAGCCTGGTCTATAGAGTGAGCTCCAGGCTACACAGAGAAACCCTATCTCAAAAACAAAATGACAAAAAAAAGTTCTTCAGTATAGATATCCAATGGAGACACTTTGAAAACCCAGTACCATTATCAGTTGAATTCCCCTGGATTTGCTAAGTTCATGAAGTCATACCAGCCGAAGGAGCCTCCTCGCAGGTGACCTTTCATTTTCTGCTGTAAAAGCTTTTCCAGTGCCTGTCTGTAAAGATGGGGCAATTATTGCTCATAATGACCTCATCTAGAGTTGGACAAACAGTACTTTTGTAAACATTTCTTTGTCCAGTAGCTATTCCAAACACCATATCAAAAGTAAACGTTTTCATGTCAGCGGGCCCTCCAGTTGCCACACCAAGTTCTTTTTGTGCCTGATGGAATTCTCCTACTGAATGCAGTCAGCTTTCCTTTTTTCCAGATGATACACTCTGCACCTCCCCACCTCCTCGACAGTCCTGCCCTTCGATCCTCCTTCCTCCAGAAAGTTCGTCCTGGAATGTTGTCTTAGTCGGGATTTCAGTTGCTGTGATGAAACACCATAACCAAAAGCAACTTGGGGAAGGACCGGTTTACTCGGCTTATACTTCTGCGTCACAGTCCATCGTTGAAGGAAGCGAGGGCAGGAACCTGGAGGCAGGAGCTGCTGCAGAGACCCTGGAGGGATGCTGCTTGCTGACGTACTTCACATGACTTACTCAGCCTGCTTTCTTATAGAACCCAGGACCACCTGGGCATGGCTGTCCCCACTCACAATGAACTGAGCCCTCCACCATCAGTCCTAAAGTGTTTTCTCCATTGATACCTCCTCTCAGATGTCCTCATCTTATGTCAAGTGGACATAAAACTATCTAGTACGGACCTATTGACAGTGTTTCAAACCTCCTGGCCTAGAATGATGCCAACACTTAGGTTGGGGGCTAAGCAGAATGGCTAGAAAACAGAGAGATGAATCATGGGAAAAGGGATGCTGTTTGGAGACCAATGTCTGAGCTGGGTATAGTGGTGCTTGCCTTTAATGGCAGCACTCAGGAAGCAGAGACGAGAGAATCTCTCTTGAGTTCAAGGCCAGCCTAATCTATACACTGGATTCCAGGCCAGCCATAGCTGCTTAGGGAGACACTATCTATAAATAAGGTTCACGGGCTCATTGGATAATCACATACCACCAGACAAGCGTCTTACTGCTTTGTCCCAGTTGCCAATTACAGTTAAACCCCAAGGGTAAGTAGGGTCAGGCAGCAGGCAGCCCAGGGCATAGGCAGCAAAGAAAGAAACAAAGAAAGAAAGAAACAAACAAACAATAAATAAATAAGGGATGTCTGCAGTCTCCTCGTACAGCATGCAGCTGATCCTGCCACACTGAGTGAGGCTGTGACTTTCCCAAGCTCTGCGCAGAACAACGATGTCCAGTTAAGTTACCAGGTTTGCAAAGGACTTCAAATGAACAACTTTGGTGGAAAGTGCTGGTTTTCTATTGCGCCTCTGTGACAGCACCACAAACTCGGTGGCTTAAAAATAACACAAATTAGGGCTGGGGGTTGGGGGGCGCGCAGGGGGTGGGGAGGTGACAAGCATGAGGACAAGAGTTTGAATCCCCCGCAGCCAAGTACGCGCTCAGTAGCTGCAAAGGTCCACCTGGAATCTCAGCCTTTAAAGGTGAGATCCCCAGGGCAATTCTTCCAGTAAGACAAACTGTATCCGGGACTTCTGGCATGATTTTGAGGCCCTGCCTCAGTGAATAAGGCAGAAGAGCAAGCAAAGTGACTCCTGAAATGTACCCCAGGCCTCCACATGCGTGTAGCACAGGCTAAGCGTTGTGTAACAGTTTCCGTGAACCTTTCTTCCCAGAGGGAGGTAAAAGTCACAGGTCTGGAACTGGAATTTTGGAGGATTCTTAAAGGCTCCTCCCTAGCTGTATGGAAGAAGTAAACAACTGTGGGGGGAAGGAGAGGCAGACCAGGCCAGCTACAGTCAGGAGCCTTCTTGGACTAGGCAGCGTGCAAATCATACAGAGTCCCCGAGTCACCGCTTCTGTGAGCTGGCACACGTGTGCGAGTGAGCTGTTCAGTGATTTATGGCTGCCTCTGAGTCTTCCTGCTCCTGTAACCTCTCACCCACACTCCTGTTAGTTACCCAAACAATACCTCAGACCTCACAGAATTGGACCGTAGGGCTGCTGCTACTTTTCTCTGTCTGACGTCGAGGTTGGGTCTGTTGCTGTGTATCAGAATGCTAAATACTGGGCCTGGTAGCCTCAGAGTTGAGGAGATCCTCAGGTACACCAAGGATTCTCCCCAAGCCTGGGGAACTGAGGCAGGAGACCGTGAGAGGAAGAGAGAGAAGGTAGAGAGAGGAGAGACGCCATGGGGTAGATGGGTCATGAAAATATGGCCATGAGGCCTGGTCAATTAGAGTAAGAGCTGCCCAGGTGGAACATGGTAAGTGCTTGAGAGGAAGTAAGCAAAATAGCTTAGAGGGTGGCCATCTGTCCAGCTCTAGTGCTTTAAACACTTATTGTGAATATAAAGCTTGTGTGTCTTTTATCTGGGAACTAAATGATCCAACGCCAGGTTGATGTATATGTTGAGTCTTGCCCGGAAAATCCTGCACACGATAGTATGTGTCAAAACACATAAAATATGCACATGCATGTATACAAATTCACACTTATTGTGAATATAAAGCTTGTGTGTCTTTTATCTGGGAACTAAATGATCCAACGCCAGGTTGATGTATATGTTGAGTCTTGCCCGGAAAATCCTGCACACGATAGTATGTGTCAAAACACATAAAATATGCACATGCATGTATACAAACACAAGAAAGTAAAATTATTGGTTTTTAGACAGGAGTTTGTGTAGACCAGGCTGGCTTTGATCTCATGGTGACCTTGAACTCCTGATACCCCTGCCTCCACTTCCTTTTTTTTACTTTATGATAGTGAGTTTTTTGTCTATGTTTATGTACCACTTGCATGCCCAGTGTCTAAAGGCAGAGAAGAAAGCATCAAATCCCCTTGAACTGAACTTCCAGACAGTTGTAAACCACCATATAAGGGATGGAAGTCAAACCCAGGACCTCTGGAAGAGTAGCAGTGCTCTTAACTGCTACTGTGGTGGTTTGAATAAGAATGACCCGCATAGGCGATATATATATTTGAAGGCTTAGTCCTGGGGAGCAGCACTATTCGAAAAGGATTAAAAGATGTGGCCCTTTGGAGTCTGGGCTTTCAGGTTTCAAAAGCCAGTGCCAAGCCCAGAGTCTCTGAGCCGGTGCATCAGTTTGTACCTCTCAGCTGCCTCTCCGGTAGGACACTCGTTTGCCACCATGCTCCCAACAATGACTAAACCTCAAACGGTAGGCAAACTCCCAATTAAACATTTTCTTTTAGAAGAGTTGCCTTGGTCATGATGTCTCCTCACAGAAATAGGACAGTGACTAAGTCACCATCTTTCTGATCCCTTGACTGCTTCCCTGAAGTTTTGGGATGTGCAGGCGTACGCACCACATCCAGTTTAAGTGGTACTGAAGATTAAGCCCAATGCTTTATACATGCTAGGAAAACTAAGCCGCGTCCTCAGTTCCCACACATGAACTCTTAGCAACACTGGAAGCAGAATGTGTCTTAGTCACTATCTATTTGCTGTGAAGAGACGCTTCTTTTTTTTTTTTTTCCCCGGAGCTGGGGACTGAACCCAGGGCCTTGTGCTTGCTAGGGAAGCGCTCTACCACTGAGCTAAATCCCCAACCCGAAGAGACGCTTCTTAAGGAGGGCTTAGACAACAAAGCCATCTCCCCAGTCCCCCAAACTTGCATTTTAAGATGGGTGTGTGTTTCACACTTATAAATTACACTTGAATTTTTCAAACGTAACAAAGTTAAAAATATCCCAAGACTTGGGGCTGGGGATTTAGCTCAGTGGTAGAGCGCTTACCTAGGAAGCGCAAGGCCCTGGGTTCGGTCCCCAGCTCCGAAAAAAAGAACCAAAAAAAAAAAAAAAAATATCCCAAGACCAAGTGAGACTGTTAAATCTAAAGAAAGAAAATTAGAAACACTTGAAGAGACTTGAACTACCTGGACGAGACCAGCTGTGTAACCATGGCTCTAAGAGGAGATGTCAGGAAATACAGACACCAGAACAGCATTTCCCTGGATTAAAAGGAGAATGATTTAGGCTGAAAGGACCCCCTCAGCATCGAAGGTGTGAGCACTCCTCCCCCACCCCATCCCAGCAATAACAGGTTTTAATAGCTTACCTCAAAAAATAAACATTGTAACACATGCTCCTACCCCTTTCTCACATTAACAGAGTAACACAGGAGTGACAGCACATTTTTATCAGCGACAGCATCACCTACTTCCTGAAAACCAAGAACTACTTTTATCCAGAAAAGTCTTGTTTCAAGGGACAACGAGGTGACTTGGTGGGTAAAGACGTTTGTTATGAAAATTTGACAACCCGGGTTAGATGCCAGGGTCACATAGTGGAAAGAGACAATAGATTCCTGAAAGTTGTCTTCTGCCTCCACAGGTCACGGTGTGTGCACATGTGGCACGCACAAGCACAAAACAGTAATATTTAAGTGTATCTTTTAAGTACAAAGGAAATATAAGGACCTTTATAAGCATAAAGTATCAAAAGACTGGCCCCCATAGGAAAATGGTCAGTGAGCCAGTCATGGTGGCTCACACCTGTAATCCCAGCACTTGATGTCTGGGCCAGCATAAGCTAAGACCTTGTCACAAAATAAAAGTTAAATGATGTCCTCTGGCAGGAGGCAAATCATACCAGTGGAAATCCGTGCCTACACAAATGAGGAGAACAAAAAGGACAGGAACCTAGACAGATGAACCCAGCCTATCTTTTCTCCCTTCCTCCTTCCTCTCCCTAACATTTGCTGAGACAGAATCTTGCCATGTAGCCCCAAGATAGCCTGAAATTCACTGTGATAGACCAAGTTGGTCTCTAACTCATGATCTCCTACCTCAGCCTTCCTAAATACTGGGATTACAGGGAGAAACTACCACACATAGCTAAAATTCTTACTTAAATCTCTTTGAGGAAAGTTGAAGGTGGCGATACACACCTGTAATCTCAGTCCTCAGGAGGTCGACGTAGGAGGACCATTAGTTCAAGGTCAGTCTGGACTGCATGGTTGGACAATGTTCCAAGCAAATCTCATCAGGAGATCATTTATTTATCAGAAGTTTAAGCCCAAATAATTATCATGTGTATTAGTTTGGGATGCTGTTGTTACAGCCACAGACTGGGCGACTTAGATAATAAACTTGTGTTTTTATCACAGTTGTAAAAGCAAAAACTGGGAATTGAGGGAGCCTGCATGGATAGTCAGGCTCTAGTGAGGGATGTCTCGCTGGCTTGCTGGTGGCCGCTTTCACACAAAGTCCTCACACAAGTGGGAAAGAAAAGACTACTCCCCTAAAATCACTAATCCTGCCATGCCAGATCCCGCCCCGATATCCTTACAGACTCAACAGTCACATTTGGGTCAGAGCACAGTTTGGTCCACAAAACTATAAATCGTGGAGTTTGTAACCCGCCGAAGTAAACTTTCCACACATATATACCACCAAAACACAACAAAGGCTTCAAGAGAGGGATGAAAAGTACCTAGTTACAAGCTTCTACTATGCAGAAGGTCTACAATAGCTCTTGGAAGTTAATTGAAGTTGTTCCTGATAGCTTCATGCAACTGCTGAAATAAGCAGGGAAGAATAAAAGTTACAGAAACCACAGAGGGCTACTGAGCAAAGCACTCACATGCCGCTGGGATCCAAGCCCATGTGGAGAAGAGAGGGAAAACCAAGGGCACAAACAATCAACTGAACTTAAAGGAGGTCAGTCAGGGACAAAGCTGCGCTCGTTCTCTCTCTCTCTCTCTCTCTCTCTCTCTCTCTCTCTCTCTCTCTCTCACACACACACACACACACACACACACACACACACACACACTTAGAAGGAAGTTAGTGGTAATTTGTGTGAGGTGGCATTGAAGAAGACAGAGTCTTCTCAAAGAAGACCAAGCAGGGACTCAGCATGTTGGTTCCGGGTGGGCTGAGAGGTCTGCCCCGTGCATTCTAGCAGACTGGGCAGGGAGCCTGGACTTCCATCAAACCAGAAGTGGAGAGGCTAGAATGACGTCAGGGGAGGCCTGAAAAAGTCACCACTCAGTAACAATGTGTCCACTGCTCTGAGGTGAGGGAGGCTGGGTGGGGCTAGAAATGAAGCCCTCTGCTCCCAGCAGCCCCCTAGGGTGCTACAACAACCACCATTGGCTGGGCTATCTGGTTCCCATGCCTCCTGTCTATGAGTGACTAAGAAGCAGAGTAAGAAATGTGAACCCCCAGCATCCTGGCAGGAGCCAGGCCCAATTTTACACAGCCTTACTGTCAAAGAGGTCAATCAAGGGGCTGGAGAGGCTCAGCAGACAGTAGCACTGACTTTTCTTCCGGATGATCCAAGTTTGGTGTTTGGTTCCCAGGACAGACATGGCAGAAGCATTTGTAACTTCAGCTCTGGGGAATCTGACACCCCGTTCCGGCCTCCACAGGCACTGCTCACATATGCACAAACCCAACCCCCCCCCCCTCTCTCTCTCTCTCTCTCTCTCTGTCTCTCTCTCTGTCCCTGTCTCTCTCAAATGCACACACACATAAATTTTAAAGAAATTAACAAATATAGGAAAAAAAAGTGGGGTGGGGCAGACCTCAAGACAATGTCTTAGTTTCTTCCTGAGTTCTCTAGAAAATTCTGTAGGGGTGGAAGATGATGTCAACTGAAGCTGAGGTTCCTCTGTTTCATGTTCCAACCGGGGATGGTGCACAGTCAGTTGCTTACTGGAGCCAAAATCACTTTTGATGTCTTTGCTTACCCTCCTGAGACCGCTCGGTTTGTATATCTTGGGGTGGCTAATGGCTAATGTCCAAGGAGTATGGAGGTACGGAGAGCCTGCTGACTGCTGGAGGAGCACTGAGATCTTTACTGGAGGACTGGTCTCAGCTATTTCTAATTCTGCTCAAATGTGCACATCCTGGAGAATGGGGAGGGGGGGTCTGCTGAGAACATCCTCTGAACCTGAGAATTAGCTTTCTCAGTCCTGCAAATGAAACAACACGTGGCAGAGAGGAAGCCAAGGAGATGGAGAAGCCTGTTGACCTCTGGCAGGGGATTCGTAATCCCCTTAGTTACTCAGTTCTTAGCCCAAGGGGAGGGGGCGGGGCTAACTGCTCTCCACGTGCTTTAGCACAGACGCCAAAGCCTCTTGCAGCCTGGGCTTCTCAGTGTATCTTTGTCCAGCCCTCTCTGACTCATGACTGATTCCTGCACCAAACCGGTCCACTGGAAAGCAGCCTCAAGCAACGCATTCCCTCTTGAAATGTGCCTGGGCCCTCCAACGAATGAAGACTGCCCAAGTCTTATTCAGTGCCAAACCATCCCATGGAAATCACAGCAGATTCTACATTGGATTTAAGGCTTATGAAAACTGTGGGCTTTCCCTGTGACTAGAATAGCTGCTAGTCCCTGAACCAATGCTCCTGCCTATGGGGTGGAAGAATCTTCAGCTTCCTCTCGCCTGCTTGAGCGCTAGACTCAGTTTCATTCTTTCTGCTTAGCAGTTCTCCAGGCTGTTCAACCATCTTGTGACCTCCTATGTGGTTTCTATGAAAATGGCCCCCATAGGTTGATAGGGAGTGGCACTGTTAGGAGGTGGCGCCTTGTTGGAGTGGGTGTGGCCTTGGAGTGGGTGTGGCCTTGGAGTGGGTGTGGCCTTGGAGTGGGTGTGGCCTTGGAGTGGGTGTGGCCTTGTTGGAGGAAGTGTGTCACTGTGGATGGGCTTTAAGGTTTCATATGCTAAAGCCAAGCCTAGTGTCACTATCTCTTCTGCTACCTGAGTATCTGGATGTAGACCTCTCTGCACCATCTCCAGCACCATGGCTGTCTGGATGCTGCGAGGCTTCCCATCACAATGATAATGGACTGAACCTCTGAAACTGTAAGCCAACCCCAATTAAATGCTTTCCTTCACTGAACCCCCAGTGAACTAGTCTATGGGGGGAGGGCGGCAATGGGGGGAGGGTTGGGAGGGGAACACCCATAAGGAAGGGGAGGGGGGAGGGGGATGTTTGCCCGGAAACCGGGAAAGGGAATAACACTCGAAATGTATATAAGAAATACTCAAGTTAATAAAAAAAAATAAAAAAAAAATGCTTTCCTTCAAGAGTTACCATGGTCATGTTCTCATTACTTAAACTTTTCTTTTGATTTATGCATCTTATGTGCATAAATGTGTATGTGTATGTGAACCACATGAATGCCTGTGTCCATGATGGTCAGAAGAGGTCATCAGATCCCCTGGAAATGGAGTTATGTGGTATAGATGATTATGAGTTCCCATGTGAGAGCTGGGAATAGAACCCATGTCCTCTGTAAGGACAGCAAGTTCTTCAAACCATTGACTCATCTCTATTGCTTAGCTGTTCTCATCGTTTCTTACTGTAACTAGCAATCTACAGAAAAAGAAACGAACAAAGAAAGCAAGGAAGAATGAAAAAGAGAAAGAAAGCAACAGAAAAAAAGACTAAAGCAAGTAAGGACCATGCTAAATCAGAGCATGTGGAGTACAACCCAGAATTGAACAATGATTCAAATTCTTCATTTGTTATTTTCCCACCAGAAGAGAGACAGAGAGAAAGGATTAAACAGAGGTAGAGAGCCAATTCTCAACAAATTTTAGAGAGTTCAAAACATAACGTGTGTGTGTGTGTGTGTGTGTGTGTGTGTGTGTCTTGGATATGAATGTGTTCTCATGGGTGAGTACATGTATCACCATGATACCCAAACTAAAGACATATTTAAAAATAATAGACCATAGAGCAGTAATCCTCATTAATACAGACATTAAAATACTTTAAAATATATTAATATGAAAATATTATATGCATTAATATTCTTGTGCTCCTACTAGACTGGCTAAAATTACTCCGTATTATTGTTTATTTTTATTTTATTTTTAATCAATAAAAATATTTATTTTTCATTAATTATATGCATAAGTTTATCTGTACGGATATGTGCACATACATGTAAGTGCCCTTGGAGTCTAAAAGAGGGCACAAGACTGCCTGGAGGTGGAGCTAGAGGCAATTGTGAGATACCCAACAGGGGACTGGGAACTGAACTCAGGTCCCTACAGGAGCAGTATACATTCTTAACTGTCAAGACATCTCTTCTGACCTCATTATGAACTTCTAAAAATATTGTAAACTGGAAGCCAGCTATACAGAAAAAGAATTATGTACCATAACCAAGAGAGGCTTTTTTTAGGCGTAAAGGCCTAGTTCAATATTGGGAAATATAAAATAGACTGAAAGAGAGAAAAAAACTGCAAGGCAGAAAAAAATCTGAAAAAAAGTAAGTCCCCATCCACGAGAAAAAGTCTGCAAAGAATAGAAATAGGAAGGAAATGCTTTTGTCTTGCCTGGAAAAGTCAAGTGTCCAGTTCCTGAAGTTCATCTCAAGACCCGCTACCCAGACCCGTCACTCACAAAACACCCAGCGTTCCAGCCAGCCCCTTAGGAAGGAGACATTAGATGGGAGAGGAAGAATTCCTTAAAAAAAAAAAACCTCAGGTCTAAAACTAGACAGAGGGAGCTGGAGAGATGGCTCAGCGGTTAAGAGCACTGATTGCTCTTCCAGAGGTCCTGAGTTCAATTCCCAACAACTGCATGGTGGCTCACAACCATCTGTAATGGAATCCAATGCCCTCTTCTGGTGTGTCTGAAGATAGCTGCAGTGTACTTGTATAAATAAAAATAAATAAATAAAACTAGACAGTTCTTAGGGAAAAATAGATGAAAGTCTATGACCCTGCATTAGGCAATGATCCATTTACTGGGGTTTGTTGGTTTATTTTATCTTTATGTGTGTGTGTGTGTGTGTGTGTGTGTGTGTGTGTGTGTGTGAGAGAGAGAGAGAGAGAGAGAGAGAGAGAGAGAGAGAGAGAAAGAGAGAGAGAATGAACACGCAGTAAGCACGCCATGTGAGCGCTGGGAACTGAACTCCATTCTCTGGAAGAGCACCACACACTCTTAACCTAATTCTCAAGTCTGGAAATAATTTTGTAAGTTCACCACCGAAAGCATAGGCTAGAAGTAACAATAATAAGTAAATTCATGGAGGCAACATGTACCAGAGTTTTAAGAGACCGGGGATGAAAAAAAAAAAAAAGAAACATTATTGCATAATTGTATTGTAAAAATATTTTAGGGCTGGAGAGATGGCTCAGCGGTTAAGAGCCCCGACTACTCTTCCAGAGGTCCTGAGTTCAATTCCCAGCAACCACATGGTGGCTCACAACCATCTGTAAAGAGATCTGACACCCTCTTCTGGTGTATCTGAAGACAGCTGCAGTGTACTTATATATAATAAATGAATAAATCTTTTAAAAACATTTTTTATTCACCTGTCATCTCCGAGGCAGTCCTGCTGGAAGCTTCTAGCCTCCATACAATCCTATATAGGCTCAGAATGTTTCCAGCCTCTGAGACTTACTATTGAATCAGCTCACTCTTTTTAGCTCTTTCTGAACTCTGGCTGGCTGATTCAACTCAGCTGTTCTGGCTCCAACTCCTCTCCAAGCTGACTGCTTCCATCTGGCCTCTCTCATCAACTGGATGAGAAATATCAAATTGCTCTGCTTGGCTGCGAACCGACTTGAGCAATCTGTTCTCACCTTCTGGCTCCTTCCTTCTCTAGTTCGTTCTGTCTTCACCTGTGTCTCGGTTGTTCCCTTTTCAACCTGACTCGGTTAAATTCTCTCAGTAGAGCTGCCTCCTCTCTCCCCGCTGCTCTCTTCTGAGTAGCTTCTCTTTTCTCCCTGTTCTTGTGAGAGCTGGGCATCTCCTTCTTTGACAAATCTTTCTCTGATTCATCACTTCATTTGCCACTCAATTACCCATCACTTTCTTTTTTTTTTTTTTTTTTTTTTTTGGTCTTTTTTTCGGAGCTGGGGACCGAACCCAGGGCCTTGTGCTTCCTAGGCAAGCGCTCTACCACTGAGCTAAATCCCCAGCCCCTACCCATCACTTTCAAACTTGGGTGCTTCCTTCTACAAACTTTACCTTCATCTGGGGGGTGGTGTTAAAAGAGTGTACTGAGGGTGCATCTGTATTCCAGCCAGAGGGATTAAAGATGTGTGCTGAGGCTCTCACACCACAAGTAGAAACAGGTTTTTCCAGTAAACAACACAACCTCAGGGTTCACAGTGTGATCAAATATCCTGCAAAACTGGATAGCTTCTTTTAAATTTTGTTTGCTCACCATGGGTGCTGGGAGCCAAAGTCAGGTCTTCTGCAAGAGTAGCATATGCTCTTAGCCACCGAGCCATGTCCCTGGCCCTGATTTATACAGCTTCTTTTTGAGGTTATGAAAATTAAGGAACTATACATTGACAGCAGATGTGAAATAAAAGTCAGTAATTGTACGCCATAAGATGTTGCAATGGGAAATTTTAAGTTATGTGTATTTTACTACAGTTTTTTTTTTTTAAACTGATCCTGTTGGGCCTGGTGAGATAGTTCAGGAAGTAAGAGTGCCTGCAGCTAAACTGAGCATCTGAGTCAGATCCATGGGGCCGCATGGGAAAGAGAGAACCAGCTCCAGGAAGTTGTTCTCTGATCTCCACACCGGCACTGTGGAACAGACAGGAGCCCATTCTCGTATGCACGTGTGCACACGATAATGGTAAATACATAAATTAAAAAACATTGTACTACAGCAAAAAAAATCATTAAATGGCACACACAGTTGGGTGGGCTGTGTGTAAATTATGTCTCAGTATTTTATGTGCGTGGGTGTTTTACTACAGATATGTCTGTGCAGCATGGTCTGTTCCTGGTGCCTTCGAAGGCCAGAGTGGCAATACTGATTGGACTCAGTGGGTTATGAAAAAGGATAACAGAGACCATGAAAGTGAGAGAGATGATGGGGAAGGCTAGGGACAGACATGCTCAGGGTATGTTATATAAAGTTGTCAAAAAAATTTCTTTTAAAAATGTCGGGGGGCGGGGCTGCAAAGATGGCATCTCTGAGTCTGGTTTGGGGTTCCCTCCCTAGGTAGTCCCATAACTTAACTCAGCTCCAGGGGGGCTACACCTTGTTCTGGCCTCCAAGGGTACCTGCAGGAAGGTGGCTAAGCGAGCAAGCGCGCACGCGCACACACACACACACACACACACACACTCTCTCTCTCTCTCTCTCTAAATTAATTATTTAACTAATTAACATGAAAAATGTTTTGTAAAGAGTTGTCCTCTGACCTCCGCATGGGCCCCCTGGAACACACACATGCCCCTCTACACACACACACACACACACACACACACACACACACACACGGATATATGCATAACATAACACACATAATAAACTTAGGGACACTTAAAACAAAATCAAGTCCAACAAATATGTAACTTTTAGTAAATGTCTGACATCTTGAATCATGCTGTAGCTAAACACAGACAAAACTCTCCTGCTTGTCTGTAACGCTGCACAAGAGGCCATGTGTACATTTGTGGGATAAATAAGTGCTGTAGAGAGGTTCTGCTCAGCTCCTTTGTCATGGGCCACAGAGAGGAAGAACTTGTTAACCTGTTGCTAAGCAACAGTACTTCCTGGACCAGGACTTCTGCACAGTGAAGGGAGGGTGCAGTGCAGCTCTACAAAGGAAAGAGCGGGCGCAGTGCACGCATGAATAGAGAGACAGGAAGCCACCTCTGGAAACCAAGCAGAGGATTCAAGAGAGCATCTGAGAAGCGAGCCCCAGGCCCCATTCTCAAGTCCTGCCAGCTCCTAACCCCCCACTGAAGAGCAGAAGACTGGCCTCACCGCCACTCCATGAAATCAAAGTGAAAAGCAGCATGGTGAATTTTACGGACATTTTATCTACAAGACTTTGCTAAGATCTTCAAGTGCTCAGAGAATAACCAACAGTGCTTGCCACCAAGCCTGGGGACCTGAGTTTGATGGCTAGAACCCACTCCCACAAGTTGACCTCTGACCTCCCATATGAGCACTGTGGTATATGAGTCACATTCTCTCTCTCTCTCTCTCCCTCTCTCTCTCTCTGCCTCTCTCTCTCTCTCTCTCTCTCTCTCACACACACACACACACACACACACACACATACAGACACTCATGCAGTCATGCATACACGTGCGTGTACACACACTAAATAAATGTCGTTAAAAAAAAACAAACCGGGGTTGGGGATTTAGCTCAGCGGTAGAGTGCTTGCCTAGCAAGCGCAAGGCCCTGGGTTCGGTCCCCAGCTCCGAAAAAAAGAAAAAGAAAAAAAAAAAACAAAAACAAAAAACCTACCATCTTCACCGTGATAGAGAAAAGGCACTAAGATTGTCCTAAGAGTTCATTAAGTTCTCAACCTGAAGCACAAAACCAACTTAAGTGGAAAGGTTAACCTGCTTCATTAAGATTAGAGACTTAGATTTTCCCTTAAATTTTAAATTAAAACATGAATTCTATTTACTTCTTTTTTTTAAGACAGGACAGGCTCTCTCGTTGAAACTAGAGCTTGCTTTTGTGGTTAGCTGGCTCCAGGGACCTGTCTGGTTTTGTACCCTTCCGCCCGGAGCTGGAATAACAGACGTACTACCTGGCGTGCGCGTACGCAGGATTAAGGCCCAAACTCAACTCCTCGCGCTCGCTCAGTAAGCACTTAACTCTGAGTCATGTGTCCGAGGCCCCAGGCTTCATCTCTTAATGACCCTGCTCTTGCTGCCTTACACATCGTCAGCTGAAGACCAAATTCCTAAAACACGAGCTTCTAGAGGAGACACACAATCCCACCCAGACCTTAGCACAATTACTGATGACGTGGGAAAGAACTCTTCGGTGTGGCTGATTACCAAATGAAGCAGGCCATGTCTTAAGTTTCAACTCCCTCTGCTATGATCAAATACTCGGACAACTGCAACTTAGAGGAGAAAGGGTTTATTGAGCTCACAGTTCCGGGTTATAGGTCCATTGCTGTGGGGAAGTCAAGCCTGCAGGAGCTTCACGTGCATAGTTAAGCAGCTGACAGCATTGCGAGTGCGCTATTGTGCAGTTCACACTCTCCACCGGAACGCAGTCCAGGATCTCCGGCCTAGGAGTGGTGTCACCAAACTTGGTGGGCCTTCCTGCATCAAATACTGCTGTCAAGACAGATATGTCCACGGGGCGAGGGTTCTAGACAATTCCTCACTGAGACTCTCTTCCTAGGTGATTCTCGATTGCATCAAGTTGACAATTAAAAGCAACCACCTTGTGCTGTTGCCCTGGGAAACCGCTTGGTAGCTGTGCAGAAAGTTAAACTTAGAACTGTCATATGTTGCAGTCATTCCGTGTCTAGGCATTTATCCCCAAATAACTGAAAGCAGGTACAAAACAGACACTTTGTGCTAATGTTCATTGAGGCTTCATTTCCCAACAGCCAAAGACAGAGGGACGGACACACACACACACACACACACACACACACACACTTCTCACCTATGAGCAGGTGAGTGTAAAAAATTAAAATGTCACATATATGTTATACTCTGTTACATGATTGTAACATTTGTAACATAACTGTTACATATGCTAAATGGAATAGTTTAACAATAAAAGAATGGAATGTTGACTTATGAGACTACATGAATTGCGCTAGCTTTCTGTCACTGGAACAGAGAACCTTAGAAAATACATTTACAAGATAGATTTTTTTTATATAAATCACTAGCTCAGGCTTGGTCTCAAAATCACCACACAGCAAAGAATGACCTTGAACTTCTTTCAGGAAAATGTTTTTAGATATATTTACTTCACTTTATGCTCAGGACGGTTTTGCCTGCATGTACTTATGTGCACCGTGTGCATATCGGGTACCTGCAGAGATCAGAAGAGGGTCAGATCCCCTGGAACTGGAATTGTAAGCCACCATGTTTGTCCTCAGTAGGCCTCACCTCCTTCAATTTGTATCCCCTCCCAACAATGCCATCCCCTGGCTACTAAGGCTGAGTTCATCATCATCATCATCATCATCATCATCATCATCATCGTCATCGTCATCGTCATCACCATCACCATCACCATCATCATCATGTAGCATGGAGCCCCTGTGCTAAGGGAAATAGTCCCACACCAAACGACAAACATTGTATGGCTCACTGAATTTGAAATGTTTAGAACTGGTAAATTTTCAGAGAAAAAGTACATAGGGCAAACAGGCTGAGGAGAGGGAAGTTGTTCGTGGAAACAGAACTTAAGAATGATGAGTTTCTGGAAACAGCTGTGATGTTTGCTGAAGAGTCTGACTATCATTAATGCTGCAGCATTTAAAAATTTAAAAGGGCTGGATGGTAGATGTTATGTTGTATACATTTTACCAAAAACTTAGAAAACTATATTAGGGGGTTGGAGAGATGGCCCACTGGTTCTGAACACTGGCTTCTCTTGCAAAGGATCCAGGTTTAGTTCTCAACCTCTTCAAGGTGTCTCACAACTGTTTATAACTCCAGTTCCTGGGGATCCAAAGCCCTTGCACAGACATACATGTAGGCAAAACACCCATATACACAAAATGAAAATCTTAAAAATTTATATTTGGGGGGTTGGGGATTTAGCTCAGCGGTAGAGCGCTTGCTTAGCAAGCGCAAGGCCCAGGGTTCAGTCCCCAGCTCCGAAAAAAAAATATTTATATTTGGGTATTGGGATCTATCTAGCTCCATAGTGAAGCACTTGCCTGGCATGCGAGATGCCCTAGGTTCCATCCCTAACACTAAAACCAAAATCCCCCCTCTCTAAAGAAAGGTACCCACTGCATTCAAACACAGCCCCACTCCCAGCTGTGTAACGAGACAAGTGAGGAAGATGTCACATGACATCCACGCAGCTCCCAGAATGTCTCTACCCACAATTCCCTTCTGCAGCCAATCTCCTCAAAGCTATATCTTCAACAAAGAACCCCTGGCTTGAAAGTCCTCAAACAGCTAGTCAGTTGTATAGGCTAATGAGGCAGAAGTGGCTTCTGTCTGCTAGGTCACTAGGGTTTGTATTTTTTCATAATGAGCTGAGATGTTTTGGTGAAATGTCTACCGATATCAGACTCCAATTTGTACACATCCAACTGTTTTAAATATCCTCCAGATGACCAGACTTTAAGCCACTTAGACAATGTCTGTTTTGCATACTGGGAAACCTGTGCCCAGCATTTGCTAAAGTTAAGACTAACCCCCAAACTGTGATGACCCCCAAGTCATTGCTGCTCCTGGGATTCTGTGACCTAGAATGTCCCTTCCATGCTGCTGGGTCATATCACCCAGTCCCGACAGCATTCTCACAGTCCTAAAGGATCTCTTTCCTCTGTGTGTCTTCCCAACCTCTGACTGCATCTAGCCCAAAGGACTTCTCTGGCCGCATCTCTTCAAGTTTTTGAGTACTACTGCCACCTTGTGGTCATACTTTCTCCATACTCCTGGTTTCCTCTTGAACCCCAACCCCAACTGTAACTGGTCTAAGTAGAAGGGCTTCATGGGAAGCAGCCAGCAGATAGAACTAAGCAGCCTGGGCTCTAGTCTTGTCATCCTGCAGATGGTTGGCTGTTAGCCTAGACCCAGACTCAAGCTCCCTAAGGCTTCACCTATAAAAAGGGCTAACAGAAGTACCCGTTGTGAGGTTCAGTTGTAAGGATTAAATGAATTGTCTACCCAGAAAGAGTCTGACCCAAAATAAGCGCTCAAATGGTGGAACTGTGATCTCCTGTGCGAATGAAAGTAAATTCAGTACATTTCAGCTCACTAAAAGCCATTTCACAGGCACACACACGGGTGGACACAGTGTGTTAACAATTTTGCGATCTGTTTGGTGCAATAACATATTGGTAGAAAGTTCTATGTGAAGCCTACAGGTTGAGAGCATAATATTTTTGGCCTCAGAAGTCGCCCCCAAACAAATAGGCCAATGCCATTGTTCCTGGAACTTAGCACTCCCAAAACTCTCAAAGGCCCTAGCCAATTTCAGAGTTAACTGAACCCCTAGAGATAGAGCCAACCAATCAAGATTAAAGTCACCTATCCCTCCCTGGAGTTCCCCTAGACCTGCATAAAAGGGGGCCTGCCAGCCCCTCAAAGGGTCTCTGTTTGGATCTGGAGTACCCCAGCACGCTGGTAATTTCTGCAGAATAAATACTCTTTGCCTTTGCATACCGTTTGAGTCTGAGGTCTCATCCTTCAGTGGTTCATGGACCCTAACAGCAGGGCAGAGAAAAATCAAGCTGGAAGTGAGTCAGAAATACCTTCCCTGCTGGGTAGCTTTCACAGTGCTGGAAGGGGCTGCACGGCTCTCTCGAGAAGAAACATCACCAGTGGAATTACCTAGCAGAATATTCTCCATGTTTTAATGCTAACTGCATACAAGATGTGCCAACTGGCTCATTACAGGCACAACTGGTTTTTTTTTGGTTTTTTTTTTTTTTTTTTTTTTTTTTTTGGTTCTTTTTTTCGGAGCTGGGGACCGAACCCAGGGCCCTACGCTTCCTAGGCAAGCGCTCTACCACTGAGCTAAATCCCCAACCCCCAGGCACAACTGTTAACAGGGCAATCAGATGCTTTCTGATTGGGTTTGAGACCCACTCATTGGGAGGGAATCCATGTCTGGTACTGGTCAAAAGCCCATAGCTAAGGATGGCATAAGCTATAATGGGAAACCTACCAATGTTGGTTTGCTAAGTGGACACTGCTTGTAAAAATGTATAAAATGCCTTCTGAATATTTGCGTTTCTCCCCATGGAATAGTGCTACTCCAATCTTAGTTGCCGAAGCTCAGTTTTGCAGTAGGCAGTGGTTGATGCCAAAATATGCAACAGGTCAAATTACAATGAATAGGTAACTCTTGAGGGTTCAACCCTAACAGGACACAGCATCCATCCTCCCCTCATTCTAGGGGAAGTCATGGAAGAGTGGATGGAAAGAACGTAAGAGCTAGCCTGGCAGTGGTGATATACACCCTTAGTCCTAGCACTCAAGAGGCAGAGGCAGGAGGATTTCTGTGAGTTCAAGGCCAGTCTTGTCTACAGACATAACATGGTCATTGCACACATGAACTCACAGCAACTGTGGTTATCTGCCCAAGATCTGCACTCAACTGAGCCCATCAACACTCAACACTACAGCATTTATGGAAGAAGGGCTTATGAGACCCACCCCACTTAGCTGAGGAGCTAGTCGGTTAATGCTGCTGGGGGCAGGGGAGCCATTTTTCTTCAGTGGTATAGCCACTGGTGATTTGCCCATGGTTCAACAAATAACCCCAAACCCAAATAAAAGAAATGGTAAACTATAAAAAGTAAAATAATAGCAATTTAGAGCTGGGAAAACAGTTCCATTGGTCAAATACTTGCTTGGTAAGCATGAGGATCTGGATTCAATCCCCAGAGCTCACGCAGAGAGAGCATGAGTAGGGGCAGTGCAAAAACAAAACTCTCACCTCAAAGGGGAGAAAAGATTGTTTATTCTGAAGCTAAATATGAGTGGCCAGGACTGGGGAATAAAGATTCAGGTTACCCCCAAATTCCATATTCCAATGTGGTAACAATTCAATAAAGGTTTTATAGCAACAGAGCAAAGAATGTTGTAAATGAAGACGCTTTCCACAAACATCGGTGGAGACATTACAGCAGAACAGCGAGAGACTATAGAAGCTATCCAATGACGCTCTTAACTTTGAGCTGGTAGAAAGAGGTTTTGTCCAGTTAATACATTCCAAAGGGTTTTCTCTGTTAGTCACAGGATGTTAGGTCAGACATAGGATAGCAAGGAATGGCGATTTAGGGGGTTAGAGATGGCCCAAGATAAATTGTAATTTGACTATGGACCTGCAACATCCCAACCTCTCCAAGGTCACTAGAGTCCTAATCGGTTAATCAGTCTTGTGGAAGGTTCAACAGACAGAATAGCTTCTGTTTGGGTCCTGTCATGAGCAGTAGTGGTCCCTGGGGCTCGATGACGCACAAAACCAACAAGACTTCCTGTCTTAGTGGTGCCTGAGGGGACATGCACATATCCGCACCACCATCACCACCACCCCCGACTCAAAAATCATTCTTTTTGTTTGAGGCAAAATTTCATTATGCAGCCCAGATTGGCCTCAAACTTACAATCCTCTTGCCTCTACCTCCCAAGTTTTGGAATTTCAGGTGTGTGTCTGGTGTGAGATAATTTTTAAATAGCTATATTACAGGTTGATAAACATACTATTTGGGGGCAGTGGAGTTTGTTTTTGTTTGTTTGTTTTTGTTTTGTTTTGTTTTTATATGTACTGCTATCTGGTGTTGTAGGAGGTCTTTTTTCCCCCCTTACTTTGAGTCTTCACTGGTACAGTGGGTTGGTCTGGTACATGAGGATGGCGGAAATTAAGCAGAGGGACAGTGACAATGGTAGGGTCTGTTGGGGTAAGGGCAATGGGCAGCGCTCAAGAGAGAGAGAACGTCCGGGACAGAACCACAGGGAGAACAAACAGGAAGACAGGGCTGTGAGGCACTGACCTCTCCCTGAAGGTGCTGCAGGCCTTCTCCCTGGAAGCTTCTCCGGAAGTTGCTGAGACTTCAAAGCTGAGCAAGAGCTCCAGACACAGTGGGCCTAAGGGCTTTAGCCTCTCCTGCTCTAGGGCCGATGCGCTGGCAAAGGAAGCACTTCTCCTTGTCTGTCCACAGTTCCTGTTTGGATAGGCTAAAAGTCCCCAGCTGATCAGTTACAGGGAGACTTCAAAAGATTTATTTATTTATCATATACAAGTACACTGTAGCTGTCTTCAGATACACTAGAAGAGGGCATCGGATTCCATTACAGATGGTTGTGAGCCACCATGTGGTTGCTGGGAATTGAACTCATGACCTCTGGAAGAGCAGTCGGTGCTCTTAACCGCTGAGCCATCTCTCCAGCCCCCACAGGGAGACTTCAGAAACAAAACATGTCCCATATTTGCAGAGACAGAGGCTACCCCATGAACTCTGTTTCAGCAAGAGCTGGGGAGAAGCTTTATTTCCTGTTGACAGAAAGCCCTCTCCCCCTAGAAGATGGTCACATGCTGTCCAGTTCAGCCACTGCTGTGCACAACGCTGAGTGATGTTTTCTCAAGTTCCGTAGACAGCACTGGAGTCCAGAGAGAGTACTTCTCAAAAACATGTTTCTTTTAAAAATTTTTTTAAATATTTATTTTATTCATATAAGTACACTGTAGCTGTCTTCAGACACAACAGAAGAGGGCATCGTATCCCATTACAGATGGTTGTGAGCCACCATGTGGTTGCTGGGATTTGAACTCAGGACCTCTGGAAGAGCAGTCAGTACTCTTAACCACTGAGCCATCTCTCCAGCCCTAACATTTTTTATGTTATGTATGCATGTACGTCTTAGGGTTTTATGGCTGTGAACAGACACCATGGCCAAGGCAACTCTTATAAGGACACTGTTTAATTGGGGCTGGCTTACAGGTTCAGAGGTTCAGTCCATTATCATCAAGGCGGGAGCATGGCAGCATCCAGGCAGGCATGGTGCAGGAGGAGCTGAGAGATCTACATCTTCATCTGAAGGCTGCTATCAAAATACTGGCTTCCAGGCAGCTAGGACAAAGGTCTTAAAGCCCACAGCCACAGTGACAAACTTCCTCCTAAAAGGCCACACCTACTCCAACAGGGCCACATCTTCTTTTTTTTTTTTTTTTTTTTTTTTGGTTCTTTTTTTCAGAGCTGGGGACCGAACCCAGGGCCTTGCGCTTCCTAGGTAAGCGCTCTACCACTGAGCTAAATCCCCAGCCCCTGGGCCACATCTTCTAATAGTGCCACTCCCTGGGCCAGAGCATATACAAACCATCACATGTATATAAGTATGTGTTTTGTGACTAGTTCTCTCTATGTAATCCTAGCTATTCAGGAACTTGCTATATAAACCAGGCTGGCTATAAACTCATAGAGATGTGCTTACCTCTCTCTGCCTCCCAAGTACTGAGATTAAAGGTGTGCATTGCCAGGTTCAGTCACTACAGGTTGTGTGTGTGTGTGTGTGTGTGTGTGTGTGTGTGTGTGTGTGTGTGCAGGTGCATATGTGTTATGTGTTTGTCGATGCATGAAGAGACCAGAGATCAATTTTGGACGTTATTCCTCAGGGGCCACCACTTTGTTTATTTACTTATTATACATGTATTTGTGAGTGTGTGTGTGTGTGTGTGTGTGTGTGTGTGTGTGTGTGTGTGTGTGTGTAGATGTATGTGGAGGTCAGAGGACAACTTGGCTGTTACTTCTCACCTCCCCATCTCTGAGCAGGTTCTCTGTTGTCCTGATGTGTGAGCCAAGTTTCTGGGATTCTCCTGTCTCTGGCTCCCACTGGAGATTACAGGCACATCTACATGTTCCCCCCCTCCTCTCCCCCCCTCCCTCCTTCCTTCCTTCCTTCGGGCTTTTTGAGACAGGGTTTCTCTGTGTAACAGCCCTAACAGTCCTGGATTCTCTTTGTAGACCAGGCTGGTCTCATACTCACATATCCACCTGCCTCTGCCTCCTGAGTGCTGGCATTAAAGGCCTGTGCCCCCTCGCCTGGCCCACATGTCCTATTTCGTATGTGGGTCCTGGGGATTTGGATCCTCATGTTCATGAAGCAAGTGTTTTTACCCAAGCCTTGTCTTTTGAGACATGGTTCTCCTTGGCCTGCAGTTTTATCATCTGCTGGGTTGGTTAAACCCGGAGTTTTGCTTGTCTGTCCTACCTCTTCCCCAGAGCTGGCACTGTAAGCATACGTCACCATCAGGTTCTTAAACACTTGCCTTGCAAGGCAAGCACTGTACCAACTGTGACCTCCCCAGCACTCCCTGGCGGCGTCTTAGTATGTACTTAGTTTTGTTTGTTTTGGATTGGTTGGTTTTCATTCTCTGTGTAGTCCTGGCTGCCCTGAGACTCACTTTGTAGACCAGGCTGGCTTAAACTCACAGAGAGCCACCTGCCTCTGCCTCCTGAGTGAGTACTGGGATGAAAATTGGGTACCACAACTGCCCAGAAGGATGTACTTCTTTTGGACACATTATCTTTACAATAACAGAGCCTCTGCAGTGAGAATAAGAAATTTATTTTCAACTAGATTAAAAGCTCCTGTTACTAAAGCCACCCTTGAGGTTTGGGGTGGGCAGAGTTTAAGATGATAGACAACTGTGTACACTGAGAGCTGCCAGTGATAACTCTGACAGATTGGCTGCCTTGTGTACATATTGATCAGTCTAAAACAGTGATTAAAAACTCACAACAACTAAATAATAAACCCAACCTGTCAAAATGTGGGATATTGTCATTAAATTATCACCATTGCACACAGACTAATTTAGGGTCTTGTCACCAGCGACCATGGCTTCTTTTCCTTTTGCTCTGAGACTTTAAGGTCTATCTTTTCATGTGTGTGGGCACGTGTGTGTGTGTGTGTGTGTGTGTGTGTGTGTGTGTGTGTGTATGTGCTCATGCATGTATATGTCTCTGTGTGTGTGCATCTCTGTGTGTGTATGTGTCTCTGTGTGTCTGTCTCTCTGTTCACAGATACATCTCACGACATGTGTGAGGAGGTCAGAGAACACTTTGTAGGCCTAGCTTTCTCCTTCCACCATGAGGGCACCAGGATTGAACCTAGGTCGTCAGGCTTGGTAGCAGTTGCCTTAAACTGCAGAATCATCTTGATGACCCCCTTGTTTGGAATTTAAAAGTAAATTTTTTGTTGTTGTTTTGCTTTTAAGTGATTTTTTTTATGTAGTGAAGATAGAAATCTGTGTCCTATGAACTGACGTTAGAAACTACATACTGGGATGGGGGCCTTAGGAGGTACAGTGCTTGCCATACAAACCTGAGCACCTGAGGTCAGATCCCTAAAGCCCATGTAAGGGCTGGGTGTGGGGCTGCTCCCAGGAGATGGAGAGTCTCCGGAAGCTCAAAGCCTAGCTAGCCTGGCTTACACAGTGGCCAAGAGATCGCCTCTCAAACCAGACCAAACCATAAGGACCTGAGAGCTGTTCTCCAACCTTCCCCAGCGTAGGCATGCCTACTCCCTCACACACACACACACACACACACACACACACACACACACACACACACACCAATCTTTATAGATTAACTTACCCAATGAAAAGTCTTCCTATAGTGGCAAAAATATGGACACACTAACACCCCATTTCATACACACTAGAAATTAAGGGACAATGGTGACCATATCTCATGACTCAGTCAGTAAGGGCAACTCCAGAACTCAGGAGAGAACTGATCCTAAAGGTTGTGTTCTGACCTTGAAGCATGCCACACCACACACACACACACACACACACACACACACACACACACACACACACAAACAAACACACACACAGAGTTACTAGGATGCATTCTCTATCTATCTATCTATCTATCATCTATCTATCTATCATCATCTATCTATCTATCATCTATCATCTATCTATCTATCTATCTATCTATCTATCTATCATCTATCTATTTCATGTGTGTGCATTAGGTCTAGTTGAATTTCAGTCAGTACACATACATGAGGAAGAGGGAAAAGCACAAGAAGCCATCTTTGGTGCTCACACAGGACTAGAGAGCATTTCCATACCACACCCCGCCCCATCCAGGGAGGGGGGCATCAGGAAGGAACTGTCGAAGCAGCAGCTGAGGAAAATGAGTTCCACATTCAGTTTTCCAACCTTAGCATCATGGTTGTTCTGTGTTGGGTGGTTCCTCACTATGTGGTTGTCCTTCCACAGCCTTGTTAACAGCAGTTCATGCTTCTACCCTCCGGGCACCTTAGCAAAAACCCTCAACCAATGATGAAAAGACTTGAAATAACTCCTCTTAGAACAGTGGTTCTCAGCCTGTGGGTCGCCATCCTTTTGGGGGGTGGAATGACCCTTTCAAAGGGGTCGTCTATCAGATATTCTGCATTCCAGATATTTACATTACGATTCATAACAGCAACAAAATTATAGTTCAGGTTTATGGCTGAGAGTTACCACAACATGAGAAACAGTACTAAAGGGTTGAAGCATTAGGAAGGCTGAGAACCACTGGCTTAGAAGGAAACAGTCTCTGTTGAACTCTGATGCTTAACAATGATAACCACTCTTTTTCTGCTGAGCAAAACTTGAACAAAGTCTCAAAAGAGTCAATCCGGCTTAAGTAAATCAACTGCATTCTAGAACAAAGTGTAATATTTACTGGAATACAAAAATAACTGGGCATGTCAAAAAGGTTAAAAAAAAACAAGCACCCCAAAAGTACAAGTTTACAACAGCTGACACGTAACCTGAAAGACCTCCAGAGAGGACCTTTCCCTCAGGAGGAGACCCAAGCGCCCAATGACTGAGCCGAGACCTCCGGATGCAATCAGCAAGAGGGTTTATTGGAAAACACAGGTACCTGCAGGCACACAGTCTCTTCGGAGGACTTGCGCGCTCAGCAGCTCTAGCATGGGGCTTTTATAGGGTTTGGGGAAGCAGAAGCGGGCGTACAGAAGCAGATGCATAGTTACGGGGATTGGTGGATTCAAACGAGGCACATAGACATGTTCACATATGATTGGCTATTTCACGTGATGAGGTAATAAGGTATAGCTACACACATTGGCAGGTTTGAATCATATTCAAATGAGGTTGTAACGTGGTTAGAGAGTATGTGCAGGCTGGGGCGTTCTGAATGTTCTGAATGAATGGGACTGGGGGCTTATCTCTTCTTGCCAGGTGGCCTGTGAGTCAGATCCGGTACTCCTGGTCTGTTCTGCATTCCTTTCCTTTTATGGTCTGTTAGTGACTCGGCTCTAGGTATCTGGGCGTGCCTGGGCTCGTTCAAGCCTGTTGCAGCTCTGAGTTAAGACTCATTGGCGGGGGGTGGGGGTGGGGGTGGGGGGGTGGTCTTTCAAACCAAAGGTTGTCGGGCAGGGCTGGATGTGGTGGTGCACACCTTTAATCCCAGAACTCGGGAGGCAGAGGCGGGTGGATCTCTGTGAGTTCCAGGAGAGCCAGAGAAACCCTGTCTCAAAAAACCCAAAAACAAAGAAAAACAAACAAATGAACCATCAAACAAACAAAGGTTGTCAGGCATGGAGTAAAGGGGAAGTAAACGAATAAAAACAGATTCAGAAATAAGACACAGTAGAATTAAAAATCGGTGACATCAAACATATATTTAGGGGCTGGGATGATGGCTCTGTGGTTATGAGCACTTGCTGCTCTTGCAGAAGACCCAGGTCTAGTTCTTTTCACTCATACATTAGCCTATACCTATCCCTAACTAACTCCAGTTCCAGGGAATCTAAAAGCCCCAGGTTCTGCATGTATATGGTGCAGTGTGCATGCATGCAAGCAAAACACTCATACACATAAAATAAATCCATCTAAAAATTTACAAGTATGATGAGTTAGATTATAACACACCCAAGGCATTCAAGAAGACAAAAGAAGGGCTGGAGAGATGGCTCAGTGGTTGAGAGCACTGACTGCTCTTCCAGAGGTCCTCAGTTCAAATCCCAGCAACCATATGGTGGCTCACAACCATCTGTAATGGGATTGGATGCCCTCTTCTGGTGTGTCTGAAGACAGCTACAGTGCACTTATAAACATAAAATAAATAAATATTTAAAAAAAGAAGACAAAAAAAGATTCAGTATATATATTTTAAAGATTTATTTATTTAATTTTATGTATATGAGTCCACTGTTCCTGACTTCAGACACAGCAGAAGAGGGCATCGGATCCCATTACAGATGGTTGTGAGCCATCATGTGGTTGCTGGGAATTGAACTCAGGACCTCTGGAAGAGCAGCCAGTGCTCTTAACCTCTGAGCCATCCTTCTAGTCCCAAGACTCAGTAAAATTTAACTGAAGACATGGGAGCATAAGAAATGACATCTGAAAAACATTCTGAATGAAGGCCTGAGATAAATACATAAGAGAATAGGATACAGTCATACAGGGCAGAGGACCTGAATTCGGCTGGAAGTTAAACAATAGACAGCGTCAAAAACAGAACTGAAAAGACTCAATGACAGCTGAAGAGTGTGCCAGAGCTGTGAGATCTCAAGTGCTCTAGGGCACAGTTCTGGAGTGTTTAAAGGAAGGAAAGACTTGGCCATTTTGAAGAAATAATAAAAACTTCCCAAATTTAGTGAAATTATAAAATCCTTTGTCCCAGTAACTTCGTCTGTTGTGGTTTGCCCTGAAGTTAACTGTATTTTGATGCTAATTTCTCTGCCCCAAGGACAGCTGCCTAGTACTCAGGAATCAGGTGACTTCACCAGAACCTTTTCCCCATTGAATTTGTAAAGTACAGGTGAGGGGCAGGTACAGGATAGAAGGAGGCCTGTCATTGGAGGAGAAGGAAGGATGGGCAGGAGAGAAGTTTGAAGGAAGAGGAGGAGACTGGAAGAGAAGGAGAGACAGGAGGTGGAGAGAGGGGAGAAGCCATGGCAGGTGATGTTAAGATTCTGCTCTGTGTATTTACAATGTTCCTAAGGGATGGATGGTACCGGGCTTTGTATGTTTAAGTGGGCAATTATATCTTATCAATTGGGTCTAAGATTATTGTGTGGTGTGTTCTTTTATGTGGGGGTTTGAGTGTAGGAAAGTGCGGCTGGGATGTGTTTCCGCCAAGATATCTAGCAGATATCTTGGGGCACCGAGGTGCGGACCTATCGGGGTAAAAGACAACACAACTCTTTTTTATTTTTATATTTTTACAACAACATTCATCAAACACAAAAGACAAGAAATACAAAGAAAACGAAGCCACGAACATCACAGCCAAACTGCTCAGAAAGTGCTATAACAAGGATATATTAAATGTAGCTGGAGTAAAGAGAGATACGTTAAATGCAAAGGGACCAGGGCAAGAACACAGGAGTATTCAAAGGAAAAAGAAAACTATCAACCTAGAATTCTGTAACTAATGAAAAAAAAACAAAACAACTTCTCACAATGAAGACATAATACAGACTTTTCAAGGTACACAGGAAAGGAAGATTTAATGAGTGGCAGGCTAGTCCAACAAGAATGTGGCTTTCTGCCTTCCACAAAGAAGAAAATCGGTACCAGGAGACAGTCCAGGTGCACGGAAGCCAGTGAAGAGAAGTAGAAAGTGTAATGCTAGAGAACATGCAGATTTCCACTTTGTTTTAAATTCTCTAAAAGTAGAACTGAGTGTTTAAAGCAAAAGTATAGTATGATGTATATGGTATGCACATAGTAAAGTCGTACATTAGCCAAAAGGCTGGGACATAGGAAACGGATGCCTAGTTTTTATGAAGCTATTTTTATCACACACCAAGTGGCATGAATGCTATTTCAAGACAATTATAGACTACAATGAGTACAGACCTTGTGGTCCATTAAAAAAACCCAGACTCAAAACAAATAAGGATAGGATCATGAGAGAACTGGATTATAAGATCATAAATGCTAAGTGTGTCTAAAAGGAGGCAGAAAACAGGAAAGGGTCCATGAGGAACAGACGAGACCTGCAGAAAACAAACAGCGAGGAAGCAAGTTCAAAGCCAGGGTAGTATGGCAGATTAGAGGCTGCCTCTGTGTGACTGTGGGTGAAAAAAAACAGAGGAACAGAGGGTGATGCTATTTAGAATACAACGCAAAAGCCCTAGGAATCATTAAGGATTACGGGGTAGGGGCTGAGATATCTAGGTGGGTATGGGGCTTGTTGTGTAAGAACGAGGACCAAAGCTTAGATTCTAAACACTCTCGTGAAAGCCAAGCATGAAAATGTGCACCTATTATCTTAGCACTACGGAGGTGGGAATGGATGGATGCCTGGATCTTGCTGGCCAAACAGTCTAGCTAACTGGTGAGCTCCAGGTTCACTGAGAAATCCTGTATCAAAACAAACAAACAAACAAACATAAGGTAGAGAACTGAGTTGTGTTTTTTTTTTTTTTTTCTTTCTGTTGCTGTGACAAAAGAAGTGGAAACTTAAGTGTTCTTTGGAGGGTCAGTTGTGTTGGATGGTGTTTTACTATGGCAAACACGTGAAGGAATGTTTTCCTGAAGTGGACACAGGTAAAAGACTAAGGCAGACTTGTGAAGAAATGTTTTACTGAAGCAGGCACAGGAGAAAGGATGTTCTGCTAAAGCAAGACCCATGGAGGACACATGATGTTTGGAGGGAGTATAAAAATGAATCCATGGATAATGACGGGGGTTGAGCTTGGTTTGCTGGTAGAGTTAGCTGTACAATGCTTGTTGGTCTCTTGTCTTCACTGATCTTCGCTTTGCTGAAGAGGCATAGCCAAGAACTTCTGACATTCCTGTTGACTTGAGTTGAGGCTGAGGCCTGGCTGTCTTTGCTAGGTAGTGCCACCACTGTACAGGCCTTGAGCAGGTAACACTGTGAGGTCATGAGTGCTAGAATCTTCTTGTGTTCAGAATATAATATTTTGAAACAGTCTTTCATGAACTCTGGCCCTTAGAATGTTTCTGCCCACTCCTCTGTGCTGGCCCTTCACTTTCACAAGGAGGGGATTCCAATATAGATATTATATTTGTGACTGAGCATCCCAAAGACATGATTTTTCTACACTTAGGTGTTTCTGCATTAACAAGTATCTACTGCACCAAGAAGCTTCTCTGATGAGGATCAAGAGCTGCATTAATCTATGCATAGAGAGACATGAATTGGGAAGACAATGTGATACTATGTTACCTTAGCAATAGATTCACTCCTGGAACCTATGAGCTACCCACTCATGGGTACACAGCCAGTACTAGGCACATGTTTCCTCCTATGAATGGGGCCTTAAATCCATGGAAAGTGGGTGGTTACTCCCACAACATTTTGTGCCACCATTGTGTCCACGGCCATATCTTGCCAGGCCAGTTGGCAAAGTTGCAGAGTTCATAGCTGGGTAATACTGGAATTCTTAAAGCTAATTAGCATGTCTGCCACATCACTTACCCCCCCCCCTTTTTTTTTTCCTGAAACTAGAAATGTATCCATATCTCTTTTGAAATGTTCTAAATATTACTGTCATATTGCTATTCAGTAAATCTCAGAGTGTGTTCACCTTTTCAACCTGAACAATCCACCCTGGCCCACTTGACCCTCACCTCACTTTGCTCCTAGCCTCTGGTGACTCCCCATCGACGGCCTGCTTTTATCAGTTTACACTCGTATTCCATAGATAAGTAAGATTGTATGTATCTTACTTGTCTTCCTGGGATCACCGTATTTTACCCAACGCGATTTGTCCTTCAGATTCATCCATTTTGTCACAGCTGTCCTGGAACTATTTAGGTCAGGTTTGCCTGGCACTCCTAGAGACAAGCCCAAAGGTATACACCACTATGCCCAGCTTTGTTTTTTGAGAAAAGTTTCTGTACATAGTCCTGGATGCGCTGAAACTCATGCCCAGCAACTTGTTTTTAATGGCTGTGAAGTATTTTACTGTGTGTAAATGATATGGTCATTAATTGATGGATATCTTAGGTTGGTTCCCCATTTCGGCTCCTTGGTAGTCTCATCACGCACCAGGAACGGATCAGCTGAGTAGAGGCCATGTCATTAAGGAGTCTCTCTAGGTTAGCAGGCACAGGTGCAGTTGGTCTTCAGAGGGAGAGAAAGCAAGTGGTGTTTTTTTTTAATGATTTATTTTTATTATATGTCTATGGCTGTCTTGCTGGCATGCATATCCGTGTGTACCACCCCCCAGGAGGCTCCTCTTGAGAAACCATCCCACCAGCCCCGATCCTGGCCTGAGGAATTAGAATTCTCAGCTCTAGCTTCCTCCTTCTACTCTCTCACCTTAGGTGCCAAGTACAAGCTGATGCCCTAGGGCAGAACCCTAGAGCCCCCAGCTGCGTCCCTCAGCAACATCCCTGGAGGCCCACTTACCGAAGGGCCTTTTGCCAAGACTTCTCCAGCAGCTGACAGTCCGAATGCATGGCTGAACAGCCTGTTTCTCAGATGTACTCAATTAAAGAACTCCTCCCTGGATATTTGTATTAAAACATCCTAAAACAAACGTCAAAACATTGTCTTAGTTACCAGTTTTGTTCTGATATATACAAAACACAGGGAAACAGAATTCGTTATTTCTAAACCAAACCACAGGAATTTGAGGGGGAAAAAATTTTTTTAAACTTCTTTGTATGAAAGGATTTCTTTTGTTCCATGACGATCAGTATAGTTGTAGCAAAGACAGTTTCATGAGCGGCCGCTATTCTTGGCAAGCCACACTGTGTTAGAAAGTGCCTCCTGAGCCTAGCTCGTTAAGAGCAGAGGCTCCGCCATGTTTTCAATGGCTCCTCCTGAGGAATTTTTTTCTTTGAGATTTACAATGAGACTGGAAGGTGCCCCAGCAGGGAAATGGCTACACCATACAGGTGCGGGTATGCACCGAGTCTGTGTCCACAAAGCTGCCATTCTCAACTCACCCATAGTGACACATCCCAGGAAGCTGGTGACTGTCTGGTTTCCTTACAGCTCACAGGTGGCCGTTCAATGCAGATTTTCTAATGATGAATGAGCCTGAGCTCCTGAATGCTGTGAGCTTCTGCCCTCCTCTCCACTCATTTGCCTAGCGATCTCAATAGGAGTGGATACTAAAGAAACAACTCCCCCCCCACCCCATACAAAAGAAACTACTTGACCGGAAACAGGAAGTCCTACCTTTGTTCTTTTGTTATTCTGTTTCTTAGAGTGCAGGAGGATCCAGTTTGGGGCTAGGCCAACACTCTTGCTGAACTACAGCCAACCTCAGTCCTTGCTTTCCTGAGAAGATTCACTGTAAAACCCAGGCTTGGCCTGGAACACCTGGAACATCTTGTCTGCTGGGGTCACACCCCTGTGCTACCAGAGCAGGCTCACACCTTGGTTTCTGAGTGACACTTTCTCTCGGTGTTGACTCCTGTGTTGGCAGTGTAATCCTTCACTGCTTGAGCGCACTGTTCTTTCCCCTGTTTACATTTTTCTTTGGGAAGTCTCTGGTTATGAACGTTCCTGCTGGCATGAACTCTCATTTGGGGGCTGTGTTTCACAGTTTCTCTTTATATTTTGAGAAACTTGCTTATGTTGTGTACTGATGCCGTTTTCTGTCTTTTTTCTTGTGCTTAGGTGGGGGGGTGTCAGACTTTTTAAATTTATGGCTTTACAATTTTTATCAAAAAATTTTAAATTGGGGTTGGGGATTTAGCTCAGCGGTAGAGCGATTGATTGCCTAGCGAGCGCAAGGCCCTGGGTTCGGTCCCCAGCTCCGAAAAAAAGAAAAGAAAAAAAATTTAAATTAATTAAGTAAAAGAATTTCTTATGTTCACCTAACTCTTGGGAATACGGTGCTAACTTCCTGTTGCTGTGACAAAAACAAAAACAAAAACAAAAAAAAACCCCATGAGATAAAGAACTTAAAAGAAAGAGATAGTTTGAGCCTGTTGTTTTCAGGATTCAATTCATAGTAGATTGGCTTTGCTGGTTTCAGGCCAGTGTGAAGGCTGAAGACCAATGCAGGGTGTATGTGGGCTTCCAAATGGCTGGCCCTTTCTTCACCCTCCTGACCTGAGGCAAGAGCCTGGCAGACTCAAACAAAAGCCTGGAAAGCTTTTCCCTGCTAGCAGGGTCCCTGCCCATAAACTGTGGACTGATCTGACAAATCCAAGGTCAGACCAAGGTATGTTTACCCTAAACTGGTGGACATATCAGCCTCCCTGTCTTTGTTCAAATTGGGAAGGAAGTTCCTTAAAAGCACAGCCCTCACAAGGATACTGGGCTTCTGCTTCCCCAGCTGCCCCTCCCCCCATTCTTGCCCCCTCCCCCGCTTTGCAGTCTTGTGTGTGTGTGTGTGTGTGTGTGTGTGTGTGTCCCTTATGTATGAATCTCCTTACCCTTAATAAAAGCCTTTCTCCAGCAGCCAATTCTCTCTGCTGTGTCTGAGGTTTTCCCCACCGCTACCTGCTGCACTTGACGTTAGCTCTTCTCGAGTTAGTTTTTTAACTCGTAGAGAAAAGGAACCAGATCAAGACCTCTAGTGGGTAACATAGAGGACGCCTGTTCACCTCCTGGCAGCTGAGAGAGTGGGGGAGACTCAGGAGGTGTCTCGATATCCCCTTCAAAGAACTGCCCCTCAACCACCTAACTTCCTCCCTCTACACGCCACCACCAGGAGGTTCCACAGCCTGGGATGGACCGGGCTTCCCGGTAGATGTACCATACACAGCAGCTGTGAGTTACATGCAAATTATTCTGCTTGAAATCTTCTCAGTGTTCATGCACGTGCTGTTGGGCATTTTAATAATTCTTTTGTTTGTGTACATGGTCCTGTGTGTGTGTGTGTGTGTGTGTGCGCGCGCGTGCACATGTTCGTTATTTGTGTGTTACAGGCAGTCCTGACCATACGGATGTGGATGCCGGGGACCCAAACCCAGATCCACAAGAACAGCAAGCATTCCTAACCGATGAACCCTATCTCCAGCTCAGACAGTTGCTTTTTCGCTTGAGTCCTTAACTGGAAACACGCATGGAGGCGGTGTTTGTGCTGTAGGCCTCAGAGCCCTCTGTGTGAAACACACCGTGCCCCTGTGGCTCACGGGTGGCAGACTCCTTCCTTTCTATAGAGCTCAGAGTACTGATGGGAGGAGGGAGGGAGCACATTATATTAAGGCGCGGTTTTTGCTGGCACAGCACACTATAGAAATGGGTCTCAGCTTTGAAGAGGAAGGACGAAAACACGCTACCATCATAAGCGAAGGGGAAATGTGTCTCTGTCAAGTGCGCATTCTTTTTTTTTTTTTTTTTTTTTTGGAGCTGGGGACCGAACCCAGGGCCTTGCGCTTGCTAGGCAAGCGCTCTACCACTGAGCCAAATCCCCAACCCTTCAAGTGCGCATTCTTAAAGCATCGCCTCCAGGGTCTGGCTCCTGGCTACCCAGATACAGGAAGAGAGGAAATTTGGGAGAAGGTTAAACACGAAGACATGGCAGTCTGCGTGTTGTGAGACGCGAATTCTCTCTTGGCAAGTGTGATGGGGCAGCTAGGCAGCTACAAGAAAATGAATGCGGTGTTCCTAGTGCCAGGCTGTCTTGTGCATAAAGAGCCCTTAGTCCGGGAGAGGCGTGGTGTGACGTGCGCTTTCCATCTGGTGGGCCAATTTCCAGGCCAGCTTAGTCTTGGTGCCCGCCCTGCCCTGCCCTGCCCCCGCTTCTGGGGATAAGCCAGCCGCTGCATTAGCGATGCCCTCAGCCTCAACCGATGGGTGCCCTCCCTGCTCACCACCCTTGAGGGCCCTCAGTCAGCAAGCTCAGAGCCTGAGGCAACCCTGTGTCTGAGAAATACATGGCTTACAGCTTGTATCTGTTATGCCTGGATCTCTCAGCAGGCTCGGCTTATTTTTGCAAGTGCCACCAACTGTGAAGTCACGTGTCAGCTACACAGCTTGCATTTGGGGCAACAAATAAAAAAGGGGGCAGGGGCTAACTCATGGGTCTTCCTGAATAATAATTTAGTTCAACTCTAAAAACTTATCTTTTAAATTAACCTATCTTTAATAATATCCTTTCTTCTTTTCCGGTTTTGTTTTTGTTTTTTGTTTTTTGTTTTTTGTTTTTTTTGGTTTTGTTTTGTTTTGTTTTTTTGTTTTTTTGGTTTTTTTTTCTTTTCTTTTTTTTTTTTTTTTTTTTGCTTTTTTGTTGTTGAGAGAGCCTCACTACGTAGACCTGAGCTCACAGAAATGGCTTTGAACTCACAAAAATCTGGCTACCGATGCCCCCTGAGAGCTGGGATTAAAAGCATGCATGTACTCAGCTAATTTATATATTTTGAGCATAAAATTATTTCTTTTTTCCCACCAGAAAAGAATGTTTGGGGATCTATAATTGGACTGACAATTTAATGTCCATAAATAAAATTTCTTTTTGGGGCTGGGGATTTAGCTCAGTGGTAGAGCGCTTACCTAGGAAGCGTAAGGCCCTGGGTTCGGTCCCCAGCTCCAAAAAAAAGAACCAAAAAAAAAGATTTCTTTTATACTTTTTTTTTTTTCTTTTCTTTTTTTCGGAGCTGGAGACCGAACCCAGGGCCTTGCGCTTGCTAGGCAAGTGCTCTACCACTGAGCTAAATCCCCAACCCCAAAAGATTTCTTTTTTTTTCTATTTTTTTTTTCCGGAGCTGGGGATCAAACCCAGGGCCTTGCGCTTGCTAGGCAAGCGCTCTACCACTGAGCCAAATCCCCAACCCCAAGATTTCTTTTTAATACGGTGTCTTAAGGTTTTACTGCTGTGAACAGACACCATGACCAATGCAACTCTTATATATATAATATTTAGTAGGGGCTGGCTTACAGGTTCAGAGGCTCAGTTCATTACTATCAAGGTGGGAGCATGGCAACAGCATCCAGGTAGGCCTGGTGCAGGAGGAGCTGAGAGTTCTACATCTTCATCTGAAAGCTGCTAGGAGAAGACTGGCTCCCACATGGTTAGGAGGAGGGTCTCATTGCCCACCCTCACAGTAACACACTTTCTCCAGCAAGGCCACACCTCCTCCAATATAGCCACACCTCCAAATAGTGCCACTCCCTGGGCCAAGCATATTCAAACTACCACGTATGGTCTGGCGTGTATCACAGTATAAGTACTTCCTTCCTGTGGTGGTTTCGATGAGAATGACTTCCATAGGCTCATATGTTTGTATATTTGATCCCTACTAGGTGGAACTGTTTGGGAAGGATTAGGGGTATGGCCTTTTTAGAAATGGCATGTCATTGGGGGTAGGAGGGATTTTGAGGCTTCAAAAACACACACCAGTCCCAATCTGGCTCACCCTCTGCCCTATCCCTTTGAATCTGAATACAAGCTCTCAGGTACCGCCCCAGTACCATGCCTGCCTGCTTGCTGCCCTGTTCCCTGCCTCGAGAGTCATAGACTAAGCCTATGACACTGTAGGCAATCTCCAGTTAAATGCCTCATTTTACGAGTTTTCTTGGTCACGGTGTCCGTTCACCAAATGCCTGGCTTTGATTTCCCACTATGCACCAAGAATGTGCACACACACACACACACACACACACACACACACACATTAGGCATATACTTGCTCATTGTGAAAATTTAGGAAAGTGATGGAGAGATGGCTCAGTGGTTAAGAGCACTAATTGCTCTTTTGGAGGACCCGGGTTCTATTTCCAGCATCCACATGGTAGCTTACCACTGGCTGTAACTCCAGATCTAGGGGATCTGACACCCTCTTGTGCCTGCAGATATCATGCACACACATAGTGCACAGACATACATGCAGGCAAAAATAACCATATACATGAAAAAATAAGGGCTGGAGAGATGGCTCCGTGGTTTAGAGCACTGACTGCTCTTCCAGAGGTCCTGAGTTCAATTCCCAGCAACTACATGGTGGCTCGCAACCATCTGTAGTGGGGATTTGATGCCCTCTCTTGGTGTGTCTGAAGACAGCAACAGTGCACCCACAAGCATGAAATAAATAAATAAATGAATAAATCTTTAAAAAAATAAAGAAAAAAATAAATGTTTTTAAATATGCAAAAAGGAAAGAAAATTTAGGAAATACCAATCACCAAAAGAAATAAAGAAACAAAGGAAAGAACATAATCTTGTGATTTGGGAATAACTGTAAAATTAACCAGAAGAAAAGAGACAGAAGCAAAGGCTGCTCTACTGGAGACGGGGTGGGTTCATCCAGGGGAAGACTATGGAGGTGGGAGTCTAAGAACCCCAGAGTTTGCTGTCCATTTATGACTATGGTAGTTACAGAGCAGGGGAGGGGAAAGGCAAAAGGGAATGAAAAGGTTTTATGGCCTTTGGTTAGCTGTTAGGGGTAGATTGTTGCTGTAAAATTATAAAAAGGCTTTCTTTTATCTCGCTGTAGGTCCAGCACCGTAGTGTCCCAAGATATTCATAGATATCTCCATCTCAGTCAGCAAAGCCTCTCACCTCTCTGCTCCATCCCATATCGCACTGCCGATGGCCTCTCTCTGAGCCTGGCAGCAATCTCTCTATCCATCCAGTTCCCAAGGCAGGTTGCCACCATGCCAGACATACACATCCCAATTCCAGGGCAGCTTAGTGTCCCAGCTCTCTTAAACTTAATTCACCACAAGAAAGAACATACAACACAATAACCTCTGACCCAATTGATAAGATATAATTGCCCACCTAAACATACAAAGCCCTGTACACATCCAGCCCTTAAGAACATTCATAACAACCTGTACAGGTGCAGAGTGGAATCTTAACATCCGTCTCCATGTTCTCCCCGAGGCTTCCTCTGCCTTCCTCTGTCTCCTCCTCGTCCCTCAAACTTTCCTCCCACCCGTCCTTCCTTCTCGTCCAATGACAGGCCTTGCTATCTTGTATCTGCCTTCACCTGCACTATGATCCCATAGTAGCTAAGGAAAATTGTTCAGCCCCACTTCCTGTCTGCTCTCTGCCTCCTGTTCTACAGCGTGAGGCCTCAGTTATACTCTCTAACCACCATGGTGCCACCATTTGTAACGTTTTCTCCTCTGTGATGAACTGAAGATCCTCAAACTATAAGCCAGACCCCTTCCTCCTCTGGTCTATTTGTCAAGTGTTTGGTCCCAGCCATGAAAAACAGCTAACATTGAAAGGAAATTTTAAAGGGTTTTGAAGCTTGATTTTTTTTTCATGTTTAGTGTTACAAGATCGCTGCACCAATATTCTGCCACACTATTGTCTTTTTTTTTTTTTTTTTTTTTTTTTTGGTTCTTTTTTTCGGAGCTGGGGACCGAACCCAGGGCCTTGCGCTTCCAAGGTAAGCGCTCTACCACTGAGCTAAATCCCCAGCCCCCACACTATTGTCTTAACGGGATAATACAGCCAGCCATGTTTCATTATGTGACTATGCGTTTATGTGTAGGGAATCTACGGAATAAATTTTTTTTATTTTGAAAAAAATTATGAAGTTGCTGAGTAGCCAGAAGCAGATTTTTTTTTAATTGTCTGAGTAGTCTGTCTGCATATACACCTACATACCAGAAGAGGGCATCAGACCCCCTTTATAGATGGTTGTAAGCCATCAGGTGAGTGGTGGGAATTAAACTTAGTACCTATGGAAGAGCGGCCAGTGCTCTTAATCGTTGAGCCGTCTCACCAGCCCCCCAGAAGCAGGTTTTTAATAAGCTTGTCCCAGATCACTTGAAAATAACTTGTCGACATGACACACTTGCCTGATCCTGAATATTTAATACCTGTTTCCCCCATACGAGGACATTTTCTTCTACTGTTTAAAACAGTCAAGAGATCCACAGTGCTAAGTCATGAACACCTAGTTCTCAGAACCTGTTCCCATTTTGTCAATTGTCCTATTAATGTCCTCGGCAGTCAGAGTCTCCGAATCAGATTTCAGCAATGACTCTGCAAGTCCTGGACCCAACTATAGCAGAGGTGGCCTGTGACAGGCTGGCCAGGGAGCACGATGAGGGTCAGGAGTGTGCTAAGCCTCAGAGACATGCCGCTGCCCTTCCTCCACTGCTGAACATGATGGCAGCTGCTGGGGACAGCTGGGGCTTGGCTGCCTTGGAGTCACCCTCTGCAGCTTCCCAGAAGCTTGCGACCTGGAGGCTATGCTGAGCGACAACTGCCATTCCACACATTCTGATGTTTCTAACCTGCCATTCTCACACCCCGCCCACACTCTTCCTCCCTCAGGGTTACTTACAGCACAGATTAAAGCTCCTGGGTGCCTGAGAGGACTTGGTTTGCTCGCTTCTTTGTTTTACGGTAGTCTTTATTAAATAGAAGAGATATATGTTATACCTTGACCTAATTCACACAAATAAATATCAAAGTCATTGAAAGAACACTCTACTGTTAATCCTTCTTCTATTGCTTACTCCTTCTTACGGTTTTTGTTTTAGATTTTTTTTTAATGTATATGCTTTTCTGCCATATGTCTGTGTGCACCTTGTGCATGCCTAGTGTCCTTGGAGAAGAGGGTGTTAGATCTCTTGGAACTGTAGTCGCAGACAGTTGTGAGCCACCATGTGGGTCCTGGGAATTGAACCCGGGTCCACTGCAAGGGCAATCGATGCTTGAACTACTGAGCTAACTCTCCAGCCACTATTTTATGTTATTCTTTTAAACGTGTGTGTCTATGTGTGTTGTTGTAGATGGGTGTTATGAAAGTTTCTGTAGTGTATGCATGTGTGCCTATGACAGCCTGTGAAGGCCCAAGGTTGATGTCAGCTGTTTTATTTTGATCCTACGCTCAACTTTTTTATTAAAACATTTTAAAAGAATTGCTTATGATGGAGTGACTGTTTGCAATGTGTGCCTGGTGCCCAAGGAGATGTCAGACCCCTTGGAACTGGAGCTGCAGATGGTGCTGGGAACTAAGCCCAGATTCTTGGCAAGAGCAGAGTGCTCTGAACCCCGGATCCATCTCTCCAAACCCCATTTTATTTTTAAATATAATCTCTTTATTAATTATTTTGAGACTTTCATACATGCATACGAATCATGATCATGTCCACCCACTGTCTTCTCCCCTAAATCCTCCCAGATCTATCCTACCCTGTCATCCTCCCAACCTCATGTCCTCTTTTTTTTTTTTTTGAATAATTCAATTTGTGCTCCTCATATACCTATGAGTTATGAGTGCGGGCCATGCACTGGAGCATGACCAACCTGCCAGCACAACAGCCTTAAAGAAAACTGTTTCAAGTCAGGTGGTGGTGACACATGCCTTGAGTCCCAGCACTCAGGAGGCAGAGGCAGGCAGATCTCTGAGTTCAGGACCAGTTTGTTCTACAGAGCTAGTTCCATGACAGCCAGAGCTACACAGAGAAAATACCAGAAACCAACCAAGCAAACAAACAAACAAAAAAGGAGAAAGGAAGGAAGGAAAGAAAGAAGGAAGGAGGAAAAAAGGAAGGAAGGAAGGAAAAAAGGAAGGAGGAAAAAAGGAAGGAAGGAAGGAAAAAAAGAAGGAAGGAAGAAAGGCACAGGGCATATCTCCTGAGAGGTGGCTTTAGGTGGTATGCCATAACAACTGTAGGGTTACATGTGCTGGACCAGGAAGTCTGGAGGCCAGGGACACAATAAACGACATTGGATGGAAGCCATCAGCTTATTCCAGAATGGGGGTCTTTACACAGGACAGATGTCCTGGCTTCCTCAACCTACAGAGTCTGGAAAGAAAAAGTAGAGGGGGGAAGAACCACTTCAGAGGAGAGGGACTGAGAGGAACCTGGGCTGTGGGCCTAGTTCCTACTGGACTGGAACAAAGCAACTACATTATGGAATGTGGAGACAGCCAGGAGGTCCGATCATGAACTAAAGGTCAGATCCTAAGCAGTGACTGCTGTTGGTCCCAGAGAGTCACACTTCAGTACTTACGCTCTAAGTGGATGCTGTAACTCCGCCGCAAATAAGGAAAACGGAAAAGGAGGGGGCGGGGAGACAGGGCACAGCTGGGAAAGGTGAGCGGTGACGAGACACGAGATTCATTTATCTATTTTTACCTGTGCTTGCTATTTTCCAGAATAACAATTCTTAAAATAAAGGATTTGTTTTTGCTGGGGTGGTGGTATTGCAGGATTTTAATCCCAGCACTCAGGAGGCAGAGGCAGGCAGATCTCTGAGTTTGAGGCCAGCCTGGTCTACAGAGTGAGTTTCAGGAAAGCCAGGGCTACATAGAGAAACTTTGTCTCACAAAAGCAAGCAAACAGTTACAAAAGAATTAATTTTCAAGTGTGTGAGTCAGGAAAAGAAACATCTAACGTTTATGTTTACCTGAAGTCCTGGCTCTACACCTATCTGTGTATCATAAATTGTTGACTCTTTAAAATGCAAGTTTGGGGCCTGGAAGAGGCTCAGAGGTTAAGAGCGCTAGCTGTCCCTCCCTCCCTCAGTGATTCCTAGCACCCACATAGTAGCTCACAACCATGGGCTCTAGCACCACCTTCTGGCCTTTGTGGGCACTGCACTGTCATGGTAAGTGATACAGGTAGAACATTCAAATACATAAAATAAACTTTTAAAAATTAAAAAAAAATGAAAATTGGAACTTCTAGCACATCCAGTTCTCAACACAGCCACACACACATCTGTGTGGTCTACCTGGACAGTAGACTATATATGATGTAATATTTAGTTAGAACAACAGACACACAGAGAGATATACACAGATACACAGAGAATTCCAACCCCCCAAACTACCACACACCTCTCTACAAGCAGACATACACACACAGACACACAGATCTACACCTCCCACTACTACACAAACACAAAGACACAAACACACTGCACCACCATAACAAACCCGCCTACTCGTGCCTGGCTCACTGTATGCCATCGATACGGGCAGGTACACCGTGTCTTCCCTCAGACTGTGTAGTCTGCTAGCGCTCAGCAGAACAGCTCCTTCCTCCATCCATATTCAAACATCTATGGATGATTTGGGAAGGAAACAAACCGGTGATCTGGAGGGCCGCTGCCTTTTCAGAGAGCAGCTCTAGGGACCCTTGACAAAGTCCGAGGTGCAGGGAGGAGCAGTGAGCAGCCTGCGTCATTCCTCACTTCTGACCCTCGGCCTGCACCACGTGATGAGCTTTCCAGGGAGCTGCTGGTTTCTTCTCTCTGCTCTTTGTCACTGGTCTCTTAGGAGAATCTGATTATCTCTTTGCCAGTTGGAGTAAAGCACACATATACACACAAAACATATGCACATAAACACACATAAATACACACCCTGCACACACATTCATACACACACACACACACGAACACACACATATCACATATACACACACCACACACACATATCACATATACACACACCACGCACACACAAACATACATATCACATGTGCACACACATATGCACACGCACATGCACATACGAGGTGGAGAGTCTGGTTACAGGGTGAGGTCCAAGTTAGTTATCCGGAAGCAGGAAACCCATGTGGAGTCTTACTCTGCCCTGCAGGGTGAGCTGGGCTCATGTGAGGTGGATACACTCTACCTGCAGCTGGCCCTGGAAAGGAGGGGGACTGCACCTTTCTCCAGGCGACACCTGCAAGAGAGCCTGAAATTTAGGAGTCAGAGGGGACTCATCTGCTTTCATTGGGCGATCTCTTATTGTGACTCTTGCGCTATCTGTCTGTCTGTCTGTCTGTCTCCTCTTTCCTTCCTCTCTCTCCCTCTTCCCCTTCAGTCTTCTCTTTCACTTTCATTGTCTCCCTCATTGTACCTTCTTGTTGGCTTCTCTCTCTCTCTCTCTCTCTCTCTCTCTCTCTCTCTCTCTCTGAGGCTTGTCGTGAACACAGTCAGTTTGTATTACTGTGTTACAAGATATTTGATCACACTGAACCCCAAGATTGTGCTGTTTCCTAGAAAAACCTGTTTCTAGTTGTGGTGTGGCTCAGTTAGCCCACACTTTTAATCCCTCTGGCTGGAGTAGACACACCCTTCATATACACCCTTAATCCCAAACAACGACAGGATTAGTTAGTTTGTAGAAGGCAGCATCTATGTTTGAAATTGATGTGTAATTGAGCAGCAGACACAGTGAAGAATCAGAGAAAGATTTGACAGGGTAGGATATGCCCAACTCTTTCGAGAACAGGGAGAAAAGAGAGGCTACTTAAGAGAGAGCAGGCAGAGAGGAAAAAGAGGAGGAAGGAGAAAGAGGCCATTTTACCAGGGGAGTTTTACAGAGTCAGGTTGAAGAGAGAACAATTAGACACAGGTAGACACAGAACAAGTCAGAGAATGAGAAGAAGCCAGAAGATTAGAAAATATTGAAATAGTGTAAGGGCCAAGCAGAGCCACTCAGGAGAAACCAAGAGAAACCAGATTGAGTCAGTCAGCTTGGAGAGGACGTTGAGCCAGATCAGCTGAGTTGAATCAACCAGCCAGAGTTCAGAAAGAGCTAGGAGTGTGTGTGTGTGTGTGTGTGTGTGTGTGTGTGTGTGTGTGTGTGTGTGACAGAGAGAGAGACAGATAGAGACAGAGAGAGAGACACAGAGAGAGAGAGGCAGAGAGAGAGACACAGAGAGAGACAGAGAGAGACAGAGAGAGATCTTATTCAGCAGTAAGTCTCAGAGGCTAAAATATTTCTAGGCCTAGATTAGATTGTACAAAGGCTAGAGGCTTCCAGGACGAGGCTTAGGTTAGGAGATGAAGGCAGGAAGCCTCAAAGACAATTATTACCAGGAGAATAAAAGACACATTTACAGGGTTGAACACCCGTTGGCCAGTGAGCTGGCAGAGTGGGTAGTGAGTGGTTCTGTGCTTACTGTTTACAGAGGAGATAAGGGAGCTGGGCCTCTTCCCAGCTCCTTCCTGACATGACCATCCTGCCCCTCACCCCCAAACCTTCCCAGTTGACAGCTACTGACCAACCATCTGTGACCAGCCAGCTGTGTTTCCCCAGAGAAGGTTGGCACTCTGTGGTTGTTGCTTGGTTCTAGAAGGCACAGCATAGGGAGGTAATTGGTGGGGCTTCTGCCAAATGGCTGCATCTGACAGCACACTGTCCTGTCTCTAGCACAGTGCACTGCCTAAAAACGTTTACTCTCCATCCTTCGGGGTTTTCCACGTCGCTCAGAGTCCCACCTCTCCCACGCTGCCTCTAGACTCGGCTTTGCTAATAGCCTCCCCATTTATCCTTGGTCTCCATGGTTTCTGTTACCTATGCTCAATTCCGACCAGAAAATATCACATGGAAAATTCCAGAAGCTAATAGTTTGAAAGTTTTACATTGTACACCGTCCTGGGTGGTGCGATGAAGTTTCACACTGTCGCGTTTAGGCTTTACCACCCTTGTGCCTAGAGTATCCATGCTGCATACACACAATATCTGCTCGTTAGTCCCTCAGTAAGCATCTGGGCAACTGACTCATTGTAGTGTCAACACACGCCTGTGTTCAAATTATCCTCCTTTTGTTTAGCAATGGCGACAAGGTCATCATTTTTATTACATTTATTTTCTTTGAGACAAGGTCTCCTGGAGCCCAGTCTGGCCTCAAACCTATCGCATAGCCCAATCTGATGCTCCGTGCTTTTATCTTTATTTATCATTGTTGGACAGGAATGTGATTATGTGTGTAGAGGTGCGCATTTGGGGAACAACCTTGCAGAATTGATCCTTCTTGTAGAATCTGGTTCTCTTCCTCTTGGGGACCAAACTCCAGGTGTCAGGCTTGTGGGACAGGCATTTGAACCTCGAACTTTCATCCTCCTGCTGCCGCCTCCCAAGTGCTGGGATTTGGATCACGGGCCACCATGCTGGTTATATAGTGCTAAGGCTCGAACCCAGAGGCTTGTGCGAGTTTGGCAAGTACACTTTCCACTGCGCTCCGTCCTCAGCGCATGTATTTAAACCATTTCGTTTTATTTTAGTTGTTAACCTCTGTTGTGGTAAATATTAAAAATAACCACAAACCCTCACTAGTCGGCATCATCGAGCCATATGGCATTAGTGGCGGGGTTATAATCATCTCAGCGGTGGCTAGTTCTAAGCCACCACACCAGGATACCTCTAATTACAGCCACACAGAGAATGATCCTCTTCATGCCCCTCCATCGTGTCTCTCTCTCCTCCTGGCTTCTCTCCCCTATCCAAACTCTGTCCCTGCCTTACTTTTTACTATCCAACATAGGCCTTGTCTTATCTTGTGCCTACCCTCCTTTAATTTCAACCACCTTTTCTGTCTAATTAAAAAAAAAAAAAGAGGGGCTGGGGATTTAGCTCAGTGGTAGAGCGCTTACCTAGGAAGCGCAAGGCCCTGGGTTCGGTCCCCAGCTCCGAAAAAAAGAACCAAAAAAAAAAAAAAAAAAAAAGAGCTTTTCTCTCAAATATAAGCTGAGCACAACTATTGTCATTTTGTAATTTATAAAGTATAAAATATATCTAACACCCAGTCTATCATTTTTTTTTTTGGTTCTTTTTTTTCAGAGCTGGGGACCGAACTCAGGGCCTTGCGCTTCCTAGGCAAGCGCTCTATCACTGAGCTAAATCCCCAACCCCCAGTCTATCATTTTTGTCAATGAAATAGAACATTTTGATATCTATCCTAGCTTAAGAAAGGCTTAAAATCTATGTTATGTCTTGGCTAGCTTGTATATTATCTGATAACTATCCAATTAAATAAATATGTTCTCTTAAAGTTAAACAGTCTGGGTAGGCTATGAGACTATAATTAGTCTTCAGTTCCGTCAGGAATCTGAGAACGGCTAATACTATCTGTAAATATATAGGAAGCCTAACATGGCTTCCAGGACTGAGACAGGTTGTAGAGACAATTGCCTATCTGCCCAGTTTCCCTGTTAGCAACACATGAGAGCATCAGTCTTCAGCCTTCTGGCCTAGGATCATCTGACAAAACTTTGTAACGCAGAATTTTGAAGGACTGATTATTCTGACTTGGCAGAGATTATCAGTCGACTATTCTGCATAGTGTGTCCTTTTCTGGACAGTATTTTGTCTGTGGATGAAATTGGCAATTTCTGCCCAGTGGCTACTTAGCCACAATGTATTACCTCACCTGGAGGTAGACACGCTCAATTTCTTCTTTGAATCCACAAAAGGGGAGCTCCTAGGAGCAGCTGTGTCTCAACAACAAAAGAATAAATATCATTAAATGTCATATTTTGTGGATTTCTGATGTTTTTGAAAACCATCTATCTATGTAAAGTAATCTGGACTGTTGTCTGTTAACTACTCTGAATAAATTATCTTGAAAACACCCTAACAGTAAACACAGAGCCATGAATTTGTTATCTGGCCCTTAATTCCTATGTTTAATCATCTCACATTAGTTTTTAAATAGCAGTTAAAGGACTGGGTCTAAGCCTTGTATTCTTAAATGTATTGTATAGGCACAATGTCTATATGCAAATAAAATATTAATCTCAACTTTAAATCAATAAAAAGTTTATACCAATGAAAATCTTAAACTTGTAATTCTGTACCGATGTAAAAGATTATAACTTCACCTTAGTAACAAATATAAGGATTTCTACCAAATGAGATTTTATGGCTGCACAATCAATTTGAGCTAATTCCTCCCTGTTAAGTTATGACCATTTCTAAATTCCCCAGAAAGACAACCTTAGAATAACCACCTTCAGCCTTCCAATGTTTAGGGAATCGGGGAGATGCCTCTTCAATAATTTCTTCAAGCTGTGCATGGGCATTGAGATATCTTGAAGTGGTGGGTAAGGGAAAATAAGGAAGCTGGCCAAGGCCCTAAGAAGGCCATGCCAAGGATTGTTGTAGTCTCTGATGTCAGTCTTGACTGGATCCCGGCTGAACATCCCGGATCTAGCAGGTCAGTTCAGCGTTCTGGCGATGAGACTCACCAAAGCTGTACACTCTGTAACAGATAAATCTCAGAACAACTTTAGTCTCATCAAGACATCTGTATGGATTGTATCAGTCTGTGTAGTGTGTAGACTGGTTAGGATGAACTTTTGCTCTTTTTGTTGTTGTTGTTGCTATATTCTCTTAAATCTAGTTCTTCAGGAGGTCTCCCTCTATCAAAATCTCATCCATCTAACTCTAGAAGGTGTCCAGAGCCCAATCACCCTTTTTAAAAACACCGAGTCAAGAACCTTTCTCCCAAAATAGCCAGAAAAGCTTGTATCTTGCACTCTCTCCCAGAGAAATAATATAACCACAAGACTCAAAATCACACCCATTTAGGAAATTAAAACAATCTTAAACAAACGAAGTTATCTAAAACATTGCATGAGCCTATTTCTTAGGCCTCTCTAATCTGTCACGTCAGGAAATCAACCCAAAATTCCCGTGTAGCCCATGTACAAAGAATATGAGTATCTTGTAGACTTTAATATACCATCTTTAAAGTAAACTTTATTAGTATCTGTCTGTAGGAAGTAGGCAGCTTTTATCTGATTTGTTCTCTGTTTGGAGCATCAGACCTCTACTAATAACTTCTATAATATACGTCTGTTATGCACTCTGCCTGGTGCTACAGACGTCTACTTACTATTGTGCCTAATCTACAAATTAACGTTTTTCATGTACATTTAGGGAAAATACGGTGTGTGTAGGGTTTGATAGTCTGTGGCTCCCGATCTCCACTGCCTTTGAACTGTACTCTCAGGACGGAAAGGCTATGACTCTGTTTACATCTTACCTTTTCCCTGGATGAGGTGCTGAGTGTGGTATTCCGTCCTGCGCTAGGCGCGCCAGGTTTTTTCTTTAGGGCGTGCTGAGGATTGAAGCAAAACCTTGCGCTTGCTAGGTGAACACTCTGCCATCAAGCTGCACCCCAGCCATGGGGCTTGAAGTAACATTGTAATGAACAAAGACAGTAGTTTTCACAGAAATAGTTGAATGGGGCATTCCCGTGTTGGTTTGTAAGTCTGGAGTCGAGGGAAGTCAGAATTTTGCGCGGAGAGTGGAGGGTGGAGGGTGGGGGGTGGGAGGGTGGGGAGAAGGCGGGGCGAGGCAATGTTTGGCAGCCAGAGAAGGCCACACCCACCCCAAGCTTCTCTCACTAGCCAGCTGACCTCATTCACAACCTCTCATTTCTGATGCAGAAACAGCGTGTTTGGGCTATGCTCACAGCAAAGTCCTCCGTGAACTCATCCCTAGAATCAGCGAGGCCTCACTGGCGCCTCTCTCACTGGGGTTACCCCCTCAAGTGGCTTTCCCTTTGAAGGCACCATTCTTCTAGGGGTCTGCGTGGGAGTCAAGAAGCAGCCATTTCAGGGGCTGGGGATTTAGCTCAGTGGTAGAGCGCTTACCTAGGAAGCGCAAGGCCCTGGGTTCGGTCCCCAGCTCCGGAAAAAAAAAAAAAGAAGCAGCCATTTCAAGTAGATGCCTGCAGGGTCCCTTGGTAGTGACTTTGAGTGACCGCCACCGCCACACTCTGCTATCCCGTGTGCCATAGCCCAGCCGCTCTGCTGTCTAAGTCCCTCTCTATAGATTGTGTTTATCCTCCCGGACCGCTCAGCAGTTGGCAGTCATTTAATTCGTGTTTATGAATTACTCTGAAGATCCATAATGAAAAGCTCTACAGACATTGAAAGAAAGCATTCTCAGTGTATCATTACGCAACAGACTATAGGGCAGACCAGCTGTTCTTTTTAAACAAAGGAATTAACCTCTTCAACCACCTTTTAATATGTTAGACGCCATTATTAGGAGATGCAGAGGCGTTACAAGGAAATAGTTGCTCTGAGATCTGAGCAGCAGTTCCCCGCGACTGAACCGCGGTACCAGGCTTTAAGAGTGACTCTCCTGGACCCTCTCTCTCAGTCTTGCCAGTGATAGTGGGGGTGGGGGGCTAGGGGATGGGGGTTGGGGTGGCACTGGGCACAGCTGACCGGCTCACCTGTCCCTGCTGGAGTCCTGCCAGCCTCCCCAGCCTGGCTCAAGGTAGAAGAGCAGGGAAGCTGATTGATCATTTTCAGTGGAGGGAGAGGAATCTGCCCGTACAATTCCCAGGAAGTGCTTTTCTCTTCCCTTTCAGGGAGACAGACAGTCCTCCCCTCAGTGATCCACGAGTTTAAAAAGCTAGACAGCATGGTCACAGTAAACAAGGGTCACAGATACATGGACAGCCCGAGTCCTCTCTGTCACCCAAGCATTTCTTAACAGGTGCTGCTTTCAGAGAGCAGCAGTTTTAGAATTAGAACGCACCCTCAACAAGAGGTCCAGGACCACTGAGCATATATATAGATTTGTGTTCTGCTGGGCCTCATGGGCTAGATGGTGTTTAGAAAGTAGGAAAATGTATCCCCGAATTGTATCTACTGTCTGATAGGTTATTTCTCCACCGCCGGCGAAATGAGACAATTCAAGCCAGATTAGAGTATATTTTAATTTTTTTTTCTTTCTTTTTTTTTTTTTTTTTCCGGAGCTGGGGACCGAACCCAGGGCCTTGCGCTCGCTAGGCAAGCGCTCTACCGCTGAGCTAAATCCCCAACCATCTAGAGTATATTTTAAAGGAAGAGTTATCGGGAAGCTGCTGTCTGGATAGTACACTGGCCCCAAGGACCAAGGCCAGGGAAGTCATCATGGGGAGAGAGGAGCAGGGAAGGGGAAGAGAAAGAGAGAAAGGGTGCATATAGAGAGAGAAGGAGGAGGAAGAGGAGAAGGAAGAAGAGGAGGAGGAGGAGGAAAGCACAAAATCAAAATGTCTGGATTAAATAGGGAGGGGTCTCTGAGGGAAAGGCAGCCCAGCCCCTGCATCGGAAAGTTCAGGGTTAGGGACTGGGTATGCCAGGTAGGGACTGAGGGATGCTGGGAGAAGCTGGAGGCGAGGCCTGCTTTGATATCTAAAATATACATCGGTCCCTCATTCAGGGGTCTGAAACCAAACACTGTGCAGTGGGCTCCACAAGCCTTCTCCAAAGCTGATCCGTTGAAACTGAACCCCACTGTGGTGCTGGTAGGAGACAGTCTTTTGGGAAACGAGCCAATCTTGGGGTTTTACTGCCCATGGGTGGGTCAGTGCCCCCCGAAAAGGACTGGGGAAGCTAACAGAGACCCATAGTTGCCTTCTTTTACGGTTTCAGTATGAAACATCCCACAGGCTCACGTTCTGAGCAATCGTACCACGGCTGGAGTTGGCAGAAGCAGGTCTCGGAGGTCAAGCTTTTGAAGGTGGTAGCTCTATTCTTAGCTGCTGACCCCTCTCTCTGCTCCCTGGTCTGACAGAGTGTGAACAGCCACCCCCTCTCTGTCAGTCACTCTCACTGACATGGGCGGAGCTGAACTGCCAGGCTCTGTCCATTAGAGTGGACTGAAATCACTGGAAACTACGAGCCAAAGGAAACCTTTCCTCACTCAAGCTGTCGCTCTGATGTAATTTGGTCACAAAACAATGTGCCTGCCTATGCCAGGTGAGACTCACAGCAACCAGGCACCACTTCGTGTTGCTTTGAGGCAGTGTGTTACGTAGTCCTGACTGGCCTTGAACTCTACATAGCTAAGGATCACCTTGAATCTCCTGAGTGTTGGGATTGTAGGCTTGTGTTATCACCCCTAGTCTATACTTAGTACAGGGGATAGGACCCAGGGCTTGGCGCATGCTAGGCAAGCATTCTAAACACTGAGTTACATCAGTGACCTGTGGTTCCATTTCTGAAGCAGAGGGAAACCCTCTCAGGACTGAATGCTGCTCCTGATGTCAGAGTTGTTTCCAACCTCCAGAATGTTAAGGAGAGTATTTCACTCTTTACAAATTACCCAGTCTTGGAAATGGCTCCGTGGCCATGTAATCCTGAAGGTAGGAGTCTGGATTACTCAGACGAAGCCAGATGCAGGAGCACATTATCTGTGAATTCCAGCATGCCTAAGGCAGAACGGGAGATGGAAAAAGAAATCCCCAAGGGGTGTGCACCGACTAACCGAACAGCAGAGCCTGTGGGTGGAAGGGGAGCACCTACACCCGAAGTTTGACCTCTGACCTCCATACATGCACTGTACCACACATACTCCTGAAAGAGTCAGAGTTGGGGTCAATCTAAGGTCAATGGAAAATTCCACCACAAACCTCGGAGCACTAAGACTCCTCCCCTCCAGGAAGGGTAGAGCCAGCTTAGTTCCTGGAAAAACTATAAGCCAATTGCCAAACAAAGCCACTGGTGACTCCCAACCAACCCTCTTTGGAAAGTCCTGAACCATCTACTGACCAGTCAGTTTGAAGGTCGATTTGCTCCACCAGTAGTACCTACCCAGTTACTGTTGTTTGAATTCTGCCCTTATCAAATGTCTATAATTCCCTGTTAGAGTCTGTTCAGGGCTGGCTCCCTCTTGAAGTAGGCGGCCCCAAAGAGCTGGAACAATAAAACTCCTCTTGTTTTTGCATCGATCACCGCCTCTGTGAGTCTCATTCAAGGGGTCTTGGTAGAGGTCCAATTCGAACCTCACATTCCCACATTCTCACACATACACACAAACACATATGTTCACACATACTATGCATATAATACATACATACATATGTCATACACACACACACACACACACACACACACACACACATATATATATATTTAACACACACACATACACATACACAAAAATATTACTCAGTGTTGGGTATTTTGTTACAGCAACACAAAGAACTAGAAAAATATCTTACTTGGGCCCTGCATCATGTGCCCTGTAGGAGACCCACCTGGTGAGCAAGCTTGTCTGATTTCCTCACTGACAGTACAAAGCTTTGGAATGACCTGCATGTTGAGAGGACAGCCAGGGACTGAGGATAGACAAAAGAGGTGTGTCTGAGAGACTCCTTGTCCACATGTATACCTGAGAATTTTCTGGAACCTGGGTTCAGAGGCCACATTGAGATCCTCATGGAGGCCAGAACTTATTGTGAGGGTGTCCTCAAAGTCACAGTCAGAGAGAACCCCAGCAGCCATTTACCTTGCCAACCTGCCATTTTTTCCTGACCATCACCACCCTACAGTTCCTAGGAGACCACTCCTGCTTCCTTTAAAAGTTCAAACACAACAATCTGAGGAATGTCCTGGGTCCCGGACTGGGAACTTCTTGGAACCTCATTTTCCCTCCCACGAATCAGGCAGACTGACAGAGCACCCAGCCATAGGCGTTCCCAGGAAGCTTCATTGTTGGTACTCTGGGTGTCTAACAGCCAGGATCCCACATCTGACAAGAAACAGAATCTAATTATTGTTTTACTTGATTCCAGTTGACTCTTCATGCTGGGGGTAGGGGCTGCTTTTGAAAATGGCTGCATGGCACAGAGCACAAACACATCATCTCCCCCTGATGACTACTGACCACATAATTGCACACACGCAAAAAGCGAAAGCTTGTAAGAACAAGATAATTATAGGCCCATCCCTGCACTTTCGAGAAGTTTTCAAAATGTACTACGCAATTATTTTTAGACCTTTCCAAACCCCTCTGGCAAGAAATGATATCAGCCCCTGAGGGATGGTTTGTCATGGGCTCCCGATCTGCAGCCCTTCTATGGGGACTCATGAGGACAATTGGGTTCCCTTACCCTTTTGCTCTTAAACCTGGGAGAAAGCATGTGTACACTCTGGTTATGACCGTTTAGACTATACGTCACACAAAGAGAGGGAAGATTTTTCTCTATAGGAATGTGAGGTGTCTCTCTGGCCAAAGATACCACGTGAGGGAGCCTCACAAAGTCCTTTGATGGCTCAGCCAGAGCTGCAGACTGGGCTGCCTTCCATGGGGAATGTAGTGTCTCCTTCTGCTGGGGTCACACACGGTGGCCTGTGGACCAGAACCAGTCTGTAAACAGTGAGGATGTGTCTTTTTTTTTTTTTTTTCGATTTTTTTTTTTTTTTTTTTTTTTTTTATTAACTTGAGTATTTCTTATATACATTTCGAGTGTTATTCCCTTTCCCGGTTTCCGGGCAAACATCCCCCTCCCCCCTCCCCTTCCTTATGGGTGTTCCCCTCCCAACCCTCCCCCCATTGCCGCCCTCCCCCCATAGACTAGTTCACTGGGGGTTCAGTCTTAGCAGGACCCAGGGCTTCCCCTTCCACTGGTGCTCTTACTAGGATATTCATTGCTACCTATGAGGTCAGAGTCCAGGGTCAGTCCATGTATAGTCTTTAGGTAGTGGCTTAGTCCCTGGAAGCTCTGGTTGCTTGGCATTGTTGTGTGAGGATGTGTCTTAATCAAGGTCATACTCGGCGGGAATGTTCAAATGTATACAACCTGGAGACTACCATAGAATGATGAGCCCTGTGAACTTAAGGACAAGCTCTAGTAATGGCCAGCTAATGGCCTGCTATAGTCTGACTCTAGACTGTCCCCCAAAGGCACATATATTCAAGCTGTGGCCCTCGCTGTTATGTGAAATGTGAAGTGTCCCCCATAGGTGAAATGTTCCCTGTAGGCTCCCATGTTTGAACATTTGGTTGTCAATTGGGTGTTGTTTAAGGCATCGTGGAAACACTGGGACTGTGGCCTCCTTGCTGGGAGAAGAGTGTCTCTAGAGGTGATCTCAAAAGGGATGTCGGGGCTGGAGAGATGGCTCAGCGGTTAAGGGCACCGACTGCTCTTCCAGAGGTCCTGAGTTCAATTCCCAGCAACCACATGGTGGCTCACAACCATCTGTAAAGAGATCCGATGCCCTCTTCTGGTGTATCTGAAGACAGCTACAGTGTACTTATATATAATAAATGAATAAATCTTAAAAAAAAAAAAAAAGGGGATGTCTACTTCTAGATCCAGCCTAAGCTCTCTGTGTCCTATCTACCACGATGTGAGCAAGCCATCTGGATAAAGTGCCCACTGCCATAGAGCAAGCTGCCTTAGTCACCGCACTTTTCCTGCCATGAAACTGCCTTGTACAATAGTCATGTCTTCCCTTAAGTGACTTTTGTTTGGGATTCTACCGTAACAAAAGCAACTGCTACCCCCAAGGCCTTCTGGGAGATGATAGAGCCCTTAGGAAGCAGGGCCTAGTAGAAATTTATGTGTGTGTGTGTAGACTAGTTGTCAACTTTAGGTGTCTATTTCAGTTGCTTTGTACCTTAGCTTTTGTGAGAGGATCTCCCACTGAACTTGAAATTCATCAATTCTACTAGACTGGTTGATTCCCTGTCTCTGCCTCTCCCGTGCTGGAATCACAGGTACATATCATGGCAAGTTTTTTTTAATTTTCCTTTAAAGATGGGTCCTGGGGATCAGATTCAGGTCCTCCTGCTTGAATGGTAAGCATGTTACCCACTGAGCCAGCCTCGATGGGAGATTGAGGTCAACGGGATAGACCCTGAAGGAGACTCTGGGACTTGGCTCTTCCACACAGCCAAGGTAAGATACTTTGCTTCTCCATATGCTCCCATCTGCCTTGCCAAAATCCCAAAGCCTAGACCCCCTCTCATGAACGAAACATGTAGAACTATGAGCCATGGACACGCCCCCTCTTCCCATTCTAAGCTGAGTTTCCCAGGGCTTTCTCTGTAGTAATTGGAAGCTGGATATTACTTGGTTCTGTAGGCTTTGACTTTTTATTTTTCCAAAACGTACTTTTAATGCTTTAACCTCCCTTTTGGCCCACCACCCACCAGAGGCAGTGGAAAAGAAAGGTTATTAGGATACAGAGGAAGTGGACCTGTTTAGAAATAGTTTTATGGAGCAAATCTAATCTGCGTTGTCAGGTAATCAGGAGTTCGGTTCACAGGATTCAGCAGCGGCAGCTCGGTGCACTCTCTTTCTTTTTCTTTTTCTTTTTTTCTTTTCGGAGCTGGGGACCGAACTCAGGGCCTTGCACTTGCTAGGCAAGCGCTCTACCACTGAGCTAAATCCTCAACCCCTTGACTCTGATTTTTAACAAAAAGGTTTAGCTTAATTTTTTTTGACAATCCCAGTTTCACACACACATATGATGTATTTTGATCGTGCTCATGCTCGCTACCCCACTTTGGCCTTTGGAGCCCTATCCTTTCCAACATGCTTCCCTCCTGCCTTTATGTCTTTTCAAATCGTAGATAGTCCACTGTGCAGAGTTAGCTCTGTGTACCATCAGCAGTTGTTCATTCCCAGCATCTCAGCATTTTGACCAGTTACAAGGCTCTGCGGTAACCACCCCCGCTGCACGTTAACACTGATTTTTGAGTACAAAATTTTCATTTTAAGCTTTCACTTTGTATTATCATTAGTGTGCATGTGCTTGTGTTTGGGTACATATATGTATGTGTGTATGTGCAGGCTTAGGCAGACATATGCCACAACATATATGTGGAGGTCCCAGGACCATGTAAAGAGTTGCTCCTTTCCTTCCTGTAACAGTTTTTCAGTATTTTGTGGTTTCTTTTTTCTTCTACCCTTCTCTCCACTCTGTCACCCTTTCAACCCCCTAATCCTAGATAAGAGAGAGGAAGAAAATAGAGAGGAAAGGAAAGAGATCCCTGAATAAAGTCAGGGGTGGGAAAGGGGGAAACGTATTAGATTACTTCCTGCTGATAAGGGGCGTAGAGTTCTCTGGGTCAAGACTGATCTTCGTCTTCAGGATAACTGATTTCTTCTTGTTTCTTGTCTATGCCCAACAACAACCAACGACCCATCCCACCTCTCAGGGCCTTAGCGTTTATATGTCTTCTGAAGCGTCCCACAGGATTCCAAATGGCACACAATGGCAGAAATGGTCTGCAGCTGGCAAAAAATCACACCCCTGCTAGGGCACGAGACAAATCATAGTCAGCTGCTATGAACAGTTCATTTCTCCTAACTTCAAAACGACTGGAAGAACTGTTCATAATATTCTGGGTAGTGCTTTGAATGTCCATGGACAGCCTTGACCCCACCTCCCCTTAATTTTAAGACAAAGTCTTACTGAATGGCTTAAACCTTCTGCCTCCGTCTCTAGAGCAGTGGCTCTCAACCCAGGGGTGGGGTCATGACCCCTCTAGGGGTTGTGTAGCAGATATATCTTATGTATCTGATATTTAAATCTGCAGCAGCAGCAAAATTACAGTTATGAGGTAGCTAAAAAATAACTTTATGGCTGGGGGTCACCACAACGTGAGGAAGTGTGTTAATGAGTCGCAGCGTTAGGAAGGTCGAGAACCACTGCTCTAGGGTAATGGGGACTATAGGCCCTTACACATAGCACAACTTGTTTTAATTTTTATAAACATTTCTGTTTCTATTTTCACTTCTGATTTCCTCGGCGTATAGGCTATTTCGAAGTATGTTGTTTCCTTTCCAAATAATTTAGGTATTTTACAATGATCCATTCTTGTCTTCAAATGTAGCCTTTACTGGTCAGAGAACATATTTGCTTGTGTGACTTGAACCCTTTAAAATAGGTTGCCAGAGATATTTAATGTGTTATTTAATAGTTAATGGGTTATTTTAACTCCAGACTATGTTTCTCTTCATACATACATCATATGAATATAAAGAACTCTGTGTCTGGATGGGGGTGTACACCTGTGGCACAGCACCTGCCACTGTGCGAGGCTCTGGCTTCAATCTCCAACAACAACCACAAACGTAGGGGATACCAGAGGGAGAGAGGAAGGAAAGGAAGGGAGGACAAAAGGAAGGAAGGAAGGGGAAGTGGGAATGTGTCTGCAGGTGGAGCAATCTAGAAATACCAATAAGGCCTTTGTGTTTAAGGTCAGTAGTTGGGCTCAAGTCTTCTATATTCTCAGTGAGACACAGGATGACCCTTTGCCCAAAATGCTGTCTGGATATTGAGAGTGGTAAGCACACCCATGGGCTGGCGTTCTCTCTCTCTCTCTCTCTCTCTCTCTCTCTCTCTCTCTCTCTCTCTCTCACACACACACACACACACACACACACACACATACACAACAAGAGATGAAGAGGCTTGACAACCCTATAGTGGCTTTCTAGGGAGTACAGAATGGCTTTCTAAGTAGGTTCTAAATGGACAGGATAGGGAGAAGAGACTGGCCAGGGGCTTTCAGAGTGGTCAGAGAAGGGCAAGTTGAAGGCATGTAGGTGGGAGCCTCAGAGGTTGATGTGACGCTTTTATTCCTGCCAATGTGAAAAACAGCCATGCTACCCTCTCAGACTTCCCAGATGGGTACAAAAGGGGAAGGCAAAATGAAGGCTGTGGACAAGCATCAGACACTGGGCCAGACTTTTTTTTTTTTCCTTTTTTTCAGAGCTGGGGACCGAACCCAGGGCCTTCCGCTTGCTAGGCAAGCGCTCTACCACTGAGCTAAATCCCCAACCCCCAGACTCTTTTTTTTTTTTTTTTTGGAGCTGGGGACCGAACCCAGGGCCTTGTGCTTGCAAGGCAAATGCTCTACCACTGAGCTAAATCCCCAACCCCTGGGCCAGACTCTTGATGGTAGTGGCTGTCATCTTCTCGTCACGTTCATGACTAAGATGAACATTGGAAGGACTGTCATGGATTTCTCTCTGCAGTTTTGTCAGTTTTGCTCACACATTTCAAAGTGTTGTCTTTTGGTGCACAAACAGTTGGAACATGGTGGGCTGACCCCTTTGTCATTGTAAAATGCTTCTTAATTGGCAATGTCCCACTATGAAAACTGCATTGACATTGTAAGACCCACCCACAGTGTTAGGATGGTGACTGCCTTTTACTTTTGTGTGTCTTTAAAGTCCAGTTCTTAGAACTACTTCCACCCCTTTTCACTGGGATGGTATGCCCATGTTCACCTTTTACCTTAGCCCATGTCTTTCTTTAATTTTTTTTAATAGGCAACATGTTTGAATCTTGCTTGTTTATGAACTCTAACCTGACAATTCCTTTAAACTGATCAGACCACTTATATACCATTATAAAATGTGGTCACTACCATAGTCAGGTCTAAGCCTATTGGCTGTTTGATTCTGGTTTTGTCCATTCTCTGATCCACGTTTCCTATGAATTGACAGCCATGAGTTATAAAATGACTTCTGTAGCCCTCAGCCCCTGTCTGGCCAACTGACCCTTGTGCGGCTGGCCTGATGGGTGACTGCCATCCATGGTTCTGTGTAGTCTATGACTCTGTGGGGAGGGGCTGCATGGGCTCCATCTCATGAGCCCATGTAGAGCTCAGGAAAGGGTGCTCCTTACTCTACATTTTCTGCCTTTGAACTTCTCCCCTCCTTCCTCTTATTTTCTTTATAATCTCGATTTTCACTTGGTAGCTTTGAGGTACAAGCGGAGTCAAGTATAGATAGATAGTCTCCGCCTTACAAAGGATTATGTGCCAAAAATTCAGTGAACCATATTTTATCTACTGAATGCTATACCCTCCTAAATTCCTACAACGAAGACCCAACCACCATGTAGATATATGGGGAGATGGAGCCTTTATGAGTGGGATCCTTGAATGACTTTTACACAGTACTAGTAAAGAGCTCTCAAATATGCTCTTATGTTGCCATGTTTTTAATATAAAAATCTTGAAATCCTTTTTTAAAACAAAGATTGGGTTCCCTTACCTGCTAAGACTGATATCCTATAAGGAGCACAAATACAATCTTTCTGTGTATGAGAAAGGCCATGGGGGTCATAGAGCAAGATGGCTACTATGCAGAGCAAGAGAGAAGCTCTACAGTTTAACCCACAGTATACGTGGGTACTTGATCTTGGGTGTTCCTGCCCCTGTGAAGTGGCATGCAAGTGGGCTAACCCGTCTGTGGTATTTCCCATGGCATCCCTGAATGACTAAGGCACCATTTGCCTTTGTTTTCTACAAGTCAAGGCTGGACTCCTGGTCTAGGACACCATGTGTGGTTTGTATATGCTTAGCCCAGGGATTGGCTGTATTAGGAGCGGTGGCCCTGTTGAAATAGGTGTGCCACTGTGGGTGTGAGTTTTAAGACCTTAGTTCTAGCTGCCCAGAAGCCAGTCTTTTCCTAGCAGCCTTCAGATGAAGATGTAGAACTCTCAGTTCCTCCTGCACCATGCCTGGCTGGGTGCTGCCATGCTCCCGCCTTGATGATAATGAACTGAACCTCTGAACCTGTAAGGCAGTCCCAATGAAACACTGTTCTTTGTAAGAGTTGGTCATGGTGTCTGTTCACAGCAGAAGCCCTGAGACACCAAGTTACCTGTATGTTTGAGACAGATGTAGAAATCTCACGATTTCAAATGCTGAGGATCTTGGGAAAAAGTGAAGCTCTAGCTTTTCCTGAGTCCTAGAGAATCAGCTAGATCTCCAAGGCAAAACTTTAAATCTCAAGGGCTGTGCACTTGGTCATGATGGATTGAGATGGTAGGATGACCTCTAGTAATGACAAAGTCTAGGTGTTGGGAACAGCTCCCATACACAGCTGGAGGACACCCTGAAATGCACCTAGAAGCTAACACCACCCAGACCCAGCTTTGTCATGTTTTGATGTTCACAAACCCTAGGGGCGGCCTCAGACCCACTCCTGTGGGCAGGGATAGGTTGCATAAATTATTTCCACAGCATGTTTTCCTGTCAAGGCAACTTAGAGGATGCGGGTTTTCTTCTGAGGGTGTACATACACATGTACACATGTATGTGGAAGCCAGAGAACAAGGTCATGAGTTGTGGGAAAACTCTGCTCATTAAGGCTGAAGTCTATCATCGACTGTTCAGCCTTCTGGGGCTCAGCACAATATGGAGGATTCCCTTCATTGGCAGGATTTCTCCTTCTCCAACCTTGTCTCGGTAGTTGAACACCAACTCCCCCCTACACACACACACACACACACACACACACACACACACACACACACAGAGCCCTGTGGAATGTCACCTAGCCTTCGATTACAAGGTCAACTTCCTTTATCCTGATAAGAACCCATTCAGCTAGCACCCGAGATTCTTGAAATGGTTCCCCCGAGTGAAGTCGATTTGACTCCCTGTAGCTGGTCCTAGTATGATCATTCACTGTATGCACTCACAGGGCTTCCTTACCCCCATCATCTTTGCTCCCTTTGCCTGTGTGGACGACGTCAGCAGGTGATCCACGGAGGCAAGGAGACCCACGAAGGTGGCTCCTCATCAGCTGTCTACCTCCCTTCTTGTGTATATGTGTACTTGTGTGTGTGTGTGTAGGTGTTTGTGTGTGCACTTGTGGTGTCAGAGGCCAGCTCTGGATTTTCTGTCTCTGTGGCTCTCTACTTTGTTCAGACTGGTCTCTCACTGAACCAACAGTTTGGCAGATGACCAGGCAAGCACCAGGGATCATCACTCTGGTACATACACTTACGCAAGTGAATGTGTGACCCACTGAGCCATTCCCCCAGGCCTGCTTACCTCTCTGAGACATCATCTTCCGCTGGCTTAGAACTCTCTAAGTAGGCTAGGCTGGCTGTCCAGAGTTCTAGGGATCTGTTTCTACCTCTACAGCTCTGTGATTACAAATGTGGGCCGCTACACCTGACTTTACATTTAGGCTTTGAGGATTGAACTTGGGTCACACATTTTACTGAGCCATCTTCCTGTCCTGGTTTCCTGCTTTTTTTTATGTGAGCTTTTGACATACTCCATCATGGGAGAGTATAGATCTCCCTGGAGCTGGTGGTCTTGTTCTCCACCCCCGAGAGGGTTCAGCCCCCACGTTGGCTGGTTTCTTTCCTGATGGCATCCACAGGTTCTGGAAAGGAGGCTCTCTCAGACCTCCGCGATGCTCTCCCTTTGGTGGGGGCAGATGACTTTGGTCTCCTTGGGCTAGAGAACAGACCATGTGACATGGAGCTGTGGAAGCTGCATCTGAGAAGGGGCACTTGGTGAGGAGCCTCCAGGGATTTGCAGAGAATGGGCTGACTGACCTCTCTCTCCAGCTCTTCATCTCTACTTCCTACCTGCCCAGAGGTCCACTGGAAAGGAGGAAGTTTGAAATACCAAAGTCCTGTCTCCCCCAAAATATGTTTTATTCTTGCATTACATTTGTGTTTCCAATTGTGAATAAAAAAATGGTTAGAAAGTGGTTACAAAACAGCGTGAATGGACTAGAGGGGTGGCCGCCCTGGGCTCTGCTGCTTCTTCGCCTGGATGATGCAGTGTAGGCCTGGTGTACGGGCCGGCTCAGTCGGGCTTTTCACTCTCAGGATCTAGAAAACAAAACGGCCACAGCTCACTACTGACCTCTGAGGCACTGGCTCTCACCGAAGGCTGGACCCTGGTACCTATGCACACAGCCCTGCCTAGGCACCTGGCCCATTTCCCAGGAACTTCTAAAGCAAAGGAAGAAGAGTAGGGACAGAGCCATGCCAGTAGGTGGCTGTGCACTGTACAGACAGCCCTGTTCTCTGCACAGAACTGGGCTGACTGCCACCTGGATATCTTCTAAGAATAGCCAGACACTCGGCAATGACCGTGTAAGCTCAGAAAGACAAGGCCTCTCCCCTGTTCCACTGGACCATTCTGGATTAAGCTGGCCTCGGAGCCCTGGGAGAAAACAGTGACACTCAATTTCTGCTTCTGCTTAGCGCCAGTGCCAAGATAAGGGAGGCACAGTGGTACAGGTGCAGGGGTTCGAACAGAAGCAGCAGGCCTGGGGCTAGATCTTGAGACAGCACCTCTGACAGGATGAGTCTCATGTTGTCCGGACCAGATCTACAGTGCACACAAACAAGGCAGTCCCCCGAAGGGTTTGCCGAACCACAAGGCAGGGCCTTTCCCTAAACCGGCATCTTTCAGAGTGTTCTAGGCTTCTCAGGAAGGCCAGTGCCTCTCATATGAGCTAGGCTGGCCCTTGCCCAACTCTAGTTAACAAGCTCAAGCGCCTGAAAGAGAAGCCCCAGCAACCATGAGGGAGGAGAGACCAGGAGTTCCTATGACCCAGTGCCAGTTCTAACGAGATCGGAAATGCAGGCTGCCATCTGTGAGGTTTACCCTTTCCACCTGCACTTTTGAAAGCAATGCCTGCCCAGGCACAGTGGCTTGCGGACTAGCCAACAGACTGCGGGGTAGGCTGCAACACCAGGCTAACATCCTGGTGACAGGGGCTCCGGGCCACACAGCAGTACCAGTGCCAAGCAACCGGCAACCCCACCAGAGGCTTGGTTCTCATCTCCCAGGTCTATGAGCTCTGTCCTCTGGGGTACAGGACACATGGCTAGTGGCTCCAAGCAGAGGCCAGGCCAGGCCCACCTGGGCCACCCATAACTATCTTCTACGAGACCAGTCAGCCTGGCTTTGATGTGAAGAGAGGGCAAGAAAAAAGCTGCCGTTTCACAGTATTTTCAAGCAAACATTTATTTTTTTCTCCTTCACGCATACAGACTCTTGGGGATCCCATGCCACTAGCATAGTCAGAGTAGGAGAGGACTTGGGCACAAGAGGAGCAAGATGACCCAGGCTCCGCTTTACTAAGTGGGCCTGGGTGGTGTTCAGACCAGACACAGAGGACATAAATCTCTTATTGCAGCATGGTGGCCAGGTAGAAGCCTTTGCACAGTCCCCTGAAAATTCAATTCTAATGAATTGATGGAATATCGTGTATTTAAACCAAAATAATTTAGCTGGTTCTCCTGGGTATGGCTGATCTGAACAGTTCAGAGCAGAGTTGGGGGTTGTCACCTCAAGCAGCCCACCCTCTAACTGGAGGCAGAAAATATTCACCCAGAGGGGATCAGGGAACTTCCATCTCCCATCCCCACCCCCAGACCAGTGTCATGGAAACCTCCAGAATTGTTCCGCCCCTCAGTAGGCTGGCCTACCATGGCCTGGAGAGGAATTTGCAGGGTGGGGTGGGCAGAACACAGGCCTCTGTGAAAACCATGGAAAGGGAAGAAAGTGAGTGGGACCCCTGAGCTGGATGGTGGGGTTTGTCTGTATGGTGCTTACAAGGGCTATCAGGACATTCGCCTGGCAGGGTCCTCACGGCTCGACAAAGCTGGTGACACTCCTCACAGGGAGAACGACTTCAGGTGAACCCTGTGGCTCTGTTACTGAAGATACCCAGGGTGACCTCACTCCATCAAGGGCTGAGCGGAGCCTGCATTTGCAGGTCACATTGTCAGTGTTCCCCTGTTTCTGTTTAAGAAGGCTTTTCACACGCTTAACTAGCTATCTGACGCACACTTGTACCCCATTCCCGCCTCGGCAACGTAACACAGTGGAGACAGCAACACGCACATCAACTGCAATGAAACCCACTCTCGAGGATCAATGGCCTTTTTAGGTATGCATTTCCATCAGGAAACAGAAAAGCTGGGATTCAAGGCACTGAGCTGCTGCAGGGGGATGACCGGGTTCTAACCCTCTCACAAGGACAGGCCGTGGGTGTGAGTGAGGACTGCCTGTGTAGACTGCAGGAACCTAAGGGTAATGGGGTCTGAGGCAACAGGGAAAGTGTCTTGCTGCCCTCTCATGGCCCCCTGGGCTGGGGCTCTGTGCCTTGCGCCCATGTGGAAGAGCCAGGAGGAGGCCAAACCACAACTGGGTTCTTCCACACGCTTCAGAGCGTTCCACTTGGCCAGGGGCAGGGCAGGGGGCTACGTAATGTGCAGCCGGGGACCTGGAGTGCTGATAACAGGTGGCCGTAGAAACACTGGAAGCACGGGGACCTGAGTGGGGCTCTGACTGCTCCAAGACTCCTCTGGGTTCCCTGAGGCCACCCAGGGTCCCCAGGACACAGGAACAGGGAACAGGCCTCCATACTGACACAGAGGCAGTGCACAAGGAGGGCCCAAGAGGCTGGAGTGGACAGTACCTGGTGTGGGCACAGGCAGGGCTGGGGTGACTCCAGGAATGGCTGTGCTGGACAGAGGGCCAGGTGCTGGGGCCAGACACGATGTTGCCACTCCTCCTCGAGGCACAGATGTCTGTGAGACACAGAAACAAAGAAGAAGGCACAGAGGGCTGCAGTCAGTTGGTTGGTCTCCTTGTGTTGTCCAAGTGTTGGTGTGGGAATGGCTAGCCTCCCTCCCCTGCTCACTACACAGAGGCCTAGGTGGCCATGGGTCATAAGCTGCAGCCGTCCTCCAGCCAGAGCATGTTTGGAGCAGAACCTTCAGGGTGTGGAAAGGCACAGAAGTGACCCACACATTTCCACCCGGCTGATACCATGGCATTGTGTGTGATGGCCTAGTAGCACGATGCAATTATACTAGCCCGGGAGATGGGGACTCTGCGGGCAGCCCTCTGGTTTCTCAGGCATGTTGGCCTTAGAGGCAAGGGAAGGAGTTGATGGCTTCCAGAAGCAGCACCTCTAAAGACAGAACTGGATATGACTAGAGCAAGAGAGATCAAGGACTGGCAGTCTACAGCATCCTAAATGAAATACTTGGGAAACCGAAGACAGTAACTATAGAAGATTTAACATCACAGTCCAGCGGGCTTCGATTCCGCCTCACTCCAGGGTAAGCCCCACTGGAAGGGCTACACTTAAGAGTTCCACGGTGAGCATTTGCCTAGCGCATAGGAGGAGGCCCTGTCTTCTCTCCTCAGCACCACAAACATACAGATAACATAGAACACCAGCTAGCTTCCCCATACAAAGTGGGATATATATTCCCTAATCCCTTACAGAAGGCATGCTCAGCAGTGAAGGCCTCTGTGGAGCCAGAAGCCAGACCTATTGAGGGGTTAGCATTAGGCCTTCCCCACAGGGCTCCTTCATGCCTCTGGTCAATACAACAAGGGGACCCAGCCAAGATGAGACAAGGAAAGAAAAACCGTATATCTGCAAATGACAAGGTGATGTGTACAGAACCCCACAGGAATGGCTGAACAAGCAAATTTAGCAGGACCATAGGCTTCGAGGTATCAGAATCAGTCACATTTCCATGTCCTAGAAACATACAACTGGGAGATGATATTTCCAGAGCTGTGTAGTTTATGACAACAGCCCTCCCAATCATTAACCACCATAGGATGAATTTAATGAGAGATATTAACACCCTACAGAGATATAAAGAAACAGATGTCAAGTTCACAGGGACACGTAAGACTGGTAATAACGATAAATCTGTCCAGTTCACTGACAGAATCTACTGCCAAGAGGCACTCCAGTGTGTTACCTAAAACCTGCAAGCACTTAGGGCTCATCAAAACCATGGACGTCCTGAAGTTCAATAGCAGATGCTCTTTCTATCCCTCTAAATCAGCTTAACAAAGCTAGAGGAAGGCAAGGACTGTGTACCTTGACACATAGGTATACAACAGCTAAAATAGAAAAATGTAAAAAAAAAATCAAATTTAACCTCTTCTACTTTACACTTGCCTCTAAGAAAGTCCAAGAAGGGTCTGTGAGAGGTCCTGTGTGTAAACATGAGTTCAGAGTCCTAGCACCTCAGCCAGGTGTGTGGCACTTAGTGTGGGGGAAGGGCAGAGACAGGTGGATTCCTATAGCTCGCTGGCCATGAGGTCTAGCTAGTCGGTGAGCATCAGACTCAGTGAAAGAGACTTTGTCTCCTAAAAGCTAAGGTGGGGATAGATAGAGAAAACACTACATGTTGATGTTTGGCCTCCATATACATGTTCATATACAAGCAGGCTAGTACATATAATACACCACACATACATACACACATGGTGGGGGGATAAGGCACATATGAGTCACATAAGACAAAGCAGACATAGCAGACTCCCACAGACCATTAATAAAAAGAGAAGTCAACCCTGACCAGGCACTTTATAGAAGATGCCTGTTAAAAACAAATCAAAGACAAATACAAGACAATAAAAGAAAAAAATCTGAATTTGACATAAAAAGATCTCAAATTATTTTCACAAACATTAAAACCTCACAGGGCAACGCAAGGAACCAAGGAGCAAAGTGGAGGGGAAGGAAACAGAAATCCAGAAGATGCGGCATAAATAAGATATGGCATTGAAAAGTTTGGCCTGAGAACTGTAAACATTTTTTAAAATTTATTTATTTGTGTGTGTGTGTGTGTGTGTGTGTGTGTATGTATGTGCATGTGTGTGTGGTGTGTGTGTGTATGTGCGTGTGTGGTGTGTGTATGTGTATGTGTGTGTGTGGTGTGTGTATATGTGTGGTGTGTGTGTGTGTATGTATGTGCGTGTGTATGTGTGTGTGTGTGGTGTGTGTATGTGCGTGTGTGGTGTGTGTATGTGTATGTGTGTGTGTGTGGTGTGTGTATATGTGTGGGGTGTGTGTGTGTGTATGTATGTGCGTGTGTATGTGTGTGTGCGGTGTGTGTGTGTGGTGTGTGTGTATGTGTGTATGTATGGTGTGTGTATGTGCATGTGTGGTATGTGTATGTGTATGTATGTGTGTGTGGTGTGTGTGTGTGGTGTGTGTGTATGTGTGTGTGGTGTGTGTGTATATGTGTGTGTCAGAAACCACCAACTTGGGAATGACAAACAGCGGGGGATCGAGCACACTGCTAAATGATTACATAGTGACTGATTTGAAAGTCTGGGTAAACTTAGGGACAAGGTAACAATTACCAAGGAAACAAAATTTAACAAAACTGTCAAGATGTGACAGAACACCCAAATGGTGTTAGAACTGGAAAAGAAACAGGGTTCCTAAGGCAAGCCTTCTCCTAGAGAAGGACGGATGTGTGCGTAGTTCCACCAGCAACTCCTATAGCCCAGGCTGGGGCGTGCGGTGTTCACTCCAGTCCTCCAACTCCATGTGTGTTTCAAAAGCTTCACAGCCCAAGATCACAGAGGGATGTTTTCCACCCTGAAAACAACACCCACATGATCCTTCAGCCCAGATGGATTCACCCATGGACTTCACGAGTCACTTAAAACAGAAATAACACCAATCTTCCACACACTCCTCCAGAATGCTGGAAAAGTGGGGACACTCCTACAACCAGCTCTGCCAAAGCCTTACTATGTGCCAACGCCTTTGAGGGTGGGCTCTTGGCTCTGCCCCGTGTTGGTCCCACTTGGATGCAGTTGCCACTCAGGAATGAGGTACACCTGCCCTCTCTGCAGAGCCAGATGGACACCATGCAGATGGAGGTGGATCTGTTCACAGTGAAGAGTGTAGACAGACTTCGGGCTATCTAGCTCAGGGATTCTGGTGTACCTGAGTTCTAGAGTCACAGACTCAAACCTGTCCCCTGCTGGTCACAAGGACCATAGGACGTCACTCTGACCTCCTGATCATCACAGGGGCAAAAGGCCTAATTGTTTTGGATAAGATGGACCCTGACCTTGAAAGCCATTTAGCAGGATTTTGCCATCTGGCATCCAGGATTCTGGCAACGGCTCATGGCCACAGCCACCGTGCCTACTACCATATCCCTCCTGGTAGAACCAGTACCCATGATCACTCACAGCCCGAGCCTCTCCAGAGGCCTCCATGTCATGCAGCTTCTGCGTCTGCTTCAGCTGGTTGAGCGTGGGCTTCACTTGGGCCGCCCCCACTGTCTTCGTTGTCCACTCATCCACCAGCTTGTGCAGATCATCCGTGAAGGTGCCCTTCTTGTTGTTGCTGTTGTTCACCTGCGCCTGGACGTGCAGGGTGGGCTGGGGACCTGGCTCAGGGCCTGGGGCCAGGCTGCTGGTGGAAGACCCTGGGGAGTCATATAGGCCAGGATTGGTGACGCCACACACTCACCTGGCACCACTGACAGGCTGGCCACAGTCATTCTCACATGACAGCTGGGACAAATCAATGGCCTACTCTGGCCAAGCAACACCTTGCTTCAAGAGGCGGTCTGTATCAGAGGGCTTTGCTACCTGGTGCTAGACACCATGAGGACCCTGTGAGGCTACTGGGTGACTGGGCTATGCCAGTTTAAGTGGTTTAGTTTTTTAAGTTAGGCCAGGGAAGGGGACCCTGAACAGTTGACAGTCTCCATGAAGAGTCTACCCTAGGCCCACCACTGCATGTCCCGTTAGATCCACATGTGAGAGCATGGGTAGTTCATGCTACCTATAGCCAGATTCAGGGGCACAGCCTGACACACATGGACACTGGCATCCCAGGGACAGGGTCAGGTTCTCAGGCTTACTTTTTAGAACGCTCAACAGAGGAGCTCTGCCACCAGCCTTCCGGCACCCCCTGGACATTGTGCTCTTGTGTATTCTGATTGTTTAGCAGTTTGGAATCAAGATAAGGAGATGGTGCCTTTTCTTATCAGAGCATTTGGGAAGGTGGTAATGAAAGATATCATACTCAGAGTCCCTCGGGCATGCTCCACACCCTCCAAGCCACAGCTAGGTGATACTGGGAGGCAGGGAGCTGGGAACCGGTCCCCTGACTAAATAGCTTGTTTGCCTCACTGAGAGACTGTTTTAATGGCCAAACACAGGACTTGTTGATTTTTCTCCTCCCCTCCTTAGCCTCCCAACGCACATAATTCCACCTAGCAATTTTGAATAAGCCAATTATACACGCCTCAGAAAAAAAAAAAACCCAAAGAACAAAAAACCCCAAACAGCTAATGACCATCTCTTCAAACAAGCTGTTCCAAAATATAGTGAACTTTAGTGGCCAATGATGGGGAGGCAAGGACGAAGGACTACACGTTAGTGATGAGACTCAACAGACAGCTACCGCTATATGAGGTTTTCAGCCAGAAAACAAAACAAAACAAAACAAAACAGGGGTGGGAAAATTAAAAATAAACAGACAAGGGAGAGCAGAGGGGTGTGTGTGTGTGAGCGGCCCAGGTTGACTAATACCCATTCAGCCTTGGTATCCCTTCTTGGGGAAGCATTCATCGTTAGCGCTGATGCCTAAGGTTTTGGAAAAGGTCCCAATTAATAAACAGCCATAAATGGACGCTGCAGAGAAGGACAGGCCTAATAAGAGGTGACTGGCAAGATAGCACAAATTGTAGGAGCCATGGAGACACAAAGAGGAGCTAGGAGGAAACAGCTATCCAGACAGGCAGAAGCAAAGCAGAGCCCTGTGGGTCAGGTGCAGAGCAGGCCACACTTTTGTGGGAGGCCCTGACGCGCGCTAGCCACGACAAAGCCCATGCAATGAGAGGGGACAGAGGAGGTAAAAAAAAAAAAAACCCAGATAATTACTACTGCTGTGTTCTTTGCCTAGGCAGAGACGCTTCAGGGCTGACCCTGTAAGGGAAGAACAAAGGACACAAGACCACAGGGTTAGGCAGAACAGCACACACCGATCACGCTACCACATGTAAGCAAAAGTCATCAGTGTGCAGGGAGGGGGGACAGACACAGGTAGCGGTCGGAGAGGGAGGCCAGTCTGGCCTGGGAGAACGGGGTGACATCCCCAGAGTTCGTGTGCAGGCTCTCATGGGCTTCGCTGAGGAGGCAGAGGTACCAGGGCAAGCCTCCAAGCTCCAGGGAAAAGTGTTTTGTCTCTAAAAGCATATTCCAGAAAAAGAGAAAGAAAAAAAGAAAAGCAGAAAAAAACCAAACCAAAAAAAAAAAAAAAGTAGTTGTAGATCTCAGTGCTTGGGTTTCAAACACCAGGCCTTTAGGAGCCCCACTGGTTGAGGCAGGGGAACCCACTGAAAGTCAGCCATGGGGTCCCTGAATGGAGCCAGGTTCAGCCTGGGCTGGCCACCAAGGCCACCAGAGGTTTTCCAAGTGCAAAAAGATACATTGTTTTGCAGGTCTGAGGCCAATTCTGGATCCCAGATGGCTGCCTTGGACCAGGTCATACAGGGACACCTAACAGGGACATTAGAACCTATCTTGGGGTTGATACGGATTTGGGGAGACACTGTACCTCTTTTCTATAGTTTCCCCAGGGGCATGAGAAACATTGTTATTGGACCAGCACTAAACAAGTCTAGCCCCACTGCCCTGAGCCCATCTAGGGTTGGGTGGACAACATACAGAATGTGACATCTGGCAGTATCTATAGGAGTGGAGTAACCCAGGAACCCAGGGCCAGCATGGGCTACAGTAGGTGCTGCCATTCTATCTTAACCTGTGGCTTACTCTAGGAGGTATAACTGGCAAGGAAGAGCTCAGACTTCCCCAAGGTCACTTGGCAAAGCCACACTAGCATAGCAGGTCTGTACTCCAGCCCTTAGAGTCCCCCAGTCCTAAACGGTGGTCTCACCTATGGCACTGGCTCACTCACAAGTCAGCCAGGTTAGAGGTTTGGGAAATCTGAACATTTACAACTTTTCTAGGGCTGGTACTCTTACCCTGAGGGATAGGGCAGAAGTGCTGGCCACCCCTTGGCCAGAGTTCGTGGAACCCAAGGTGTGTGTTGGATCTGAAGTAGAGCTGCAATGGACTTTAATTTGAGTTTATTCTATATGGTCTTTAAGGCTACAGTTAAGGGGAGGGGGTTGAGGTGTTTTGTCAAACAATTCAATTTCCAAATAGAAAGAAGGCTGCAAGACAGGAGGAATCTGGAAAGACAACATGTATTGCAGGGAGGGAATCCCAGTCTACTTTTGGAGGAAACGGGGCTGTGGATTGGGGACTCAGTCCTGGCTATTGTCATAGTTCATAGTGTGCCAGATGGACTGGCTGTGGCTGTCACCAGACTCAGGTGACTATGGTCATTAGCTCACCCCTCCATATCCCTCCTGGACTGGCCCCAGATGCCCAGGGTACACAGCACCAGCCTCTAGACAAATCAGTGTCTGTCATTCTGTCAACACTAAGGCCGCACTGCTCTCTGCATTGATGTTGAACCTCGGGGGAGTATCCAGCACCATGCCGACAGCCCTGCGGATTCCTACATGGCACTCAGTAACCACAGACACCATCTCTGCCTGGGGCATCTGATGAACGAAGTTGGCCCCCACCTCCACTGTGCCAGGATTGGGACCGGCAGACTCTCGCTACTTAGGATGGCACTAGGTGAGTAATCAAGCCAGCAGAGGCAGGATGGTTTCAACCAGTCCCATCCTAGTCTCCTCAGACACCTACTGGTCCCTGCAGTGAGGTGAGGTTTCTGCATAAGGAGATGGTTCAAACCATGCACCACTGCTGGGTTGACAGCACATCCTCTCCACCATCCACAGCCAGGGCCTTGGCTGGTAACAAAGACTTCTCAAGCATGGCAGAAATAAATCTCAGAGTGAAAGACTAGGACAGACACTTAAGAGTGGCTGTAGCCTGGAGCAAATCCTCACATCTGTTCTCTGAATCTCGGTATTCAAATATCATCGATGAGGTTCACAAGAACAGGCCTCTGCGGAGATAGCCCTCATGGTACCAAGTGGCTCCCACACAGCATGCCCTAAAGCCAGCCCAGATGGCTTAGCCCCATCCCAACCTCCCATAGGCCAGTTCTAACTACAGACCACTAGCCCTGCACACTTCCACACTACCCTGATGTCCAAGGCAAAGATCCCTCAGAACTGTCTCTATAAGGGATAATCTTATTCACAAGTAGAGAAAATAACTAAAAACTACCCACGAAGCATCAGCTCAGAAACAAGATGGCTGCCATCAGTGCAGGGTGGCTCAGTTGGCTTTGAGCTGCATATCCCTGGGTCTTACAGAGCCTGGAGCTTACACATCTGCATACACAGTCCTCCGTGGTAAGCCTAGGTTACAGAGTTGGGATGCTGTCTCTCTTGTGCTCTGTTGGGGACCTCACTGTATTCTCTCTCACTGCTCTCGCCAGTAAGAGATAAGAACAATCCGAAGTGGAAAAGGGCTGGGAGGGCTTAAGAGGGTCCGTGAGACGGCAAATGAGAACAGGATGAAGTGATACATCATGAGATCTGTTTCTTAAGCCGCAGCAAGAAACGAGAGGTGGCCGTGCCTGCCTGAGCATGTGTTGGTAGGCTGTACCAACAGTCTCTCACCTACAGGAGCCCAAGTGTGGCCTTGGCTTCGGGCTCACACCTCTTCTCTTACGGTTAATTGTTCTTTAGAGTAAGCATGGTGGCACTGTTTAACACAGAGAAGGACAAGCAAGTGCATTGCTGGGTCTGTGCCAGGACCCTGCCCAGGCTGGGAGAAGGGAACTGATTTAGGATCTACCCTCCCTGGAGGCTTGTGGTGGCCTGAGTAAGAATGGTCCCTGTAGGCTCATGTACTTGAATGCTTACTCATCAGCGAGTGGAACTACTTGAGAAGGATTAGGAGGTGTGGCCTTGTTGGAGTGGGTGTGGCCTTGTTGGAGGAAATGTGTCACTGGAAATGGGCTTTGGGGTTTCAAAAGCCCAAGCCAGCTTGGTAGGTAGGTACGTAGGTAGGGAGAGAGAGAGAGAGAGAGAGAGAGAGAGAGAGAGAGAGAGAGAGAGAGAAATGGGGGTGGGTGTTAGAGAGATGGCTCAGCCATTAAGAACACTGTCTGCTCTTCTAGAGGTCTTGAGTTCAATTCCCAGCAACCACATGGTGGCTCACAACCAACGATAATGAGATCTGGTGACCTCTTCTGGCCTACATGCATAATACATAATTAAATTAAAAAAAAAAAAAAAAGCCCAAGTCAGGCCCGGTGTCTCTCTCTTCCTACTGCCTGCAGACCCAGATATAGAACTCTCAGCTGCTTCTCCAGCACCACGTCTGCCTGTGTGCTGTTATGTTCCCCGCCAGGCTGATAACTGAAACTCCAGAACTCTAAGCAAGCCTCAACCAAACGTTTTATTTTATAAGATTTTCTGTGGTCACGGTGTCTTTTTACAGTGATAGAGCACTGACTAAGACAAGGTCTTCTCTCTACCCATAGCCTATTTCCACCTCCCTCTTGTCTCAGGTTCAAATCTGCCTTTGGAGCCCTCTCTGACTCTGCCTGGCTCCACCAGAGACAGGTCCCCCAGCTCACCCAGTGACCCGAGCTCAACCTGACCTTCAGGGGCTCTTTCCTTCTCTGGGCTTTGTGGAAGCCCAGATCTTTCTGTACTCAACGTTTAAAGAATATTTTGTTTTCCTGGAGCCTCCTCTATCTAGGAAGTTGGGGTGTCACACACCAAAGCTGTGAACTGATGCCCTCTAGGTTGATCAAGGTCACCCCTAATCACACAGCTCTAAAGAGCTAGGCATACTCTGAGCATCTGAGCAGCTGCCTGCACACTCTGTCCGGAAAGTCCTTCTCTCAGGCTCTTGGCCAGGCTCCCTCCTTCTGCTACTCGTCCTCTCATGCTCATGAAGCGCTGCTCACCCCACACTCCTCTTCAGGACACTCTGCAGGTTGCCCAGAAACCATCACACAGACAGACAAATGGACATCTTAGTGAGAGGCCTGGATCCCTAGAGCTCAGAGGCCAGCAGCATGAGGGATAAAAGGGCCTTTGGGTCTTCATTTCCATAGAGTGGGCTGGCACAAGACTCTCCATACTGTGTATCACAATGAATCACAATGAGAGGGGCCAGAGTAGGGACCCACCTGGGCCCTGCCTGGCAGCCACTTGAGAACATATAGGGGACCTAGAGTGCTGAGCCAGTCCAGCCTGGTTTGGCAGGCCAGACTATGAACCAGCAAACTACGCGCGAGTAGCACCACACCTGAAACCACCTGGCCAAGCCTGCTCAGATGTCCCCTCTCCTCACTCTGTGTGTGTGTGTGTGTGTGTGTGTGTGTGTGTGTGTGTGTGTGTGTGTGTGTGTTAATCTCAGGCCAATAACTCACAATAAAACCAATGAACACCATTTAAAAACACGACCTGAGATACAAAAACTGCTCTCATGTGACTGTGATTGCTGTGACAAATTACCACGTGCTCTGCCCTGGGGACAGGATGCACCCAGTGTTCCAGTTGCTATCACACCTAGTGACCGTTCTCATGTGAGTTGTGTGCCCACAAGGCACAGCAGGAGAAGCCTCAGGCAGGCAGGCACCAGAATGATGCTGGCAGGAGGAAGACCTCCCAGCCCTTCTCATCCTCAACTCAACAACTGACCAGAAGAAGCTAGAGAGACGCACTGCAAGCCAGATGTCACCCTGCCACAAATGGGCAGACTACTGAACAGAGGAGAAGATGCCAAGAAGCCCCTGATACTTGCACATAGCCACAAGCCCTGGACCCGTCCACCTTGAGAAGGATGACCCACTCTGTGCCCCTGATGCAAGGAGTAGGAATGCCAATAGTCCCTACCACAGACATGGCCTCTGAGTCCCCACAAGCACAATGTATCTTTATTGTACAAGCAAAAAGTCATGTGCCCCAAACCAGTATCTCCAATCCAATTGTCAAAAAGCTCCTTTTTTTTTCCTATTTAAAAAAAAAAACAAACAAACAAACCAAAAACCTAAAAGCTCCCCAGCTTTGGATTGATCTGGCAATCATAATGAGGGTTAAAAACAAATCATAGCGGGGTTAATTTGTCCCAGTAGGTGGGCACTCCTGGGCACTAGAAACAAGTCCCAGGGTCTGTGAGGGAGACTGGCACTGGGTTTGAGTCTGGTGGAAGTTGGAGAGGCTGCCTCACTGGCTTCATCCCTGATGTTGCATGGGTTAGTTGAAGTCTATGAAGAGTGCTCCAGCTGGGAGGGAGAGGACAGGGACCCAGGCAGGATTAGGTTCCAAAGCAAGAGCTATGTGGAACGGGGCAGGTGTCTATTCATCTTTTTGTGTTGGAGTTAGCAGAGAGTAGGGAGAAATGACGGAAGGGACGAGGCCCCCTGTATGATGGGCTTGAGGACCAGGAAGCCCTGGCTGGAGCAAGTTCTTTGTTTTGTAGCGCAGGGGATAGAAAAGGACCCAGGGCCTTTCTTTTGCATGCTAGGTAAGTGCTGTGCCGCTGACCTATTACACCCCCCTGCCCCTGACACCCCTGAAGCACATTCTTAGCATCTCCACATGCAGGGAACAATGGGAAAGAGGGTGGAGACACAGCTGGGTGCTGGGCTTCGGCCCTACACAGAAGTCACACCTTCCAGGGACATTAGGGCTGTATAAGTCTGCTACATGCATGTGGTGGGAGTTCAGGTACATGTGTGACACACTGGTTATCTGGAGAAGGCTGGGGTTGTCTTTTTGTTGTCATTGGAACTGGGAGACAGCAGACATGTATACTGGCCACGATTGCAACAGAAAAGAAAACTACGTTCAACAGAAGAAAAGAAAAGACATGAGGTGATGGGAGGGGTGCAGAATGAGCCGGCATGTGTGGGGTGGAGGGGCCGTGGCAGATGTAGGTAACGCTGTTGCACATGATTTTGGTGCCTGGATGCAGCCAAGAGCATGCACACAGCTGTCTGGAGCTGGGTGACTATGGACACCGTGTGCAATACGAAAGGCTTGTGGGGTCCACCTTCTGCATGGAGGAGGTGACTTTTAGGGGTTGGAGTGGCATCCTATGAAATGTATGAGAGGTAATGAAGACGGGGTAGGGGAGGGGAGAAATCGAGGGCTAGGAGGTGGGAAAATACAAAAGAACAAATACAGACAGATGGACACAGATACGGGTCCACTGAGGAATCGAGCACGAGGCTTGCTACTAGACTTATAGGCCCCTCTCTCAGACGTTGGGTGGTAAACCGTCCAGCCTGCAAATGAATATAAAGGGAAGAAAACAGAGAGACACTTATCAAGTACAGGTTGCTGCGATTCCTCCTCCATACCAACAGCCACACCAGCCTTGTAACTTAACATCCACGGCTCCATCTAGCCCAGCCCAAGCACCAAAGCCACTGACCACAGAATGGGAGGAGGCAACGGTAGGAGCAGAAGAGAAGCGGCCCGGAGGAGGAGGGGTGGGGCAGGTGGGGCACCTTTATCGGTCACCATGATTTCTCTGGACAGAGATGGTGAGGACAGGAAAGCGCCTTATCGAGCAGCGGCTGCCGTCCATGGCAGTGATGAGTAGACATCCCAGCCTGAGAGCTGAGCCCTTGTCCCCTAGCCGTCCCGTGGACTTTGGAAGGACCCGGTGTTTAGCACCGTCTGGCTCTGCTGTGGGAAGCAGGCAGGGCAGGGTAGCCAGGGCCTAGGAACAGGCATCGCAGAACACAGCAAGATGCCAGGCCCCGCCCCCCTCCCCAGTCATTGGGCTGATCCCTCCTGGTCATGGCCACTTCCTGAGGTCCACTTTAGCAACCCATCGCCTGCCTCTGAGCCGCTTACATGGCGGGACAATTCCATTCTTTGTATCCAAAGACTATACCTTTACGATTTTCTCCCTCTCTCTCTCTTTCTCTCTCTCTCTTTTTTTTTTGTTTTTGTTTTTGTTTTTATAAAGCTGCTCAGCAGCCTTAGCTGTGGCTCTGGCCCCCTCTACACACACAGGCGTGCTCCTGGGACACCACCGAGGCCCTACGTGGCTGGCACATGCTTGGAGACAGGCAAGCTGGAAATCACCTTGGCCACGCGCTCCGCCTCCATCACTGGCTAAACCGGAGCAGATGTCTGTGGACAGGGAGGCCCGAACGGAGCAGGGCTGCTGAGTCTGAACTGCCTTGGTGCCCGGGGGCGTGCTGGCGTGGGCAGGGTCCTTAGTGGGAGGGCCTCTGCTGGAGTCAGACAAATGACCTGGGCAAGGGGGGGAGAAGAGGTGACAGGCACCATGAGGCGCCATTGGGCAGGGGTGTGGCTGGATTGGCTTCCTGCTCTCTGCTGGGTGACCTTGGGGATAGTTGAGTCTCTTGCAGAAAACCAGTATACAGTCGAGCTCCTGGTCTGAAGTGCTGGGGCCAATCAAAGGAAGTGCCCCCTCCCACCCCACCCCTTACCAAGTCCCAGTGCTGTGCCAGACCTATGCTGTGCAAGTAAGCGGCAGGTAATGGATGTGGGCTCAACGTGACAGGGCCTTTGCACGTGTCGCTGCAGAGCCTCCCCTCAGCTTTGGGGTTGTGCAGTGGTTTCACAATCAGGGAGTGCTTGCAGGTCATTCAGTAGTGTCTCTCATGTTTGCAGACCGGGGTTCATGGATCCTCCCCCACTGCTCCCCAGAGTGCACCCTGCACCATAGCTTTAGGGGTCTCAAGGGAACCCCTAACATGCAAAGGGTGCTGCCTGGTGCTGTGCCTCTGCAGTGCCAGGGACTGGGTACCACTATGGCAAGGCCTGGAGAACAGCCTATCCTCTCCCTGCCTGCAAAGGCAGCCACCTGATACCCAGAGAGTGGGGGGCCTAATGTGTTCCCAGAGTTATAGAGCCAGAGGAAGCAGTCACTTCTATCCCAGGGTGTATCCTGCATGTAGGAGAAGGGATGGGGTACCCTGGGGCTTCCTAGGTGCAATGTGGCCCAAGAGTGACTCCCTCCTTCCACATGGGGTCAAGGCCTGGCTTCATGTAGCCCCTACCCTCACACAGGCCTTTCTATTGGCACTGGAGCAGAGGCTGGGGGCTTTCCTGGTCTTGCAGAGACTTCCAGCTCCAGTATAAGGAGATCCAGGAAAAAGAAAACCCCACACTCTTTCAGGACTGGGGATACTATACCAACCCAGAGCCAGCCTCTCAGGCTAACTTGGGGTCCCCCGGCACCATCCCTCCTCAGCCAGGTACAGTCTTCCCATAGAAGTGGCAGACCTGTGCTGGAGGCCACGACCTTGAGCTGTTGCACCAGGGGATTCAGCAGCTTGCCCGCCTTCAATTTGCTCTTGCTGGTTTTTCTCCTGCGGCCCATAGGGGGTGCGGTGTGGAAGAACCCCACATTGGGAGGGAGCGGCTTGCCCAAGCGTCTGTACAGGGCTTCAATCTCCTGTTTCTGCTGGCTCTGTAGCTCAGAGATTTCCTTCAGGTGCCTGGAGCAGAAGAGAGGAGGCAGGGCAGATGGGCTTCACCTTCAGGGAAAGGCTAGGCTGCATCAGCACAAGGAATGCTGCCTTGTCTGCAGGCTTTCAATGGCACTATAGAGGCCAGGTCAAGTTTTCAGACATATAGCGTCACAATCAAACATTGTCTCAATAGCCGAGGAAGCACACTTGCTTCTGCTTACAACTAAAGCCCTATGACATCCACACAGACAGAAAATTAGCAGATGCCTGGGACCAAGACGGCTTTATTTCCCTTTGACTCACTCTCTCTCTCTCTCTCTCTCAAACAGGATCTCGTTTCCCTCAGATTTGCTATAATAGCCAAACATGAGCTTGGACTCACGATTCTCCTGCTTCTACCTCCAAGTGCTGGGATTATAGGTGTGGAACACTGTGCAGAGCTGGTCTACCTCTGCTTATTAGGGCATATCAGGGCAAGGTGTATTATTTACCCCCATGAAAGGCAACGGAGGAAGCAGGAAGGTGACTTAGAGAGTGACCGGCACTGTGTGAGACTGCCTGATGAACAGCTCCACTAGTCTACTGCAGAGGGCCACTGTCACGGTTATGGTGCCAGTAGACTGCAGATAGAACAGGGTGTGGGCGGGGCAGTCTCCAGGACAGGGAAGGGAAGAATGCAGGTCCCTGCTGGGACCTATGGGTCTCACTTACCACCTCCCCTGCTACCCTCCTGCCGTGGTAGGAGCTGAACATCACTGTACTTAGGAGGCCTGGTATCACTCTGACATGGGCCCCAGCCTACTTCCTCCATCTCTTATGTTGGGAAAACGGGTGTTTTTTAAACAGTTGAAAATGAGAAGACAAGTGCTAGCCTCCCTCCCACATCTTCAGTGGTGGCCAATCTTTTGTTTTAAGAAAGAATTTCCGTTATGGATACCTCTGGCTGGCTTGGTGCTCAATATGTAACCTAGGCTAGTCTTGAGCTTTCTGCAATCCTCTTAGCTCGATCTCCAGAGTACTGGAATTATAGAAGAGGTGTTAAGCCTTGCTCTCTAAATTTTTTAAAAAAGACTTTCTTTAGCTAAATAAAAATAAAAATTATCAAAGACCTATTGAGTAAAATGCCTGCTATGGAAGATGAAGTTCTGAGCTTGGTCTGAAGCACACCTGTTACCCCAGCTCACCTGTAACCCCGGCACACCTGTAACCCTGGCACATCTGTAACCCCAGCACTGCAGAGGAAGAAACAGGAGGATGCCTATGGTATCCTGACCAGGAAGTCTCGACAAATTTGTGAACCTAGGTTCAATAAGATACTCTTAAAACTAAGGGGAAAGCAATGAGACATATGATCTTGACCTCTCTGAACTCTTGATCTGCATACACAAAGGTATGTATGCATACATGCACACTGACACATACTAGTATACACACACACACACACACACACACACACACACACACACACCAATCAATCAATAAACACCAAGTGGAAAAGTGGTTTTTCTCCCTGCAAATTTAGGGAGAGATAGAAGTATTTCCAGAGGAAGGCTGTCTGCCTTTGGGTCTGTTGGGGTCAGCAGACAAGACTCCTTCTTTAGGATTCAGAGCAGAGGTCTCCAGTGGTGCCCGCTCCTCCATTTCTTCACCTCAAGAGAAGTTCCACTATGGTCACCTTGCTAAGAGCCCCAAGACTGGCAGTCTTCATACCCCACTGCCCCAGAATCTTGCAGAAACTTTGCATTTTCAGTGTCTCCTCCTCTCTCAGGGCACCTGAGCTCATTTAGACACTTGAAGCAAATCTCTGCTCTCCAGCCGCTGGTGGTGCCTCACGGGCCACACTCCAGGAGCTTCCCTGCCAAGTTCTACCCTCCCACCCCAAAGGGTAGCTCAGGACATTGGTGATCCATGATCATAGACGGGCAGAGTGAGTACTTTCTGGGTGAGAGGCAAGCTGAGAGAGACAGATTCTGAGACAGGGAGGGATGGGCAGATCAACAGAGAAGGAAGGAGGTAAGGAAGGACAGTCTGAAGAAGATGCAGGTCTCCTGACCCCAGCATGGACTCTGAGAGCCAACAATAGTCATGCAGGTGGCAGAGCGTGGCTGCCCCAGTGCAAAAACATCCTAGAGGGAGCCTCAGCTTGGAGGGTAGAAGTTAACTGGCTTCTTTGCTGTCCAATTGCCCTGACTAGAGCCTACCAGTAGACACCTCGTGGCTTGATCTAACTTCCATCCAATAGAATTGACTAGGTCTAGGCTGTCTAGATGGACCCTCCCCAGGCATGGAGGCTACAACCCCCTCCCTGTGCTGACTGGGTGAGCCCCACTCCGGCTAGGCAAGCCACACCCTCCAAAACGTACTTTTCCCGCAGGCTGCGCAGTTCCTTCTTTATGTCTGCGTCCTCAAACTCCGAGTCGTTGTCACTGCTGATGTAGGATGACTGGGAGTGGAAGGAGGTGATACTGATGGTAGGGACCTTCACACCTGCCCTGCTGGGTGTCTCAGGGCCCAGCGAGCCAGCCCTTGATGACCTGTGCAGGAAGGCAGTGGCCTTCTTCACAAAGTCACTTGCCACGCCACCGCTCCCCGGCAGGGAGGACTGCTTCTGCACCTGGGTCCTCCTTCTTGGGCATTCATCCCCAGAGTCACTGGAGGCAGGCTCCTCAACGCCAACCTCGATGGAGGAGGCTGTCTGTACTCGACGAACTGCCAGCTTCACCTCAGGGCTAGAGGGGATCTCATCCAGGTAGACATCAGGTGGGGCGGAGTACCGCAGGCTGTGAGGTGACGCCAGAGTCCACTCGTCTTGTGTGCTGACCACGGAGAAGCGGCCCACAGTTTTGGCTGGAGAACTGCTGTCCTGCTGCCCTGGCCGCTTATGGGGGGACCCGGAGTCCCGGACGCCACGCAGCTGGGCTGGGCTGCCCTCTGTGAAGGTCCCTGGGCAACTCTGCATGGGTGCTACCAAGGTTTCTCTGAGAGCACTACCATTCTGATCTTTGGGATCCATGTGCGTAGGGACGGAAGAAACGGAGGTATCCTGAGGGAGGGATGGAAATGAAGAGTCTGTGAGACCTAGCTGAAGTCAGAATTCCCTGCCCTCTTCTGGCTAAGGGCGTGTTAAGAGTCTCCTTTACCTGGGGGACACTGGGTGCTGTGGGGGAGTCCGAGGCCACCTGCCCTGTGTCACTGTCACAGCCCAGTGTGTTGCTGGAAGAGGACTCTGCTGTAGGAATATGACAGAGTTACTGAGGCTGGGGAGGGAATAGTAAGGGACTGCTCACAGCCCAGAGGCCCACACAGTGGGAGTACGGCTGCTGGGCATTCCAGGGGTTCTGAAGACTGAGAATGCACTGTGGTACCCTATCTGGGGACATCACATCCTGGGAGACAGCCGCAAGCACGGAGAAGGGAAGACGTGTTAGGTGGACCACACTGTACTCTGGTGGCCAAAACCTTTTCTCAGAAGCTTCTGGCTTTAGGAGGGCCTCAGAGGATGTCATAGAGCAGATCCTAGCCCTACTTAGTGGGGCACAGGGAGTGCCTGCTACACACACCATCCCCCAGGTACTCTGTTTTCAGAGTGGGCTAGTACGATGTTTCCGGCAAGCTTCCTTAGGCTGCTTAGAAGAGCCGAGGAGAAAATCCCAGCTAGGAAGTATGTGTGAGCAGAGAGACCTTTTCATGATGTGGCAAGTCCCAGGTAGGCTAGGGCCAGAATTGGGCCACATGACACCTGGGATGGGGGAGGGGAGAGCACAGGCACCCATGAGGTCTCCAGGGGGTCACCACATACCAAGACAAACCACAGACTGACACATGGACTTACTTACACAAGTGTGCCCTGTATACCCTATATAGGAACCTCACATTTCAGAGGAGACCCAAACCCAGTCTCTATTGTATGTCCCCAACTTGTAGGCAACACTCGATCCCTTTCCTCACTGCACACCTCCAGGCTCTCAGTACCGACTGCATTCCATCAGTTTCTGTGCCTGTTACAAAGTTCACCTGTTTTGGGCCAGGTGTGGCAGTGCACGCCTTTAATCCCAGCATTAGGAGGCAGAGGCAGGAGCATCTTAAAGTTCAAGGCCAGTCTGGTCTACAAAGGAAGCTCCAGGACAGCCAGGGCTACACAGAGAAACCCTGTCTTTAAAAAAAAAAAAAAAATCCACTCATTTAGACCCGGATCATCAGTCAGCCTTTTGCAGCAACCCTTCTACTGCCTACCACACGTTCTGAACTCTTAAGAGTAAGGTAACCCCCTATAGGACACAGAGGCTCCACTATCTCTTTCTATAAATGACCTGGGATAGAGACCTCAGCCAAGGCTGGCACTAGGTTAGGGTCACTGAAGAGCTGCCTCCAGCCTCAAGGAGCCCAGAAGCCAATACAGCCACCCCTTGGGTCCACCAGGTGGAGCTGGACTGCACCCCTCACTGCCAAGGTTGTTCATACCCGAGGCGTCGCTTGCTAACTACTGCCAGGTCCCTCTGCTTCCTAACACTTACCCTGCAGATCCCCACAAAATCTGGTGAGGAGCCCTGGCACCTTAGAAAGCAGAGCGGACTCCTAGGGTGACGACTCAGATGTCTGATAACAAATCAGGAACTGTATGATCTCAGCAACTGGGAAGGCTGAGGCAGGGATCAATGCAAGTGCAAGGCCAGCCTGGGCTACAGAGCTATCTCAGAAGAAAAAGGAGGGCTGGTGAGATAGCTCAATAGGCTAAGGTACTTGCCATTGAGTCTGATGATCTAAGTTTAATTCTCAAGATCCTCAGGATGGCGGGAGGGAGCCAACGGCTGCAAGTTGTCCTCTGACCTCCACACACCCCACCAAACCCATGAACCTAAGAGTTCCCCTTAACGTGCACAGCTACTGGGGCCACAGAGGAAAAAAGCAGTGCGATCTAGGGACCCCTCCACACTCTCTCTGTCTCCTTAGCAGTCTAGTCATTAGGGAGCTAGCCGGGGCCCTTGATATGTTTCTCACAAGGCCCTAGTACACCACTCCCTTATTCTGGCTCTCATGTTCCCAGACAGGACTCTTTCTCTGGATTGTGAGAGCGGTTCCTTCTGAAACTCGATGGGCTGTTTCATCCCTGAGAGCATGAGGGTATAAAAGCTCTGGTTTCCGGAAGGCCTGTGGCACCTTCAGAGTGTAGCCTGCGTTACTCTGATCTTGAGATGTTACCTGTCATTGAAGAGGACGCACCCTGTTCCCGCGGGGCCAGGGCCCACCCTGCAGGAGCCGTTTCTGACTTTTCCAACTAAGAGAAGAAAAACAAAAAGAACTGTGAGCGCGGTTTATCAACATCTCAGGAACTAAATCCCAAACCACTGATCTGCTACCTCTACAACCGGAACTGTCCCCTGGCCTGCCCTGCCTCCTCCGTATAAACAACTGAGCTGAATTGCTTGGCACCACACACCAAGACGGCCAGTCAGGCCCTGCATAGCTGGGATGCCTGCCCACCTCCAGCCATGGCCAAGGGAGTGGGCACTGGGGTGAATTGAACTACTCACTGAGGGCTGGCTCTGCTGGGTGAGGCTTGGGGTCTTGTCACTCAAGGCCGAGGGGAGGTCTCCTCGAAGGGGCTCCAGGGTGAAGTCTCTGTCGTTTGCCTCCAAGGGGGTCCCAGCCGAGGCTGAGGAGGTGGGCACATGCTCCTGGTAGAGCAGAGTCCGCAGTTTCTCATCCAGACTCTTGATGGTGTTGTCCACGAAGCCCACCCTAGGGGGTGGCCCTTCCCCATCAGATTCCAAGGCTGAGGGTGGTGGTGGGGGAGCAGTAGGCCCCAGAGGGGGACTGGGAAGCTGGGGAGCTGCCAGACCTATAGTCCCCACTGTGATGGGCAGTGGGGGTGGTGGCTGACTCGGTACAGATTGTACAGCCCCAGTGGGAGGGCTGGGCTCTGGCATTGAAGCAGACAGGGTCCCTCCTTGAGTGCTGACCTCCTTGGTTGAGATGGGCTCTCCCAGACCTGTGGAGCAGTGAGAGGCCTCCAGAGCTGGAGTGCAAGGTCCTTGGCCAGTGCTAAGGGGCTGGGCAGCACCCTGGGCACGATGTGTCTCGGCCAGTGGGTGGAGGGTCTCATGAACACTGGCTGGTCCTTGATGAGTCCCTGGACCTCCTGCCTGCATGGCAGTCCCTGCTGCTGACTCTGGCACGGTGCTGGTGGCTGGTGCTGCGGGCATTACAGAAGTCACAGGAGGGGAAGATGGGGCCGTGGGGGCTGATGCTCCACCAGGAGGGTTGCTGGAGCCTGCCTGGCTCAGGAGCTGCTGAGCAGCTGGGAAACTGGGTTTGTCCGTCAAGGACAGCTGGTCTGGATAGGGTGCTGGGTCTAGGAGAAAAAGGGATCGATTGGGATCATTTGCCCCAACTCTCTTCATCCAGCTCTTTTCTGTCTACACTGATGACTATCTGCTTGAGACTCCGGCAAACTTATCTTTGTTCCCCCAAGGGGCCAGGTACCTGTCTGTCATTCTGTCCCCTCATGCCCAGTGCTGTCAGCCTCCTGATTCTCACCTATGGCCCTCTGCCCCTATAGAGGACCCTATGGTATTCTACATCATCCGTCCTCACCATCTGATTGTAGCACTTGTCACGCATGGCCTTCGCACCACCACCCATCTGCCTATGCTGCTTGTCTATGCTGGACAAAACTTGAGCATGAATTTACAAAGTGAAGGCGTGGAGGGAAACAATGGGTTATATTTTCTTCCATGCCCCAGAGCAAGGCAAAAACCCAGAACCTTCCAATCCACCAGATGCCCAGTGTTTGGTGCATTCAGTACGGAGAATCGGCAAGGAATCCTGGGAATGCACGCTCTGGGCATCATGTAAGATGCAGTCCAACAGTGTCCTGCTATAGCACCCAAGGCCCTAAAGGAAGTCACAGGGACTGTGGTGAGAATCAAGGGGAGGGCACAGGCTGTGGCATGTCCTAAACCAGTTTCTCACTTTCAAACCAGAAGCCCTGTGTCCTTTCGCAAACATGAACATCATGCTCAAGACTGGCTGGGGAGTTGGCCCTATGCACAAAGCGCCTGCTATTCAAGCATAAACCTGAGTTAAGATCCCGAGCGTTGGGTTTGGGGATTTGGCTCAGTGGTAGAGCGCTTGCCTAGCAAGCGCAAGGCCCTGGGTTCGGTCCCCAGCTCCAGGGGTGGGGGGGAAAGATCCCCAGCATCTGCCTAGAAGACAAACATGGTGGCCCATGGGTGTGTGTGGAGACAGGTTGATCTCTGCAGCTCACTGGACAGCCACCCTAGCCAAATTGGGAAGTTTCAGGTTCAAGGAGAGACCCTTTCTCAGGAAATAAATGGCTGCCTTAAAAAAAAAAAAAAAAAAGATGGAAAGCCATCAAGACTCCCAATACCAACTTGCAGCCTCCACACATGTGTACACATGTAGACCCCCCCCAACATGTGCAAACACCATACCTGCACATAGTCTCTCATGCACATACACAATGAAAACCATAACCTGGGGTGGTTTTATCCCCTCTCTTATCCCCAGATCCACATGGAGCCTCCTCCCTACCCCACCAAAGGTAAATGACTGACAGCTTCCCCTCCCGTGATACCGATGGTACTGGCATGTCTTCTAAACAGTATCCTTGCTTCTATGGTTTGAAATGTTCTATCCATGGGTGGTGGTACACAGGTGCCCTTGTCCAGCACCCAAAGATGCGGCTGGTCACAGAGAACCTCTGGCTGATAAGGCACCTCCTCCCTCCCTTGGGGAGTGGGAGAGGTCTGACTTCCGGTTGTGTAAACAGTTAATAAGAAGTCAACCCTTTTAAATTCTCAAGTACACAGCATGGGACTAGCTTGCATAACTGAATGAAATCTGCTGTATAGCCACCGTCTGTCCTGTCAATCACCACTCTGCTCTCTGACTGTTCAGACACCTCCTTAACGTACAGTGGCATGCTATTTGTGTTTTTGTGAATGGCTTCTTTCATTCAACGTAACACCTCGCAGGGATACATTGTTGCCGATGACTGGATTTCCTTTTTAATGGCTCAGTAGCAATCTACTAGGTATACACATGTTCTCTCTAGCCAATATCCTGTAAACATTCCATTTGTTTCCATTTGACTATGGCAAAGGATGCTGCATGACACAGGGGAGCAGAAATTCTACCAGAACTCGCTTTCAGTTCACTTGAATACTCCCATATGTGGGGTTGCTAAACCATGTAACAGTTCAGCTTTGATTTCGTGAAGAAACTGCATGCGGCTTCCGATGACATCTGTCCTAATCTACATTCTCACTAAATGTACAGATGGCTCCCCATTGCTCCACATCCTTGCCAGTATTTTCTGTCTTTTGTCTTTGTTTGGCTTTTACATCTGTGTGCAAGCGTGCACACACACCATGGCAACAGTGTGGTGGTCAGAAGAAATCTTGCAGAAGTCGCTTCTCTCCTATGCGGGTGTAGGCTCTAACTTGAGTCACAGGGCTTGGAAGCAAGCACGTTTATCCACTGAGTCAGCTCAGCTGTGAGCCACTGTGTGGTTGCTGGGGACCAAGCCTGGGTCCTCTGCAAGAACAGCCAGTGTTCTGTTTTTTTTGTTTTATTTTTGTTTGTTCGTTTCTTTTTCGAGACAGAGTTTCTCCATGTAACAGCCCTGGCTGTCCTGGACTTGCTCTGTAGACCAGGTTGGCCTTGAACTCATAGAGATCCACCTGCCTCTGCAGGTGCTTTACTCCCTGGAGTGCTGGGATTAAAAGTGTACTCCACCGCACAGGCCTGTGCCAGCACATGCTCTTAACCACTGAGCCTTCTCTCCAGTCCCACCCACCTTTTTACCTACCTACACTATTTACATTTCTAGTAGACACATCTATTTAGCTCAAGTTGTAAGGTTTATTATGCTATTAAACATTTTTTATTATTTTCTAGGAATTTTTCTTCCCCTCTAGTGTTTTTTTTGGTTTTGTTTTGTTTTGTTTTGTTTTGGTTCTTTTTTTCGGAGCTGGGGACCGAACCCAGGGCCTTGGCGCTTCCTAGGCAAGCGCTCTACCACTGAGCTAAATCCCCAACCCCTTGTTTTGTTTTTTAAGTTCTCTCTCCTCTTTCCTTTTGGATTACTTGACTCGTCTTTTAATTTGATTTTATTTATTATGATTTTGAGTTCATCCTTTTGAACAGTTCTTTTTAATGGTTATGCTAAGAATTCCAAAGCACACACTCGACTTCCCAATCTTCTTCGACTTCATTGGAAATCGTAGTCCACTGAGAGCCACTTCAGCGGGAATGCGGAAGCCTTGCAGACACAGACTACTTTGCCTGCCTTCTCACAGCTGTGTTCCCGATCTACGCAGATGAAAAGTTCATCTGCTTTATGGTTCTGAAACTTCAACTGCCACATTTCAAATGACTCAAGAGGAGAATGATCTGTTATAACCACCCCCTGATTACACACACACACACACACACACACACACACACACAAATTGTTCTTCTTACATCCTGATGACGCTGTCTGGGGTTGTCTCCCTTCTGTCTGAAGATCCTGAAGCTTGCAGAGTAGGTGCTCTGGAAGCAAATTTTCTGAGGCATAAGGGTCACTTTCTCTGAAGACAGAGGTCTTGGTCATTGGGGCCTTTCTTTTACCGCCTTTCACATGAGTTGGGTTGTTTCTGGACATCATGGCTTCCATTGAGAAATCTACAGCTCTGTAAAGGTCACCTCTTCCTTCTGGTGATATTTTTTCTGGCTGCCTTTGCTTTTGAGTTTCCAGCAGACTGATGCTGTGTTCAGGCATGGTTTTTCTCCAGTCTCACCTGCTTAGAATTTGCTTGGTTTCCTAAATATCCAGGTTCTACCTCTGGCAAAATCTGGGGTACTTTGAGCATTACTTTCTCTACATCCTTTTTCTATGTTCTCTTTCCTCTCCTGAGCTCTGGTACAATGTCAGAGCTTCTGTAGACCCTTGAAGCTCTGCTCATTTTACCCCACTTTCTTCCCTGTGCTCTAGCTACATAATTTGGATTATTTCAATTTTTAGTGTTAAAACTTGCACGCGTTTTTTTTTTTTTTCTTCTTCTTCTTCTCTGTATCTTTCTTCCCTTGACACCTTCTACTTAACATTTGTTTCAAGAATGTTTGTGACTGGTGGTTCAGTCACATTTATAATGGCAGCTTTGAGCTGCCAGATCATCCAACATCTGTGTCATCTCGCTAATGGGCAGGTTAGCTTTTTCCACGAAGCTGACATTTCCTAGGTTTCTACTTGCCAAGTAATTTTTGGGTTCTATTTCCAATATCTTGAATGACATATCAAACTTCAAATTTTTTTTGGCTGCTATGATGACTGCTGGTATTTTTGCTTCAGCTGACGGTCAACATGACCAGGAGTAGTGACCTGCAGATTGCAGCCTGCCTTTGATGGGCCATGGTTACAAGTTGGATCAATTTTCAATACTTTTTTTTTTCAGGACTAATCTATTTGAAACTGGTTCAGTCTCTTAGAGGCCAGTCAGAAACCTGGGTGGGCTTTATCCCTTAGCTTGGTTGCCAGTTTTATATGCTAATCAGAGTGCCACCTGTGTGTGTAACACACACACACACACACACACACACACACACACACACACACACACACACCCCAGCTGAGAGTATATCAAAGACTTCAGAAACTGAGACTACCTTCTGAGATTCTCCCATTGTGTGCCCTTGTGATATTTCTTGTTCCCTTGGACTTCCTGCTCTGAACCACACTGGTCAGAAACCAGCCAGTTTTATGACTGTGTCAGGTGGGTCTGGGCAGTGGAGAACATAAGAAAATCAGCAGTTTTCAGGATGCTACCACAGCTCCAGAGCTCTCCCCTCAAGGTTCAGCTGGCTCCTGCTCCATACATTTCCCTAGGCACCAGGGCTCCTCTCTGAAGGCCTGCCTCTTTCAGTCTCTCAGACACAGCCTCAGCAGGGGCACCCAGATGCCTGGGCTTTACAGCCCTTCTCTCTCCAGTTTAGTAGCTGCAGCCTTGCTCAGACACTCCTGTAGGATGGGAGATGCTCCCAGTTGCAAAGGGGCCAAGACTTGGCTTATGTCTGGTTTCTGTACCCCTAATTAGGACCTGATACATTTTCACTGTCTTCAGGTTTCCAGTGCCTTTGACCTGTGAGTTTCAGAACTCATCAAGTCTTTTGGTCCTCCCCTGTGGATAGTTAATTCTGTCACCTACTTCTCCATCCCAAGGGCCCCACCATATCCAAACTTTCTGTGAATGGTTTCCAGGATCCATTCCAGTATGTAGATGATTGGTGAAGGTTTAACTGTGCTCTTAGTGCCACTTCACTACCTGTTAATGTCATACCACGTGGTGACACATCATAGTCCTACCCTATGGCACAGTAAAATGTATCTAGCCTTGTGACAGGACTTTCCTCAAACCAGGGAGTGTATATAGGTCAAGGAAAATGGATTATGTGAAGAGATCCTCATGTGAGGATCACCAGCCCCTGGCCTCTCAGAAGAGGCTGAGTCCACACCAAGCATCCTTCACTGAACCTTACTATTAAGATGACCTCCTTCCTGTGGTAACAAATCTCCAAAAGTATTAATGGGATTCGCTGGAAACATATAATAAGGCGGTAAAACTGACTTACATATCCTCTTCACGAGTGTAGTATACTGACTGGAAACCCAAGCTACTTAACGATCAGCTTTCTTGCCAAGTGGTGAGGAATTGAAGCTTAAGTTTGTTCCAATGACTAGTTCTGCCTTCTAAAATCATAGACATAAAAGACTTAACCAACGTGCCGAAGGGGAAGTTTACAGATATCTGTGGGTGCAGGCAGTCTCAGGTGCAGATAAATGACACGGACTGTCATCCATGTGACGACAGAGAACTAAGTAGTCTCAGAACCCACCATGCAGAGCAAGATTCAGAGAGCATGTGCACCATGGGTATACAGAAGGTGACGAGGACAGGTAAGGGAGACAGTTCCCACAATCATTGTGCTGGCACCTCTCGTGAGTGGCGAGAATAAAGACAGCTCAAGACAGTGCTGCCCCGAAAAAACAAAACAAAACAAAACAAAAAACAGCTGAGAACAGGAAGAAATGGTAACACGACCTCCTCAGCTTTGGAGGGACAGCACGGGTCAGCAGCAGCAGCAGCAGCAGCAGCAGCAGCAGCAGCAGCAGCTGTCATGGTACCAGGTACCCCATGTCTCCTAGCCCAGGGTTGCACAGACAGGAGCTCCTGAGCTGTTCGGGAAGGTGGTCTGGGTTCAGTGTACTCCTACCTTGGCTGGCTTCTGGCTGCAAAGAGCTTAGAGGAAGTGGGGGTGATGACTCAGAAGTGTCTGCTGCTGGGTGCTCAGCCACTGGACAGATGATAAACCACCTCTTCCCCGTGTGCAAGACTGAGAAACAGAGCAGAAAGAGGTGCTAGGAGAAAACCGGTACCTCTAGGATAGGGGGCCATACCAGACCCCATGAGGAGCTCTAGTAAGCTCATCCCATCTGTGGAATTTTCTCCCAAGGGAGTGGGCAGGGACTCAAGCTCTCTCTCAGAATCCTAAACAGCTTCCCTCCATGGCTTCCTGCAGGCCCCTTGATAAGGAGACCTTGGGAAAGGAATTCCATCCACTCCTTTCAACCAGAAGAGTATAGGGTGGGCACCCTGCCAGACACGCAAAAAAGCCTGATTCAGTTCTTGGGGTGTCTATAGCACCAGCTTTGAAGAAAGTAATGGCAGTCAGAGGTTAGTGGTTGCTGGGACAGGGTAGCCATTACCAACCGAGAGACCAACATCACCACTCCTACAATCCTTCTGGTAGCAGCCAAAGCCCGTGCTGCTATGCTCAACAGGGAGCTTCTGTCAGATGCCTGCTTTAGATCACAGAGGATGCAGGGAAATGGTTCTTTCCTGAGGCTGGCTACTCTGCCAGGTACTGCTGTAAGAGACAGACTTACCATTCTGCTGATAGACAGGGGCATTGGCTTGGGACTGTCCATTCTCCTGCATGAGGGAAAGGGATTGTTGGGTCAGAAGTCTTGCTCACTGAGAGCTTTTTTTTCTGAGCCTCTTGCCTGCTGCACCCACCAGCATGCCCTGGGGACCTGGGCTCTCACCTCCCCCGTGGTCAGACCACAGGTACCCAGGTGTGGAGGGCTGGTCCCTGTATCAGAGCCATGATCAGCATCCGTGTCCTCACTGAGCATATCTTCTGCCTTGTCCATGACGTCCTTCATCTGCTCGATAAACGTCTCTCGCTCAGCGGGCAGGATGAAGTCATGCTCTACCTACAAAGAGACATGGGACTGCAGGTGTCAACCTTCCATAGACTATGGCTGCTTTGAGGCTCTATAAGGACACGCATACCTCTACCCTGCCCTAGGTATCCAGGGAAGACAAGACAAAGAAAGGGGTGTCCCCTGGTTGGGTCTCTGAATAGCCAAGGGTGAAAGTTGATGGCCCCAGAGACACAGGAATGCGGTTGAAGCTGAAAACCCTATCCCACACAACCGGATGGCCTCATGTGGCACAGCTTTCCTGAAGCAAGAGCTGAAGCCCAGGCTAGCCCAAGAATTTCCAAGAAAAATAGGTGAACTAGTACTGGGTCTTGGGCAGAGGTCCTAATAGGGACACAAGCACCAGATAATGAGCCACACCTATTTTCCTAATAATATTAACAAGAATACAATTGTTTTTAGACAGGGTCTTATTGAGTAGTCCTGGCTGTCCTAGAACGCACTATGTAGACCAGGCTGGCCTCTAACGTGCATAGACACTCTGCCCCTGTCTTCCAAGTACTGACTGATACTACAGGTGTGCAACCCTGTGACTGGTTCCCCAGTCACTTTCCTATCGGCTGTCTTTACAGTTCATCTTCACAGACCTCTTGTCCTACAGCCCCACGGCTCATCTCAGCTCTTCCAAAGTCACGTCAGACTCAAATGAACTGAACAGGCAGATCTCTGGGTCTCATCCTTGCTGCTGTCCCAGTAAGGAACAATACCACAATTTCTCCAGCTAATGGTCTTTGGACCTTAGTGTCCAAGCACAGGCCTTTCCAGCACCCACTTCGACCAGATATTGCCCTCCTGGCAGACCAGGTCTGCATCTAGGAACCCATGATTCTATAATGCCTGCGTGGGCTGCCTCCTCATGGTCAAGGAGTTCTGGTAGAATTGACTGTCTTCCATTCCTCACCCAGCAGCAGGGACAACGAAACAGCCTTGGCCTGGGATGTGGAGGTAACTAGAATGCTAATACCATAACCCGGATATCAGGGCCTCTGGGCTAGGCTCACCAGGATACAGTCATTGCCCTTAATGCTCCCGGGGGTGACCTTGGCCCACTGTGTCTTGGCCACCTTAGGCAGATTGAGCACGATTGATCTCTCCCTGTACAATTGCTCCAGGGAGAGACACCAACTGTCTTCTTTCCTAGGGGGTCTGTAGTACCTGCTCTTTCTAACCATTTCTTCCCATTCATATAGATGTGTAGCCTCACACATGCCTGGACCATCCATCCTCTGTGAGTCGGCCTGTGGCTCCTACCAGATAGCCAAAGAATAGTATTCTTCCAATCACCTAGACTATAACCCCAGGAGTACCACTGCTCCCCCGATGAGGCTAAGGCTGCCCTCCTTAGCTACCCAGCCCCGAGTGTGGCTTGCAGGCTGTAAGTGCAGGGCTGCCTGAGGGGCTAGTGCAGCAGCTGTGTAATCAAGAGCACCCAGGCGGGCGACACAGGCTGAAGCATGCAAAAGCGTGTGGAGTGTTATACATCTGGCAAAGCTAAACGCAAGCCCCCTATGGCTTCCTGATAGGAATAGGTTTCTTCTTCTTAAGAAGAAATTAAAGAGATCGAAAACACACTTAAAAATAAAACAGGGAAGAACATAAAAATTCGGGGTTCAAGTGTGAATTGAAACCAAAACCAAGCTAAATTCAAACACCTGGTTTCCTCTTCACAGTGGTCTGCCAGGGTAATCAGCCCAAGACCCAAGGAGTGCAGCATCCCACATGTGGCAAGATGGTCCCGGACGAGGCAAAGCTTGTCTAACACCCGTGATGACCAATAATTATCGTCAAGTCAAAGGACCTGGAGTCACCCAGGAGACAAAGCTCTGGGCACGTTTATAATGGGCTTCCTACCTTAGGTTCATTGAGATGGGAAGGCCCTTCCTAAATGTGGACGGGAGTGCCGGACTGAATACAAAGGAGAAAGCTGGCTGGGTACCAGCATTCGCCTCTCTCTCTCTCTCTCTCTCTCTCTCTCTCTCTCTCTCTCTCTCTCTCTCTCTCTCTCTCTCTCTCTCCTTACTGACTGTGGGTCCAAGGTGACAAGCCATCTCACACTCCTGTTGCCAAGACCTTCTCTAGCCGTGAGCTAAATTAAACACTTCCTTCCCTGCTTCTGTCAGGTGTTTTGTCTCAGCAGTGAAACGAGTAACTGAGTAACTCCCACCATGCCCCAGCCACCATCTACACCTGCGCTTCCACTGACGCCTCCAACCCCAAACGGGCAGGGAGCAAGGCAGGGGGCCATCGGGAAGCATGGGCTGTCTGGACTCTCACATACTGCTTAGTGGGGAGAGCTTTTAGGTAACTAAGTGTCTCAATCCTTTACGGAGTCCGTAGGAGGAGAAAACAATAGAATGAGACTCCGGAGGGCCAGGGTATCCAGGGGAAACCTGAACCTGAGACCAAAAGGATGTAGTTTAGATTGAGAGCTGTGCAGGTGCTTTGCACCTGAATTGTCCTTACACAGGAGTCACCTGCAGGAAGCTGATGCTCTCCCTGGATATCCACAGCTCTGGGGACAGTTGCTAAGTTTTGTGCCCGACCCACAGGCCACCCAAACACCTCCATGCAGGACTGAACTCAACGTTTTAACTTTTACAAGAGTCTACGGACCTCAAGGAGGCGGCCTCACCCCTGACCCAGCCTTACCATGTATGTGGCAATCTCATCTGGAGCGTCCCCATCGAGGTCAAACTTGAAGGTCACCATCTTGTGGTTATGCGTCTCCAGCTGACACTCCACCATCTTGTCCCCCGTGTTACACACCTGTAGGAAGTCACGATCAGATTGCAGAGGACGTCACACCCATGTGCCCCAAACAGCAGGTCACTCACATTCAGGATAGTGAGCCGGGGCCGGCTGGCCCTCTCCTGCCGGGAGCGTGCACGAGTGGACCTACGGTGGTGTTTCCGGGCAGCCCTTCCCTCCAGCCTGCCCGTTCCAAAGGTGCCTTCACAGTTGTCACTCAGATCTCTTCCAGAGGTGACATCAGAACCTCCCAAGCTGAGGGGAAACCAAGGATGTTAACGGCATACATGGATTACCAGAAAATGTCTACCCTCGGAGCTTTAAAGCCTTAAGTGCCTAGAGTTGAGACCTGCAGGAATGATACTCAGCCTGCAAGGGGACCCAAAACCTCTCTCTCTTTTCCTCCAGTGCCCACCCGGTACCACCCAGGGGCCAGGGGAAGCACTAGCTTCCCAGTGACGGGCTGGATGGTTTGCTAGGCCCTTCTGCCTGTGAAGTGGATCTGCATGCTTCTCTTTCCCCATTTGAACAACAAGATCTCAGGCCTTCTGGGATGTTGTGAGGGCTGTGGAGTCCGCTGAGCTTCCTGCTTGCACAACATCCACTTTCCCTCGGTGGTGGGATCCCAGCTCCCTCCCTTACCCACCTCAGTAAGGACCACCACTGCCACCCCAGATCACAGGAGGAGAAACCTGGACATCTGGACCTAGGTATACCACACAGTACTGAGACTCTGCCCATGACCTGCCCCTTTTGGAATGCCCTCAGCACAAGAACTAGTGCTAGGATCCATAGCTCATCAGGGACCAAGGACAACCAGAACTCAACCTGGACTGACGAAGCCCAGAAAGACGCTCCCTGAGCCACTCTGGCTCAGATTTGGGAAAGGGATGTGGGCGTGCAATATCTGTTAAAAAAAATCCTGATAGTGCCCTGGAAAAGTAGGGCAGGATCTGAATGAAAGTGCCAAGCAGTGCTAGGCTGGGCTAAACTGGCTCCTGAGCCTGCACCCGCCCCCCCATCCTGAGGGCGAGGCCGAGCGGTACCTCTCACAGCTCTGTGGGGGGCCCGGGGGTTTGTCTTGTGAGACCTGCTCCTAAAATAAGAACAGAGTAAAGAGAACAGGGTTACATTGTGCTGATCTGCCTCCCCTCAGCAGGGAAGCCAGCCACAGCATGCAGCTGCCTCCCCACCACCTCTGAGGCTCTCCCCACACAGAGCCCAGTGTGTGGTAAGGGTAATCTTTAAAGGCTTAGAGGCAAGCAGATTCTTGAAACCCAGGGTTGCTTCCTTCCACAAATTGCTAACCTACTTTGATCATTCCCTAAAAAGGACACGCAGGGTTTGCAAAAGCCCTCGGCAACCTGTATACACTCTCTGAGGAAAACCCATTTCTGAAATCCATGCTCTTCCTCCTAATGTGGGCCAGGGCAGAGCGAGAGGCAAAGCAGCTTGGAGTAGCTCTGTTCCAGCGCCCCCTGTGCCTCCTGCAAGCTTCCCTCACCTCGAGGGCTGAGACCCCAGGTGGCTTGAGCAGGGGACAGGGGCGCACACACCTCTTGAGCTGCTTCCACCGTCAGCTGGACAGCAGGGCAGGGGCCAGCGACTGCAGGCCCAGTGGGCAGAGGTGGGTTTGTTGGTGGGAGGAGTGTAGAGGTCTGTGTGGGCACACTCTGAGAAGCTGCGACCACCGTAGGGGCCAGAGAGCTGGGGAGCTTGGGCAGGAGCTCAGGGACAGTAGGCAGCAGAGTATCTGGCAGAGGAGGGGAAAGGACAGCAGGCGGCAGGGACACAGCAGAGACTGGAGCAGCAACATCCGTGGTGTACGAAGGAGGGTGGCCCAGCAGGACCTGGGGGGCACAAGGGATAAGAACACAGGCTGAGTGCCAGGGGGCAGTGGCAGAGGCTGTGCCTAGCTACCTCAGTGCACACACCTTAGGAAGGGTGAAGGAAAGACCCTTTCCTATCCCGCGTGTTTCCCGAAAGCAGTCCCTGTCTTAAAGCACATCTGGAGTGTGGATTTGGCAGAAGCGAGAGGACATGAGCCTCCGAACACAGCTCTGTGTGGGAAGACAGAGGCCTAGACGCCTAGGAACTTCAGGATAAGCCCAGATGAAAGAAGAGTTAGAAGGTAACACACACTTAGTGTCTAAGCTGGGCTCTGGTGGTTTCCCTGGTATATCAACATCTTGCTTCTCTAGCCTTCAACCCAGTTCAGAGCATGGGGTAGCTGTTCCTAGTCATAGGTGCACTCTGAAGAGTACTCAGATACCTGCCGTCTCTCAGGAGACAAGGAATTCGGGCTAATTACCCCACCCTCCTGCCCCGTGACTGTTTCTCTCAAATAGCTCTTTGGGAGTGAAAAGTAAAAAAAAAAAAAAAAAGAAAGAGAAAGAAGATTTCGGTGTGAGAACCATCCACAGCCCTGGGAGGGCTGAGAGGCTGGAGATTCAGTCACTTTCTTCTCTCAGGAAAAGGAACAGCAACATTCACTTAGACCTATGCTTGGTTAGCAACCCCTGCAGCCTCAGAGGCCACTTCTTTCCTGGACACACACTCCCTCTGCTGGAAGGGATGCCCGAGGGCAGCCAGCCCAGCTCATCAATAAACTTCCGAAGTTAAATGTAATTTAAAAAAATTTAAAAGGGGGTCAATGCCCTGGATAGTTTTGTGTTAGCTTGACCCAACTGAGAGTCATCAGAGAGGAGAGAGCCTCAGTTGAGGAAACGCATCCCTAAGATCAGGCTGGAGGCAAGCCTGTGGGGCATTTTCTTAATTAGTGATCAAAGGGGAAGGGCTCAGCCTTTGTGGGTGGGGCTATCCCTGGGCTGGTGGTCTTGGGTTCTATAAGAAAGCAGGCTGAGCAAGCCAGGGGAAGCAAGCCAGTAAGCAGCACCCCTCCATGGAATCTGCTCCTGCCTTCAGGTTCCTGCCCTGTTTGGGTTCCTGTCCTGACTTCCTCCCGTGATGCAGAGTGATGTGGAAATATAAGACAGATAAACCCTTTTCTCCCCAAGCTGCTCTTGGTAATAGTGTTTTGCCATAGCAACAATAACCTTAACTGAGACTGTCAGCCAGATGGCTCAGTGGGTAAAGGCCTTGCCTTCAAACGTAATGATCCAAGCTTGATTCCTGGGACCCACATGATAGGAAGAGAAAAAGCAACTCCTGTGAGGTCACTCTACATGTGTACTGTGGCAACACATGAACAATTCCCCCTATTAAATGAATACATATCTGCTATTTGAAAAAACAAAAACAAAAACAAAACAAAACATAAAGCAGGCTGGAAGCAGTGGCTCAGTGTTTGAGCACACACTGCCTGCTCTTGCAAAGGACCCAGGTTTGTTTCCCAGCATTCATGTTGGGCAGTCACAACAACCCATAACTCCAGCTCTATAGGGATCCAATGCCTCCGTGGACACCTCCACTCACATACCTAGACACATAATTAAAAATAAAAATAAATCTTTTTTAAGATTAAAAATAAACCTCTAGAAGCTCTACTAGTCAATGGAAGAACCGCCTGATCTGTAGCAACCAGAGAGGCCAGCAGGAATGAAAAGGCGCAGAACACACAGACAGTGCCAGATCCTGCTCTCCTGCACACAGAGTTGCTGCTTAGCCCTCCCCGCCCCCACAGTCATCAGTGAGCTCAGCCGTTGACACCTCGTACTAGCAGCTCACTCAATGAGGACACAGGACCAACACATTTCTTCCCACCAGCTTTTTAGACAAATGTCTTCTGCTGGCCAATAAACACTCCTCCCACCCCCATCTCTCCAAGCACAAATGCCTCCAGAAATGAAAGAGCGAGATGTCGAATCGAGGGTGTTGTGTACACGCTCAGAGTGAGCGGCATAAAACGGAGCCATGTAGTACCTGACACCAGGCTGTTCCCCCTGCACCCTTCCCAGCAAAGCCAGAAGAAGGTGTTGGTCTGTGGTAGGGGACATGCCTCAGCTTCAGAGCTGTCAAGGCTTAACGCTGGGGGTGAGATCAGGTTGGGAGAATCTCTCAGGTGGGGAGAGGCTCAAGAGTGAGTGCATGGGGGTGGTGCCGCCAGGTGGAGAGAGTATCTACATTGGGTACCCAGTGGAAGACATCCAAGTGTAGAGGCCTCTAATGAAGGGACTCTGAATTCAGAGGGAGATCTAGGCCTGCTTTCCCTTCTCCTCACACAGATTTAAACAGACCAGACCAGACAGTCAAACATAAATGTCCTATGCAGGTGTGTGAAGCCACGTGGCAGGCCTCTTGCAGTGAGGCACCATCCCTACGTACCACAGCATCCATTCATAGTCAACCTGACCCACTGCGTGAGTCCCCGCCTGACGCCAGGGCAGATGAACGTCATCCTCCACCCGGCAGCTCAGAATCCTTAGACCCCCTTACTGCTGCTCTCTGCTTTGCTTCTCTTCAGATGGGAATGCACATTCTGCCTGGCTTTGGGGTCCGGGAAGGGTTAACTAGGGTACGTACAAGTCCCACAGAGGGGGCACTTCAGGCCAACAGGACGGCCAGCACTGGCAAGAGGCTGAGGGAATGCTCAGTCACAAAGCAGAGGTTGGGAAGGAGTGTGAAACACGCCAGCCTTCCTGATGCTCCAGTTCCCAAGGAGGCAGCAGTTGCTTCACACCGGCTCAGGCCTCTGTCTCCAACATTCTCTTCTAAGGAAGGCTAACCGGGTCCACTGAAGACGGCTTAGAGTTAAGAGCACTTGCTGCTCTTACAGAAGACCTGAGTTCAATTCCCTAGCACTCACAACTACCATTAATTCCAGTTACAGGGAATCTGACACCCTGTGCCAACCACAGACAGGTACAGATAGTACATTGCACACAGGTAGGCAAAGCATTCACAAGTGTAAAATTAAATACATCCTAGAAATGAGAGCGAATGAGAGCGAGAGCAAGAGCGAGAGAGAGAGCGAGCGAGAGAGAGCGAGAGAGCGAGAGAGAGAGAGCGAGAGAGCGAGAGAGCGAGAGAGAGAGAGAGAGAGAGGGAGAGAGAGAGAGGGGGGGGTTAGCCACAGGGCAGAACTGCCTCCCTGCCTGGTCCTCTGTGCCTCTGAGTCTAGGTCCTAACAGGAGCCATGGCCTTGTGACGGGAACAGCTCAAGCACGTCTTGAACCTGGCCCCAAGGATCTCGAGGCACCGAGTGTTAAGTCCACTCCCGCAGTGGATTACCTGGGTCCCTGAGGCAGCAGATGGAGCAGCCTGCTCAGGTAAATGAACAACACTGGGCTGGACAGACTGAGGAGGCACAGACGAGGCCAGCTGTGGAGGGGTGGCCCGTAAGCTCTGCACTGTGTGGTGGGGTGAGGGAGGGACGTCTCCAGGTACCATTCCTGGGAAGGCTGCTGGGTACACAGGCTGGGCTGGGATCTGGGCTGGGATCTGGGCCACTGCTGGATGGATGGACAGTGCGGCCACACCCTGCGGGGCCACGGCCAAGAGGGGGATAGCAGCTGGTGCGTTTGGCACGATGGTCTGACAGGGCACAGCCAGGGGTGCCCCAGGGGGGTGAGGCAGCTTGACAGCCTGCAGAGGCAGGGCCGGTGATGTGGGCAGGGGCGTTGTGAGGCTTGGCAAGATCACAGCAGGTGAGAAATACTGAGGTGGCGGCACAGGGGCCACGTTTGCAGCCGGCAGGTCAGCGAGGGTCTGAGGGAGGCCGTCGAGTCCTGCTAAGGGAGTGATGGGGGGAACCACAGGCATTTGAGGCATCTGGAAAAAAAGTATAGCCACGCGTTAGTCAAGCTGCCATCCGGGGGCTCGGACCGCAGCATCTGTGGGAAGTGACTCAGTCTCCCAAACCGGTGCTGCTGGTGAAGTAGTTCCTAGTTAGGTCGCTTGCCATAAGACATTACAAACACACTCAAGCAGAGCAGGAGACCCGCCTGCTGGAGGCATCCCGGGTACCAGCATGGAGAGGTCGGTGTGTCCAGATCTCCAATGGGCTGGCTGGTGGCTCTGAGGGAGTCAGACTTGTTCTCATGTGGAATCAGAACTTCAGAGCCCTTTCGTTTGGAAAGACCGAGACTATCAAAGCTACCAGGCTGGCCCAGTCACCAAGTTTCTCATCAGCCTGAAGTCTCATCCTGTGAAGTCCACGGAAGCCAGCCCCTTGGAGGGTTCTCAGCATAACCTTCTTTGATAGGTGAGGCAATTCAACTCCCTGTGGCATTTGGCTTTTCAACAGCATACAGTCCAGAACTGTTTGCTCTCTCCGTATCAGGTTGTACCTGACCTGGAGGGTTAAACACGTTGGCCTCCACAGCCACTCCCCTGAGTAGTGCTTCGTCTGCTTGCTCACAAGTATCATGTTAACTACACCTCTGTGCAATGATGAGGGCACACGAAACAAACCCGCTGTGCTGCAAGTGACAAGCAGTTAAATGACACCCGCAATGACAAACGCTCCTCTAGGAGCCAGTCTCAGCTGGCTTCTTGGAGCCCTGCAGGACAATCATCCAAAGCAAGCAGACAGCCACTATGCTCACCCAGTCGCTACAGAGAGAGCCTCGTCCTTGGCTTGGACCAACCCTTTCCCATCCTGGTTAGCAACCCAGTAATAATGTGATGACAGCTGCCTCACTCACTCTTTCAGGGACCCCCCCATCTACATCACTCACAGCCAGAGGGATCTCAGCCTGGGAGAGAGGTAAACCAGACAAAAGAGGCTATGCCCTGGTCCCTGCCCTGATCTGTTAGTCACAGGGGTCCTAAGCATGAGACCTACAATGCACAAGGTACGATACCATGCTGCTCTATCTATCTCCCTAGCCAAAGCTCCTGGTGACACGCATGGACAGACCCAGCCCATGGTGTGGAACCTCACCCCAGGGGAGCAGGCCGTGGGCCAGAGGTACCTGCGGAGGGACTTGAGCAAGAGGTTGTAGAGGTGGCTGTGGCATCTGGAGAGGCTTCAGCTGAGCAGGGGCCACTACCTGGGAGGTTGGAGCCAGGTATGGAGGCAAATGAGAGGGCACTGGCTGGACAGTGCCCATGGGCTGTGGGGCCAGGACCTGCGGCAGGGTAGGTGGCTGGGCCATTGGAAGAGGCTGGAGGAAGAGAAGGAAGCCTTGTGTTCCGACACAGAAGAAATCCAGTGCCCCTTGCACATGCTCGCACATGCTCACCTACACAGACGCTCCCCACATGATGCACACTCAGATTCACACGCACAGGGTCACATATACACACCCGCATAATTTCAAGACTGTTATGTTTTCACACACAACACACACGCACGTGCACACACACACACACACACTCATAACGTGTGCCTACATACAGTTCACACAAACACACGTAGATCCCCACACTCCTGCTAATTTGGAACTGGCTCCCAGAAAACATTACGGGTGAGCAGTCTTCCATCAGCAGGCCGTGCATTACGAACTACAGACCTCCCCCATTTAAGGAGATAAAATGAAGTGGTTCACTGACCTGCTGAACTGGGGGTGCTGGCTGGCTTGGGCCCGTGGGCACAGGGGTGCTGGGTGGTGGCAGCACAGGGGTGAAGCTCATGGAAGGCTCTGGAAAATGCTGCTGGAGGAGTGGAGGGCGGGCAGGGGGTGGCACAGGGCCCACTGATAGGCCAGGCTGCAGAGGATGCGGAGGCTACATTCAGCGGCTACTCTTGGCCCTTCTTTTCCCTGTGTCCAGCCCCCTCCCCACCAGGAACATTGTTCTGAGGAAGGCAACTCAGTGGAAGCCAAGTGTGGTGGCCCTGCAACACCATCGACAACACTGAAAGGCCACATGTGGCCACAGCTCCCAGTCAGGGATGTTCTAGAACGTAAGCCCCATGGAGCATTACTCAACTGTGTAAAAAGATCACCAGCACCGTAGACAGACTCTTTAGGATACAAGCTGTGGCCAGCTTATTACAGACATGATCTAGACAAAGAGGACGAGTCCCTATAGATAGTTCATGTTGTGGAGAGATATGAACACGTAGCCTGCGGCTATGGGGAAGGTACCAGCACACAAATGGGAGCAGAGCTAGCACAATGAAACCCTTGGTAAGGAAAGGGCCTCAGACTTAGCCACTAGGGGACAGAAACAGAGTCATACACAGGGAGGACACCAGTGCACGGAGCCAGCAAAAGGACAGGAAAGCAGTCCAAGGATGCTGAGGCTGACAGTTGTTGCTACTTTGTCAATATTTTGCAGGGTTCTTTGTTTTTGTTTGATATTTAAAAAAATTCATGGGCCTGGTGTTTGGCCTGCATGTCTATATTTATGTGTCACATGCATGCCTGGTAACCTGAGGAGGCCAGAAGCAGACATCAGACCCCATGGCACTAGAGTTACAGACAGTTATAAGCCACCATGTGAGTACTGGGAATCAAACCAGGTCCTCTGCAGTCCTGTATTACTATGTTTGGCTCTAAGTATCTTCACTCTGCAGAGAGAGGGTACATAGCACTCATGAGAAAACCTTTCTCCATAGTTTACAACAGGGAGGGTGTTGGCGGAGGAATGTCTGTGGGGGAGCACCTCTGAACACGAGTTCAGGGTTCAGAGGATGGATTGATGTCCACCACCCTTCAGCAGACTTCTCTGGGACATAGCTGGGTGGCAGAGGAGTAGGGATCTCCAAAACATCCCCTGGCTTCTCCTTTCCTGGTGCTCTAGGTAAGAATGTGGGGGAGTAGGTGTATTTGGGATCAAGTCTCAACGTGGGATTTACCTAAAACCATGGACAGGTGAGCTGGCCCCAACTCGACCAGGCCGGGACACACTGGGCTACTGTATGTGTCTCAGAAGCGACGGCAGGGCCTGGTGATCCTTGACCTCTGGTGGTCCTCCATTTCATCCTCTCCCTCCCACTCCTCCTCTTTCCTGCGCATTTCCCCCACTGAATCCCGGAGAAATACGGAGAGGTCAGGATGTACTGTCCACAGCACAGCCATCTTTCCTGCCTAAGTTACCTTTATGTCGGGAGGCAGGGAAAGAGGGCAAAGTGCTCTGGCCCCAAACTATAGCTCTGGTCTCTGCCCAGTCACCTGATTTACATGTAGAGGGTGACACTGACTGAATCAATAAAGACCCATAGGACAGAAGGGGCAAGGTGAGGATCAGGGCGCACAGTACATTCCACGGCCCAAGGCAGCCCTAACCGTGATTGGAAGGTATGAGAGAGGCAGGCAGGACATTTTGGCTCCACCCCAGCTAGGCAACCTTGTAAGAACAAGCCTCTGGAGTAGCAAGTCCTTTTATATGAGGTCTTCTGGCCATTTAAAACCAAACCTCATTTCATTTTGTTAAATGAATAAAATTGCCAATGTGTGCATCGCAGCAAATCCTGGGGCTCAGGGAAGCAGAGGCATACACAATCCAGTGTCGACTGCTTTTCCAAAAGGCTTGCAGGGCCTTTTCTAATTGCTCGACTCTATGTGGACATGGAGAAGAAAACCTGTGTGCTCAGAGGACAAAGGCCACACAGCAGAGTTCAGCCAGCGCCAAGAAGCTACCACAGAAGCCCAAGACTGTGACAACAGAGGCTACCAACATGGTGCAGCCCACCCTTGGTCCTAAACCTTCCTCTGAGGACTCAGCTGCGCTAAGGAGTGTGAAACAAGCATTTTCTTCAATGTTTAGAGAAAAGGCAGAAATCACAGGGCTTGCAATGCAAGCACAAGGACTTGAGCTTGAATCCAGAGCACACCTGTACTCTCGGTGGTGGGAGGCAAGGGGCAGGGAGCATCCTAGAGGCCTGCTGGCTAGCCAGGGAGCTCCAAATTCAGTGAGAGACCCAGTCTGAAAAAAATAAGGTACAGACTCTTGACACGGGTCTCTTGTCTCCATGTGTACATGCGAGGGTGTGTGCACATGCACACACCACATACACAAACACAGAATAACAGGCTCTGCCTGACCCCTCCCTCATGATCCACTTCCCAGATCAAGCACTGCCTATCAGGAGTTTTAGCAGCCTCTCTTGCCTTCTACAAATACTGAAAATGCCCCCCTGCTCCAACCCCATTTTCATCCCCCTGACTTATTACAGCTGCTGCTACCTGCGGGAGATATGCCAGGGAGTCTTGGGTATTCCCTAGCAGGCTGGGCAGTGGTAAAAATCCCGAGCTCCAGCTGCTGGTGGTACAGACCTTTGATCCTAGCCCTTGGGAGGCAGAGACAGGTGGATCTGGTCTACTGAGTGAGTTCCAAGACAGCTAGGGCTACACAGGGAAACCCTGTCTCAAAAAGCCAAAATAATAATAGTAATAATAATAATAATAATAATAATAATAATAATAATAATAATTCAAAGCCCCATTATCACAATGGATACAGTCCTGTGATCACTGGGATAGACTAGAAAGAATCCCAATGTGCCCGCATCATGCACCTGAGTGGCATGGGTGACAACCTAGGATAAGGCTGGTTGGTTCTATCATAGTTCCCTAACAATACCCTAAAGTCTGTTCCCAGACACTCCACATTGTCTATCCAGGAGTCCTCCTCAGCCTACATAGTTCTACATATCCCAGCAAAGATGGCCCTCAAGATACCCAAGGAGACGTGGCTGGGAACTGACCATACTTAGCACAGTCTAGACAAGAGGCCAAGAGAAAAGAGCAGGGGTGGTTCTCAACTTACCACAGCGGCTGGCTGCTGGAAGGCCCCTAGTTTAGGCAGGCTGTGTGTCAAGCCGGGCCCCTCACTCACAGGGGGGCTGCATACGCACGAGGCTGGGGTTGGAGCTGTGTCCACGAGGGAGCTGAGCACCATGCTATGCTGGCTGCTCTGGGAGTCCGAGTACACGGTAGAGCCCTGGCCACTGTCAAAGGTGCTGTCCGCTGGGGAGGACAAAGGTAGGACTTAGTGTGGACACCGCCAAATGCCGCATCCCTGATACTGCAGGCGAGTATAGTGGCTTGTTCCTAAATTTCTTCTGCAAGACCATCTGGGTTGTTTTCAGGAAGACTGTTTAAACTGTTAGACCTGCTACCAGCAGCGGGGGGGGGGGGGGGGGGAGTCACACCTGTGATCCCAACACGGTCTGATGCCAGGAGAGGCAAGGTTGGCTAGCCCCATCATTCCTGCCCACTCTGGTTTGCAGGTGTCGAGGCTGCCCTGCTCTGACGGTACTTGGCAAGGCAGCCTGCCCACATGGTCAGCCAGTGAATGAAAACCGGAAACCCATCTGAAACAGCGCTTTGAGGTTATGGCTTACAGCTTCCAAAAGCCACAGGCTTTAAAGCTCGCCACCAAAACACCAAGCTATTTTCACGGGGGCCGTGCTTCAGAGTGAGTACTCTGTCCACGGATAACTCAAGCCAAGTGTGGGGAAAGTCCTGATGGTTCTGCACTAACAATCTTTCCAAAGAGTGATCTTAACCTAAGAAGACAAGGAATGCTGAGGTTTAATTGTGCAAAACCAATTACACAGGCAGCTCTGGTTTTAAATGAGCCAACGGTTCATTAGAGCGACCACTTCTACCTACATGGTCGGGAGGGAGGGGAGAGGGAGAGAACGCAGGGGGAGAGGGAGGTGGGGAAGAAGAAGGAGGTCCTCCCACTAACAAGACTCAAGAGGCACAGCTCCAGACGTGTGTGACACTTGAAATAGTGCAAGTAACTTGTATAGATTACATGTTTAATTACAATTTCACTTGGTTTACCCCCCTACACACACCCACACATTAGTTGTGCTGTCTTGGTCCTCAACATGTGGCAGCAGAAGCCACCTGCTCCGGTCAGTTGGGACTGCTGGGGAAGAATCGTGAAAGCTGATGTGGTGTGGTATTGCCCAACACGAATGTGTGCTCTGTGATCCTGTGTGGGCAATGTGTGATCTGGAGTCTTTACCGGCCACTGTAAAACTCTCACAGCTGGTGAGAAAATGAAGACAAAAGGCAGAGCAGCGTGCAGAAGGGCATTTGAGGATGCTGCCCATTGCTAAATATATTTATATATATTTATATTTATATATGTAGTTTTTAGAGACAGGGTTTCTCTGTATAGCCCTGGCTGTCCTGGAACTCACTTTGTAGACCAGGCTGTCCTCGAACTCAGAGATCTGACTGCCTCTGCCTCCTGAGTGCTGGGATTAATAGCAGGCACCACCACCAGCAGCCAGTGAGTATATTCATATATACATCTCCACATATACAGTCCCATGTGTGGAGGTGCATGCATGTGTGAATGTGTGTATACGTATGTCCATGTGAGTACAGGGGTAAGTATGACATACGATATATGTGTGGGTCTTTACGTCCATGGATTCTCTCATGTAAGGGTATGTACACTGGGTATGCACCTGTACATATATGCTCTGTGTGTGTGTGTGTGTGTGTGTGTGTGTGTGTGTGTGTCCACATGTAGATGGGCACATATAGACCCATGGAAGAACAGTTAAAAGACGTGGCAACATCTGCAGCCTCTGGGAGGACAAGTGATTTTCCTGAACACCCTTAGGGGTTTAAAATTCTGAAAAATATGACTGTATCATCTATTTTAAAGAAAATACAGTAAGTGAGCGGAATCCCTTTGCAAAGTCACACATATGGCCTCAGTGCTGAGCCCCCTCTGTGTCCCAAGCCACTTAGGAAGGGTGGTCTGTTGGCAGAGAATTCCTACGCTTGACATGAACTGATCGCCTACCCTCCATCTCTATGGGACACTTCCACATTGGGTCGCCATGACCTTCAGCATCTGACCACAATGGGGACATTGTTTTTAGGTCTCAAGCTGGATCTCTCCGAAGTACAGCGCACAGAGCTCAGCGTGGGGTGAAACAAACCGTGGGCAAAGGACTTCAAAGTGAGGGCCGCTCATTTGCATGTAAGTAAGTCTTCTTGGACGACTCTGTTTGAGTCGGAACGAAGGGGGCTGCATATTAAATAAACAGGGCCTCAGTCTTTCCACATGAACAGCCTCGAATATTGGTCTGGGCAGGTCACTGGGCCCTGCTGATCTGTTCCAGGCTGGTTCTCAGAGTGGGCAAAGCCATGTCTCCTGCCTCAGCTCATTGCTGAAGTTTCAGACATAGAAGGTGAAAAGGACACTGGCTGCCTATCCTGAAACTTACTGGAGCCTCTCAGGATGGCCTCTGGTGAAGCCTGCATCCAATCCACCCCGAGAGAAACAACCCTTTGAAAGTGGACAAACGCTCTCAGAGGTTTCTACTGAGAACAGAGGCAGAGATGGACAATCCCGGTGATAAACACTCCAAGCCAAGACAGCCACCACTTGGTCCCCTGCACAGTCGTTCCCCACCCCGGCCCCACCCCCAGAGACTGGGCAATGGTACTCCCCTTAGCCTTTGTATGCCTCCATGAGGCCAGGACTGCTCCTCTAAGAAAGAATAAAGAACCCGCTACCAGTCCACAGAGCCACAGGCGAAAATTGCTCCCTCAGACCCTACAAGGTCAAGAACGTGACTCGGGAAGCCGGACTCCAGCGCTCCTTAACCCTCTGATCACAAGTCACTGGGGGAACGCAGGGGGAGCACAATCCTTTTCCTGAAACAATCATCCTGCAGGGTAGAGGGTGGGAACGAGCCTGGACTGGCTAAGGAATCGGGACATGTGTCCTAGCACCTGGGGGCCATCTGCTAGCCCTATAACCCCAGGACACACTCTCTTAAAAGATCACCATGTGCCCTGGCACAAGGTAGCTAGCAGGAAGTGAGCCTGGAACAGGAGACCAAAGCCTAGACAAAGCTTCAGGGAACCACTTACAGCTGGAAGCAACAACCCAGCCACCTGAGGACAGGCAGGAGCTCCCTGAGAACCTGCCTTTCTCACAGAGTGCTATAATAAAAGGTGAGGACTCTGTTTTGCTTTGCCCTAAAACTGTTTATGCTGGTAGGGATGGGAGAAAGAACACAGCTGCCCACGGTGACCCCATGCCATATACTCACAGGCTAAGGAGGTAACGCTAGCTGGCAAGGTAGGGGGCAGGAGATGCTGGTCCGCCTCAGGCTCCTCAGGTTCTGGCTGTCCAGGCTGCCCGCTCTGTGCATGGTAGGTCACCTGGACCTGCAGGGGTGCTGGCAGACCCCTGGCCTTGTCAGGGCTGCCTGTGTCCTTTGGCTCCTGAGACTGCAGTGCAGGCCAGATCCTCTCACGACGCCATTGAATGAGTGCTACCCGGTCCCGGATGGACTTGGCCACAATCTTCACATCACTCTCATGGAAAAATCCGGAATCAATCTGCGAAGGCAGACACATGGTCAAGTGTCTTGGGGATCAACCATCCTGCATGCATCCCATACACAGTCAGACACATCCTACTGCTTACGATCACCCCTGCCCTAGCCCTCAGGTCTGTCTCCTTAGCCACCTCAGGATCTTCACTCTTGGACATTTACAGGCTCCGGTTTGTGGGATGGCAGCTCACGTCCAGCAGGTATTCAATGATCCTGTAAACCCGACCATCCGGGAAGGAGGAGGCCCATTCGGTCATTGTAAAGCAGTATGGGGAACACTTGGGCCTGACAAGATCCTAAGCTCCCTTTATCAGCAGAGCATTTCAGGACCTCCAGGGAAACACAGCGAGCTCACTGGGAACTTCTGTGGCAAAGCCACTTCCTGAGACAGACCCCCTATTACGGTCGAACTGCAGGAGCTGACTAGGACTCACAAAAAGCTGGGATTAAATCCCTTTCCCTCATGAAGACTATGGTTCTAAGAAAACTGAGCAGGGATGCTTAGTGGTTAGGAAAGCTAGAGATCTATCACCAGCACCCATGATAGGTGGCTCACAACCACCAGTTAGTAATTCTAGCTCTAGGGGATCCACACCCTCTTCTGGACTCTGTGAGCACTGCACAACTGTGTCTATTACCACGACCACTACCCCACCCCCCAATACACATAATCTAAAAATAAATCTTTTTTTTAAAGAAAGAAATAACAGATATTAAAAAGAAAAAGGCCAGGTTTCACTGTTCATCCCTAGCTGGCATGAACTCACTATGTAGACCAGGCTGGTCTTGGCTGTGGAATGGACCCTGGTACCACAGAGTCCCTGACTATTAGTAAAATAGCCATGAACCCAGAGGCGCACGGATGGCCTTGTAGGTGAGTGGGCAGCTAACTTGTCTCCATGCTGTATCTGACCTTTAGGTCCTGAAACAAGGTCCACAGTAGGTCACAGGAAACCAGAGCTGCCACTGCTCAAGGGCTCAGGGCCGGGCAGGAGAAGAAGGAAGATAAGCCAGAACTGCCTGGACACACTCAGGGAAGGACAGGGACGTGCAGAATGACACGGGAGCTGGTACTGGGGCAAATCCAGGACCATCAGAACACCAGAATGAGTGGCAACACGGTGATGCTTTAAATCCCGGCATGCAGTCTGCATAAGCAGTTTGCAGACCACACGTGAGGACAAGAGGGGCAGGGTACCCCATGGAATCAGGTTGGGAGGTATGAAGGGTCCCCTCAGCCTTCTATTTCTTCCTTTCCATGACTGCTCTGTGCATCTGAGTCTCCCCTTATCACTCCCGCCAACACACACCCCGTTTCTCTCAGGCATTACTGTGCTGGGTGAGATCACATCATGAGCTATTCTCCACAGAGACTCAGGTCCTCTGCTACATGGTCTGCCAGCCCTGACTGACTGTACCTCATGAGAGGCTGTAAGTCATCCCTTTCCCCCAACTTGAATGAGCATCTGGGCGCTATGGCCGGGGTAATCTGCTGTGAAAATAGGCACAGCTAAAAAGAACTGTGCTGTGTTGTCTCAGAGCAAGTACTCGACACAATGGGATGAACAGAAACAGCACCCCAGGCAGGCCACGGTGACAAAGTGGCCCCTTCTGTGAGAGTCCTGAGAAAGCATTGCCTACCCGCCTACCCCCAAAGGGGCATCTGAGCTCTTCCCAAGTGTCAGGCCACAGAAGACAGAGGACTGAAATGCCTGGGAGTCCTGTGATAGTGGCCTAGTGCTTGGACACCAAGAACCCAAGGGTCCCGAGGAATGGCGGTGGCATACTGATGGCATTTTTGATTCTGGTGCATAGGAAATAACAGACAGGAATGTACTCAGGGTGAAGGGTGCTAGGCAGCAAGCAGCTCACACTCAAAATAGGATGTGGTGGGGGTGGGAGCTGCTCTCTGTAACACCGTCCAACTGCCCAGGGGGGTTGTCCAGATCATTTCAAAGCAGTTTATTATGAGAGACAACTCCGCTTGTCGGAAAGATCCCCCACGGAAATCTCCCAGGTGAAGGCCTTGCTGACTGCCAGATCATAAGCTGGGCATGTGGCCAAGGAGAGCGTCAGGCGAGGGGGGCCAGAGGACACAGAATCTTCTGTGGGATCTGCCTACTGGCACATGGGGGCCTGCGGTTCAGCCACCACCTTGGTGGGGAAACTTCCCACCAGCAGGACATTCCTCACCCCAGGAGAAGACCAGAGAAGGGTCTTTTTCTGTCCTTACAACCTGGAGCAGGCTCTTTCCAGAGAAAGAAGGACCAGGACTGACCCAAGTCAGTTGTTGCCTAGAATGAGTGGCCCCAGGCAGGTGTAGTAATTATCACTAATCCTAGGAGAGGTCTACAAAGGTGGCCCAAGCACAACCACATGGTCAGGGACGTCCTTCAGGTCTCAGGTGACCTCCGTCCACATTAAAGACAGTTGGCTATTTCTGCCATTTGCAGGATGCTTGTCCTAAGGCTCCATGACTCTCCTGGGCAAGGCCTACCCAACCACCTTGCACACACACTATGGTTATTCCCACTTTCTGTAATGCTTCAGCCATCCCCAGGATGGGCCTAACTTCCTGCAGTGCAGGACCATACAGAACCTGCCTTGTTTAACCTCACTCTGCCACGCTGACCTGCATCTGCCCCCTACAATCCAACTTCATCCTCATCCCCTTCTAGGTGGGTCCAGAGGGTCTCATCTGGATTCTAGGGTGTCTGTGGCACCTCACATTTCTGTAGCCTCAGGAGTCTAGGGTCTTGCCAGACAGTGACTCCTACTATAGCCTAGGCCCAGGGAAGGGCTGATGACCTAGACAGTATGACTGGGAAGTCTCTAATATACAAGATGTAGAAGGGCAAAGACGGAACCTTGACAGGCCTCCTGGGACCCAGAGCCCATTCTGAGGCTCTGTCAGAGAATGGCAGAGCTATGAGATGTGTGTGGCTGCTCACAAAAGAGAGCCCTCACAGGGAGAACGGGGGGGGGGGGGCTTTCAATTTGCCATGTGTGGTAACTGAGCTTGGCAGAGTGGGAATCACATTGGTGGTATTACTATCATCATCATCATCATCATCATCATCATCATCATCATCATCATCATCATCATTGTTTGGATTTTTGAGACAGGGTTTCTCTGTGTAGCTCCAGCTGTTTTGGAACCTGCTCTGTAGACCAGGCTGGTCTTGAACTCAGAGATTCTCCTACCTCTGCCTCCTAAGCGCTGGGATTAAAGGTGTGTGTGTGTGTGTGTACCACTATCATCTGATACTTATTATTATTCTTTAAGAAGACACAAGTCATGTCCTTTCTACACGGATGACCCTTTCATGGACGATAGGCCTCATAATGGAAAGAAAGTGCAAAAGAGAGGTAAGAGGAGAAGGTGGGAAGGAAGAGGAGAGATTCAGGGGAGGGTGCTGGGCCCAGGACTTCCCTAGAACTGACTCAGGGACATAGCCTGGGAGTTCAGCCAAATAGCAGGGACCAGCTGAGGTGACTCACCTACGATGGCCCTACCCTGCAGGAAGCCCTGTCCTTCTCTTCCCTATGACAAGCAGAGGTAGGGTAGAGCCTTGGGTGTCAAATACTTAAGAATCAGTTAAGTAACATCCAGGGAGGGTGCGAAGGGTGTGCTTGGGTTTAGGACACTGAGCCTTTCAGGGAACTGAAATCAAACCGGGCAGCTGAGGTCTGGATGAAGCCAGACACTCAGAATCTCCCTGTCAGGGATACTGAGCCTCACCCTGAAAGCAGCACTCAGGATGCAAGCACTCACGCTGGGCCCAACACCCCCTTACCACATCTTACCCATCCTGTAGCCACTGATCCCGACGCTGGGCTCCCACATCCCTCATGCCCTACCTGGCCCGGTGCAGAGCAGGCTGAATCACTTCTGTAGTGCAGCCCTGGCCTCATTTATGAAGGCAAGTATGGCGGTTGGAATAGGTATGGATCCCAGAGACTCATGTGTTGAATTGCCCAGAGGGAGTGGCACTATCAGGAGATGTGGCCTTGTTGGAGCAGGTATGACCTTGCTGGAGGAAGTGTGTTGCTGTGAGGGTGGGTTTTGAGGTCTCCTGTGATCAAGCTATTCCGAGTATGGTACACAACCCCCTTTTGTTGCCTTCGGATCAGGATGTAGAACTCTCAGCTCCTTCTCCGGCACTATGGCTGCCTGGATGCTGCCATGCTCCCACCATTATGATGATGAACTAAAGCTCTGAATTGTAAGTCAGCCTCAAGTAAACATTTTCCTTTATAAGAGTTGCCCTGGCCATGGTGTCTCTTCATAGCAATAAAACCCTAAGATGGCAAGAATGTTATATTACACGAAGAGATTCTGCCATGTTAAAACCACAATGACCAACCATAATCCCCATTCTTACCCTCTGGAAGCTCCAACACTCTCCTTATGAGCCCAGTACGGTGAGGCTTCCCCAGGACTCATTCAACTGAGATCAGGAGACTCTCCCTCCTCCCAAGATTCCTCCTTCCCAGTTCTGGGATTTCCCCAGACCCCGTACCAATGACCAGCACAGTGTCCACAACACGCTCTCAGGAAGCGGTTGACACTGAACTTCAGCGGCTACACCACTGTCTGTACCTCACACAATGTTTACTGTTCGTAATAAAAAAGTATGGAGACACGGCTGTTAACATCAGCGAACAGCAGTGTGTGCTGGTAACCAGCCGAATGCATACACGGTCGCTCTTGATGACTGAATTGGAAAAGCACACCGTGTACCACGTACAGTCATGGCTTCCACTGTGAGCCGTGGGGGCCCTCCGAGAAGCACGGAGCTAAAGAGCCCCCAGGGGAGGTGTTCAGAGCAGAAGCTCTTCTGGCTGAGATGGGGTTGGAAGCAAGCTTTGTGAAAGTGGGTCAGCCTGGTCACCTGGCCACTTTGTGGGTCTTGGGATGATGATACGGCCGCCCCCAGAGAAGCCAGCCTAGACTCTCGCCCAGCAACAGCATGTCACATCCATCCTCAGCCTTATTGTGTCACACACAACTGCTGCGCAGGGAAGACAGCCCTGGGGAGCACACTGGCAGCCCGTGGATGTCCCCCCCCCCCCCCAGGAAGCTGGAAGTGAGGCCCTGCACTCAGCTGTACTTCAGAAGGCCATGGAGAGAGGGTTCACCAAGATCACTCTATCCTGTAGCTCGGGCATCAGGACCACTTAGCAATCTTACCCTAGCGGGACCTAAGGCCACCGAGTATTTCCTTTCTACCTCAGCTCCCTAGGAGTTGTGGATGCTGAGGCCGTGCTGCCAGGCGGCTCCTCCCTTCTGGCACTGACCTCTGCGAAAATTTACCCTTGCCCACCATGTGCTGTGGGCCACATGTTGTAGACATGGCTTGGTCTTAAGAGGGAACCAACACGGGCTGGAGAGATGGCTCAGTGGTTAAGAGCATTGACTGCTCTTCCAGAGGTCCTGAGTTCAATTCCCAGCAACCACATGGTGGCTCACAACCATCTGTAAAGAGATCCGATGCTCTCTTCTGGTGTATCTGAAGACAGCTACAGTGTACTTATATATAATAAATGAATAAATCTTTAAAAAAAAAAAAGAGGGAACCAACACAAGGCTCATGGAGCCCCTCTCTTCCGGCTATGAGGACTCGCACAGGCCAAGGCATCACTACCCAGCCCTACAGGGACAAGTCCACTTCTGTCTGAAGAACCAAGGAACACACCATGCCATGCACTTGGGACTTATATTTTCAACAAATGTGTTCTATCCAGTGAAAAGCTCATTGAGGAATTGGGTATAGTAGTTGCAGGCCTATTATCCCAGCTTCTTGGGAAGTTGAGACAAAAGCATCAAAACTCTAGGCTTCTCTAGGATACAGGGTGAGTTCAAGGCCAGCCTAGACAACTTAGTGAGAAGGGTCTCAAAATAAAATGTCAAAAGACAGGGCTGTGAATGTAGTAGAATACTTGCCTAGAATGTCTAAGGCCCCGGGTTTAATCCCTAGCACTGGTGGTGGTGGGGGGAGTAAAATTAGAGAGAGGACTGAGATACACTTTAGTGGTAGAGCGGCTCTGGGCTTAGTCCCCAGTACCACCAGGAAAAAAAAAAACAACAACAAAGAAAACTGTTTATTTTAAAATAAATTTGAAAGGACAACACTTGTGTGACAACCATGGGTCAGGCTGCCACCTCAGATGAGCTGTTGGCTCGTGTCTGCTATCTTCCCTCTAGATATTAGCAGCATCCTGACTTCAATTTGCCACCCTCTTCACTGCAACATGGAGGGCCTTTCTGAACTCCTGTCCCCTGTGGTATGGGGACAGACACAGATACATACACACAGACACACAGAGAGAGACACACACACACAGACACACACACACAGACACACACAGACACAGACACACACAGACACACACACACACAGACACACACACACACACACAGACACACACACACACACACACACACACACACACACACACCCCTTCCCTCAGACCCTGAGTAGCATGTCAGTAGAACAAGTTTGTAATGAAAATGCCCATGTTGTTCAAGAGTCACTCACCTCCGATGGCACTGAACCCTTGAAATGTGGCCAGTGAGACTAAGTTTTACACTTAATTAAAATTTAAATTTATTAAATTTTAGTAGGCACTTGTAAGTCACCTCTACTAATTTTGATGGTGTTGGCCTAGAAAACTGAGTAGAATAATCCAGTATGGCATCCAGGCTCTAGAAATGCCTATGCCGTGGCTATTCTCTTAGATGCTAGGACCTTACAGTGGTGCTGCAGGGCCTGGACCAGCGCATAGGCCTGGGCCACTCCTTGCTGTGGAAGGGTTGTTCTGCTCCTTCTCCTACCCTGTTACCCCAGTGGGCTCAGTGTCTCCTCCTGAGGCCCAATCTGATATCTCAAGCAGGAAAGGGTCACCCTGCTCACCACAGACAGGAAGTGGGGCACACCTGTGCTCGTCCATAACCTTTCAAGATGGTGAAGTACCAGAGTCCAAAACAACATGAGAGATGTCCAAAGAAGGAGAGGCGCATCTCATGTTCAAAGCCGCAGCCCTGCGGCGGCGAGACTGGCACGAGTTTGGTTAAGGCAAGCAAGGCCCTTCCCTCTCCCCACTTTCCCACTGGATTCCTTCCCTAATGTGCCCCGATGATGCTTGATTCCTAGGTCCTGTGCAAGCTCAATTCCTCACCCTCATGCCACTGTACACACTGAACCCCACAGGAGAGACCGCCTCCCTCGTTACTGCCCCTGAGCCTCCCGCGCCCCTACCATCCCTCTGGGGTAAGTCCACTTCTGGAAAAGCAATCGATTTGTGATTTTTTTTTTATTAACCCAAACTGGCCGCTGGGTAGTCTGGGCCCCTTTTTGTGTACATTACTTACCATTTCTTGGGCCACCTCGTCGGGGGTCTCCTTCTCCAGGTCAAAGGTAAACTCTATCGCTCCATTGTCTTTGGGCTTGCCCTTCAGCTTCTTGGGGTCTTCTACCCAAAGCCGCAGGGCTATGGTAGACTTCCTGCCATGGTCCTCCTCTGCAAGTTCCACCCGGACGCCCGTGTCTTCCGCGAAGAAGGCGTGGCTCAGCAGGTCCTTAATCTCGTACCTGGAGGGAGAGTGGCTCCCAGGCAGGGCTCAAGGGACAAGGGGGTTCCAGACCCATCTACAGGCACGGCATCAGGTCACCGCCCAGCACACTGTGCAGGTTATGCTAGGAAGTTCTCGCCCTTCGTTTCCGGTTGGCAGGCTCTGCCCGCAAGGGTAGGACACAGGTGTGCACACTAGCATTCCCTAACTCCCGGGAGACGCTGAGCGATTATAACCTGAAACGCGCTCATTGCACTGTGCTCTAAGACTGCTTCCTACCCCAATTACAAAGAGAAACCACACTCTGTACCAGGCCACCTGCTCGGCAAGGAGAAACAGACTCCGCTGAGGTAGAGTCTTCAATCCTCATAAGGGACTCCTGGCTCGGGGAGGATGAGAGGAAATAGAACCCAGGGTTCCTGCAGCAGTGAGGTTAGTAGAGAACGTCTCTCGGGAAGAAGGGGTATGGAAGAATGAAGGTGGGCAGATAGGAAGATAAACCTTTGCTAGACCTATGGATCTGGAGCCATAACCCAGCCATAGGAGGCTCTGCCCAGGGGCCAGGTCATCTAGCAGCTAGGTGTTGCTATACGATCACTTCCAGGTACCCAAACACAGGTCCCTAACCTGTGTCTGGTATGCTCTCTAGTGAAAATGCAACCCAGCATCCTTTGCCCTAAGCCTGGCTTCTTCTGGACATCATGCTGATGGCAAAGAAGGCTGCCCATCCCTCTCTACTTCTGAGAATGTCATGTGGATGGCTGGGTGCATCCCAGTTTGTTTTATGGGCAGTAAGCTACAAGCTATCCCTAGCTTCCTGGTTGTCCAGCTTGGACATCCAGTTCTGTTTTTGAAGAGGAACTGGCTTTATAGAGCCACTGAGGGATCCAGAGGTGAAATCTGTGGGCTAAGATGTGACCGGAACAAGTACATTACTACGGTGTACAGCCTGCTATTCAAGGAGGGACAGAGAAAAGGCCTGCGTTCCCAGCACTTCAGACTGGATTAGGGGAGCCCGTCTCTGGAGCCAGGGAAGGGTGTGGGCCCTACACTGCTCACAGCAACTCACAAGCCTGGTGTCACGTAGCCTGAGCCCGTCTGCCTGACCTGGGAAGGCTGCATGGAGAATGCCACCCTAAATGCCAGCTGGACCAACATCAGCTGGAGAACACCGGAGCACAGCCTGCGGCTCACCTCTCCTCTTTGTTCTTGCAGATGCACTCTCCGATGATCTCCTTGATCTCAGGATCATGCACCTTCTCAAAGCTGGCCGGCTTGATGCCCTGAGGAGAACAGAACAAAGTTACCTGGCACCACCCAGAGCTGGAGGCACTGTGGACACCCTGGTGTATCCCACGGCTCAGCTCGCTACCCAGGGCAATTCCTAGCCTGAGGCCTGGGACCCATCGGAGCCTGGGCCTCACTGAGGTGAGGGCAGGGGCTGTGTTCTGGGGAATTCTGGGAAGGGAAGAGTGATAAAGATCCTAAAAGTCTGCACTCTCCTCCAGCCTTTGCTTAAAACCAGGATGAGCACCGAGACAGCACTACCGATCTGGGCAAAGAATCAAGGAGCTGTAGGCTGAGGCACGGCTACAACCTACACAGAGCAGGGAGGCCGTGACAGTGCAGCATGTGCCGCTCAAACAGAAACTACTAGAAACGCTAGGAGGCGAGAAGACAGGGCTTCTCACTGGGCAGAAAGGCCGGGCAAGAGAAATGAGAGCACGCTGGAAGCTAGAGACAAGGGGGCAGGGGTAAGACTCATCGCAGCTGTGAAGGAGTCACCAAAATTCTGGTGATGAGCAGAAATTATAGATACAAAGAAACCAGAACATAATAGATACAATTATAGATACAACCAACCAGAAATGGAAACCTCGCAGGTCACACGTGCTGACTGAAAGACAAGACAACAGAAGCTGCGGGGCATAGAGCAGAGAGACAAATGGAGGCACAGCTCTCTGTCCCCTTGTCCTTTGAATTTGTGACATTAAGGAGGTACAGGCTGGCACATAACACACATATTAATTAGGCCACCAGAACAACAGGACGGTGAGCACTGAAGGAGAATAAGACAGACTTAGACTGAAACGATGGCTCGGGCAGTCGAAAGATCACTGCAAACACGTGGGCCTATAAACCTGGTGCCCGGCACTCACTTCACTGCCAGGTTCGATGCCGTGCGCTTGGAACCCCAGCACTGGGAAAGGCAGAAGTCAGGCAGGTCCCAGGACACACTGGCCAGACAGTCTCGACAAAATGGTGACTTCTACAGCTCTAGGTTCAGTAAAAGACCTTTCCTCCAAAGTAACGTGGAGACTCGACTGAGGAAGACACCTTGGTAACTTGTGGGCCCCACACATGGCCTGCACAGGGAGGAAGCCTCCGTTCTCTAAGCTCTTCCCTTCAGCACAGGGTCAGTAGCCAATGTTCCTCTCACTCAGGGAGGACACAGAGGACATGGTGGGACTGTATAAAGCAGCCCCAGCCTCGAACTCAGGCCAAGGCCCTCCACCATGTTGTAATGAAGACACCAAATACAGCACAGCCTCCCCCTGTGCCGTAGACTCGGATGCTTCAGATCCACAGTGAGCATCCACAAAGTCGTCCCTCAGCTTGGCTGCAGATCCTGCAGGCAGAGACCCCACGGTCTCTCATACAAGCTGCCCCTCGTCCTGGTGAAGAGCCTCAGCCCACGGTGGATTCCACACTTCCCACAGAGGCAGGCCTTTCCACCCACACCCGGGCTTCTTCCCTATACCATCCCCTCCCGGGGGGAGTTGAGAGCACTGTCTGTGGTCACTGCTTCTGGCCACTGGCCAGGAAGAGACTTGGGAGGGGGAGGGAACCACCAGCCACTCAAAGCCAACAGATGTCTCTCAGATCAGAGGGAGGAGCTGGCAGGGTTTAATCTGCTCTGTTGCATGGGGGGAGGGGGGGAGGAGGAAGTAACTGATTTAACTCTCTTAACTCTCTTTTCTCCCCCCCCCCCCCACGGAGCTGGGGACGGAACCCAGGGCCTTGTGCTTGCTAGGCAAGTGCTCTACCACTGAGCTAAATCCCCAACCCCATAACTAATTTAAAAAATAAAAGATATGAAGGCTTAAACCCTCCTGTGCTCCGTCCTTCAGCAAGTTTCAGACTTCAAAAGCCCTCCCCTTTAAAAAGGGATTTTTTGTTTGTTTGTTTTTGTTTTTGTTTGTGTGTTTTAAAGGAAAATGCCAAGAGGGAAGAAAGGAGAGAAGGACACCTGCTGAACCTGGCTGCTGCATCCCCACTTGGGACAGACAAGAGGGAAGAATCATGCCGTCCACTAGCCAGAATGAGGGGTGCATCCAGTTCTTCTGCCTAAGATGCCCTTCCTTCCTATTCCCAGCTCAGAGGACAAACGGACACCTACTGTGTACAGAACAAGCTTGAAGCCCACGGATGCTCTTCCACACCCCATAGCAATACCACCAAGTTCTCTCAGGCCTTTAACACCCTGCTTGGCAGATAGCCCCTGCCTCCCTGGAGTAACTTTATACCAGTGTGGCCTTCTGGGCAAGGCCACCAGCCGAGGACTCTTGCCAGTCACCACCTATCTATAGTGCACACAGGAGGGGCTCATGGCAACTACGTGACATGATTCAGATCTAACATCAAAAGGAGTTCTATACCGTCTGCTAGAGGGCTCAGCTGGGTGGGTGGGCCCAGAGTGGAGCTACATGGTCGCCTGGGCCAGGCCTACTTGCATACAGACCAAGCAGCACAGGGTCCCACTGGGCTGCCCAGGATGAGGAGGTCACAGGAAGGACGATGGAGATCACAATAACCAAGGTCAGGGAACACCCTGAGGGCCTCTCCATGAAAACAAAGATGACATGAGAACCAGCCCAGAAGAGCCTTGGCCCAGCTGCTCCACCTCAGATGCTGTGTTTGTTCCACCAGCATAGGGGCCACCACAGAGAGGGGGGCACAGCCTAATCTGTTTGCACAGCTGAAGGCTTCGGATCAACTCAAAAATCACAGCGACAGCTAAACAAGGACCAAGGTTCCCAGGCTGCGCAGTGCTGACAGCCGCCTAGAGATGTGCTTGGCTAAGATGATGGTTTAGCAAAAAGGAAAACAAACTGTGATTCTAAAATAAAGAAGACAGGGGGGCTGGGGATTTAGCTCAGGGGGCTGGGGATTTAGCTCAGTGGTAGAGCACTTACCTAGGAAGCACAAGGCCCTGGGTTCGGTCCCCAGCTCCGGAAAAAAAAAAGAACCAAAAAAAAAAAAAAGAAGACAGGCCTTCCTGACAGCCAGCACTTCCTGGAGGGAGGCCCCAGAAGAGTTCCAGTCTCTCGAGCCTTAGTTTTTCTTCTTCCTGGGTCTCCCAGCTCCATGCAGGTGACAGCCTCTGGGCTCACCAGTATGCACTACACTGTTACTTTTGCTAGACTCCTTACCCAGGCAAGCCTTGGGGTCCCCAGGGGAAGGTGCCCATGCTCACTCCTTTTCTTACACAGCTGCCCACAGGACTAACCAAAGCTGTTGTCCTTACTAACAAGGTGGCTGAGTGGACTCACACAGGTGACCTTGCGATAGATCTGGGCGGCGTTCTGGCACTCCGAATAGGGATACTCTGAGGTGGCCATCTCCAGCATGCACATCCCGAAAGCGTAGACATCAACCGACTCGTCGTAATGCTCCTCGTACATTTCGGGTGCCATGAACTCGGGGGTACCTACACCAGGAGCAGCAGACACAGTTATTACTGATCATGGTTCCTTGGCCCCATAGATGCTCCCAGCCTCCTCTGTGTGTACCCCATCATACACATGGGACAACAGTAGAGTCAACAGATTTCCAGGGTTTAAGCAGGTGTGCTCTACAGACTAAGTGTCCAAAGCTCACCTTATGGCTCCAGGGATAGTCATCAGAGTTCAGGGATAGCCATCGGGGTTCAGGGATAGCCATCGGGGTTCAGGGATAGCCACTGGGGTTCAGGGATAGCCATCAGGGTACAGGGATAGCCATCAGGGTCCAGAGCCATTCCAAGCCACAGGAATGGAAAACAGAGCTTCTGAGGAACATATCCATTCTCTGAGCATACCCTGGCTTGTGTGTGGATATTGTGCCCCTCACAAACAGCCCAGCATCAGCCAGCTGTCTCAAGTCTCCCCAGAGATGACAAAACCATCAGTTACCCCAAAGCTGCCTCTGCCTGTAAAACCTCAGGAAGACCCTCAGTGTCCCCAGAGAGGGCAAAGACTAGGTCTTCCAGGTATAACTAACAATGAATGTGACGTGTGGCTGTCGTTCTGGGAGGGGAGAAGGATGGGCAACGGCGTTCACCTGAAACACCCCACAGAGATGCTGCTCCCAAGACATCAAGCACACACAAAAAGTGAAATGATGCTTGCCCCGGCTGGCTGCTATGTACACGAACATGTGCATGTGTGTGGAAGTCAGAGAGTAACCTCACAATGTCACTCCTCTGGCACTGTCTCCCACAACTCCTTTTCTCCTTTTCCTTTTGAGTCAGGCTCTCTCACCCTCCTGAAGCTGAGTAGCCTAGGCTAGCTAGCCAGTGGAGCTGAGTAGCCTAGGCTAGGTAGCCAGTGAACCCAGAGATAAGACAGTAATCTAGCTTTTCCCTCAGAAATCCAAATCAGCCACTAGTCCGGCTAGCCTGCTTGCTCTGGGGATCCTGTCTCTGCCTCGTAACCAATAGGATTAGAGGCTGGTTGCCACTCCACTGGCTGTCACTGTCAGGTAGGGACCTGGACAGCTTAGGAACCCTCAAGCTTAGGTGGCAAATGTTTTAACCTCTAAGCCATCTCTCCAGCCCTGTGTTTGTATCTCTTGACCGTTATTTTGGTTTAATATGCGCTATGAGACTGGCCAAAAACTGACAAAATATAAAAACATAAGCATGGGCTTGTGTAAAAGACACAGAACTATAGAAAAAGACACAGAACTATAGAAAAAGCCCATCAGAAATGGCAGAGACCAAGAGGAGACCTCGTGCGAAGAACTTTCATCCTTTTGTGCTCTTGAAATTCTTTGGTGCTACTACTAGTGATGTTCAGCATGTTTACGTTTCTTCCATCCCTTGTCATAGAATAGTGGCTATCTAAAGCCACAAGAGGCATGACAGAAGTGCCCCAGGCACGGGTAAGCCTACAAGTGGATCTGGTCCCTCCCACCCCTTCACATATCCTTGGGACCCCAGGGTATCCTGCAGATTACATGGGCCCAGAGCACAACGATCACTCAGGAGGGTCACCATGGTGACAGTGGGAACACAGTGATCAGGTCAGCTGACTTGGCCGGAAACCCCAAGTTGCAGGAAGGAAAGGCTCCCTCCCCAGGGCTACCTCTACTGCCCATAATGCCACCCTGTGAGGCCTCTGCCAGGGACTGTGTGGGACAATTTGTCCTGTGATAACAAGGAGAAACCACAAAGCCCTTTCCTGCTAGAGGGGCCAACAAAGGGACTAGAGGGGCGTGACCTGGGCAGGCCCTAGAGAGGACTGTGACAGAAGCCAGGCTCCCACGACTAGACCAGCTATAACTTAGCACATGCAGGAACCCCCTACTCTGAAAGCAGAGACTCCATTCACCGGCTGTCCACACGATATTAGGGTCAACAGGCAGCAGCGTTCCTGGGCCTGGACTCTTTTGGGGACCTGCATGAACTGAGGACCCTTCTCCGCAAGAAGACGGCCTGACTCCGGGAGATGGGTTAGAGGCTGGAAGTAGCTTTGATCCAGGATAGAAGACCCTAATAATCCCTGAACATGTGTGTACTTGACTCGTTTTTCCCTTCTCATCTCATTAAACCTGAATTTTAGAAATAACATGTGCATACGCTCATAGGCACATCTGCCAGGCATCCCCAGGTCTCTGCAGATGAGCCTGTGTGAGAGGAAAAGTGGCAGTCCCCGCCCCCACCCCAGGCCCAACTGTTTTACCCGGTGCTTAGGGAACTTTCTTCACCCACCAGTGCTCTCCAAGCTCCTCCTGCCAGAGTCAGGCAAGACTTCTGTGGCTCTAGCCCCTGGCCACCTTCTCCTCTCTAACAGAGGAGTAACTTTAACAAGACATTTCTATCCTCTAAGGAACAGGAGAATGTGTGCTGAAGCCTGGAGCCCGGCAGTAGTGGCGTAGGTAGGAACCCCCTCCAGCTTAACACTATACCCATCCTACAGCCCCGAGTCTGTGTGTCCTACAGCCCCGAGTCTGTGTGTCCTGAGTCTGTAATGGAAGACAAACGGTTTCCTTCACGGAACCCAAAAGCTTTATTTTTTTTTAACTCCCTTTATGTTCTTGACTGTTGTTATAACAAGAACACATTTACAATTGGCCCTTGCCCATATCCTCACTGAGCGGCAGAATTCATCTCCCCGTGTTCTAGGTGGCCCCTACACTGCCTGGAACTCCTAAGCGCTTACCTGTTGTATCCCCATGGTGCCTGACAGCCTGGGCCCCCGCCTTCTCTCCACCTGGCATGCCCACTCATCCAGGACTGACCTGTAGCCCTTTCTAGAATACCTATCTTCAGTTCACCTTGGCCTCTTCCCCATTTACTCCTCAAGGGCAAACTTACAAATCCTGCTTGGACACTGCCCAGAGCTCAGGGCCTGGGTGTGCCCCCCCCCCCCCCCCACAGAGTCACCAGGAAGGAACACACAGGTCTTCATCCTGCTCTACTATTTCACAGATCAGGAAAGCAGGGCCTCGGTCACAACCTCATGCCTACCACCTCCAAGAAGGCCTCTTGGTTGGGTCAGACCTCAGCAGCCCCAGGGTTCTGCCTTGGACACAGCACAAGCCCTACTCCACCTACTTCATTCTCAGGCCCAGCAAAGGGGCCACCGGGATCTCCAGCCCCACCAAAGCATCCAGAACACGCAGTGAGGATGTGAGGCCCATGCAGCCTGCTATAGGTATGCTAAGGTTAGAGGTATGCATGTAGCCATGTGTGGCTATAAATATATGTGTATTTAAAAACTGTAACATATGACATTGTACTTAGCCTAGGTGATCTGAGTACTAACATTTATTCTCTTCTACTAACAGGCCCAAGAAGAAGCTCTGTTTGCAGGGCCTGGGGATAACTGGGTAACAGGCCTTGGGGAGTCCCCATCAGGCCTCAGCCTCCCCAAATGCTGGTACTGGCTGGGAACAGGACTTTCCAGTCAGTGCCCATGGGAATCCCCCTAAGTGTTGCCCCCTAATCCTGCACCCCCAACAAGAAGCATCCAAGCACACTCCTGAGCCTAACCTAACTCTCTAGGTATCAACAAGCAGAATCCAGGGTGACAAGGGACACCCCACAGAGCTGGGCACTCATAATGGTTCAGTGCCTTCCCAGGCCTGCCAGAAATACCATCCCAACATGTTCTTATCATCCAAGCCAGCAACTCGAAGCCTTGTTCCCAGAAAGGCAAAGAGCTCACTGGCTGTGGGACACAGGGCCTCAGCTTCCTTAAGTGGGATAAATCCAGCTCTGAACATTTATCTCTGAGGCAGGTGACTGTGAGGAGCTCTCCAATCACAGGTCAGAGCCCAAGGTCGGCCACCAGAAGTCATATCCAAGGAAAAACAAAATCTGGCTAGACACTTCCCAGCCCTCAGAGTCAGGGTGCAGTAACCACACGGCCCTGAATCCCCACCCATTTCTCTTCTTTTTTAAAAGATTTTTTTTATGTGATGAGGGTGTGTGTGTGTGTGTGTGTGTGTGTGTGGTATGTGCATGATGTATATGCATGCATGGTGTATGTATGTGTACACACACACAAAAGTCAGATGACGCCTGGTGTCCAGTTCTATTGTTCTCCCTTAGGGTCTCTCACTGCACCTGGAGGTGGACTGGAGGCCAGAAAGTCCCAAAATTCCTCTGGCATCCCTGCAGGGCTAGGACTACAGACATATGTGCAACCACATCTGGTTTAAAAATGCGTAAGTGTCAAGGTGCTGACAGAAGCCAGATCCTCTGGAGCTGTAGTTAAAGATAGTTGGTGTGTGCTGGAAATTAAACCTGTGTTCTCTAGAAGAGCATTACATACGCTAGTGAAGAGCTGAGCCATCTCTCCAACCCCACTGCCTGACTTTTTAAATGTAGTCTCAGGGATTTGAACTCAGGTCCTTATGGTTATGCTGCAAGTGCTCTTCCTAGATGAGCTTTTGTCCTAGCTTAGTTCTACCTATTTCCACAGACAGGAATCTGAGACTTGGGTCAGTCCCAGCTCCCCACCATGCTACTCTATTGGGATAAAGAGACCAGAGATCTAAGCTCCAAAGGGCCACTGCCCAGACAGACAGCTACGCTAAATACTATATTCCAAAGACACTACTGAAAATATAGCAGTTCCCCAAGATTGCCACACTGGCCAATTTCTTCCCCCAAACAATTCATAGAGGACTTGAAGCCCACCTTACCCCTTGTCCTGTTCGTGTGACAGCCTTGATGGAGGGGCACACCTGACTTCAAGACAGTGAAGAGCCCAAAACAGTTGCTACTGAAGTCCTTCTAGTGTCCTTTCCAAAGCCCACAAGATCCTCCCCAGCATCTGCTAGACACTTAGTGCTATGCTAGTTATTTCAAGGTTGGGCATAGAACATGATCCAGACTCCCTTTATCCTTATATAGAACTGCAGGCTAATATCCCAGGACCCAGAGTACCATCCCCCAAAAGTTGACCAGGGAGGTCCCTCAGAGGAGGAGAGGCCTGGAGCCAAGGCCTGAGGACAAGAAAGGACTCAAACTCTCAGCACCACCCTCCACCACCATGTAGATAGATACCATGCTGGGCCTCTGATCCATATTCCTGGTCGGACACTGCACATTGTTATTTCTTTGTGCCCCACAGCCTTGGGTACTCCTCTCCCTGACTGCTGGGACCAGCTCCATTTCCCACAAGCAGTGTAATTCCTCTGTGGTGACACTACTTCCTCCTCCTGAGCAGCCACAGTGTCCACCACAGCTCAGAAGTTGGCATCTCGCCCACACCCTTGGCAGGCAATCATAGGTGGTGCCCAACACAGCCAAGAATCTGACGCAGAGACCACCCCATCCCTGAGCGTGACAGGAGGAGTCTCTATGGGAAGCAGAGCCAATATCTCCAGGCAAGCTGGAAGGAAGTGTGTTCCCCCATAGGCAGGTCCTCTGGCTGAGCCGCCAGAATCCTGAGGCTGCTTGGATACCCGGACACTCTGATGAGCCTCCTGCACCAGGTCTGAGGTGATGGAGCAAACCCGTGCTTCTGTGGCTCCTTGAATGTTGTGCGATTCCCCGTGTGCCTAGGGAGAAGAAACAGGCTCACCTATTACACTTTTGGCAAAAGATGCTCTTTTCAGGGTGGCCAGACCCAAGTCGCCAATCTTCACGGAGCCGGTGGGCCCGGTGATGAAGATGTTGTCACACTTGAGGTCTCGGTGGATGATGGGGGGAGTCCTTGTGTGCAGAAACAACAGGCCCTTCAGGATCTGCCGGCACCAGCTTCTCAGTACCTTGGGCTTCATCACCTTGAACCGCTTCAGGTACCTGGGGGAGGAGCAGAACTCATCAAGCGCTCACCTGCTGTAGGCCCTTAGGAAGGCCGTGCCTGGCAAAGACCATGTGTGACAAAGCACAGACACATGAGCAACTGTGTGGGACAGGCGGTGAGGGGAAAGGGAGATGCCAACAGCTCTTCTCCTACCCGGGGTGTCTCAGCTGGATCGAGGCAGCCGGGATCCCGGCCTTCCACCGAATCTTTTCAATGGCGACCTTGCTACCAAATCCATGCCAACCAGAGCCTTAATCTCCTGGATGTGATAAGAAGCTACCAAATGGGGCAGCGGGGCAGCCTAGCATCTGAGTGATAGAGGAATACCTACAGGTCATGAAGGCCAGGCAACAAGCTGTGTGCTGGGCCCTGGTTTCCCCTTGCGGGGGAAGTGGGGTAGGAAGTGACATTCCCTCACTGAATCTGCAGTCAAGGGAAGCTGCCCAGGAGCAGAGAACATCAAGGTCCTACTTGGGGCCTCAGGGTTAAAATGATTCAGAAGAACTCAACTAGAGCCACCCAGAGGGGACATTCCCATACCCCCATAGCACAGACCTCAGGAAAGAGAGCTGCCATGGCCACTGAACTCCCAGCCCCTTGCTGTGTTCTGTTTGGCCCTTAACGTCTATCTGTCTGCTTTTTGCTTCTAGGCCACTAGAATATGCCAGACTGGCCTCTAGGCAGATATTGGCCAGAAATGAGTTCCCAGACAAAGTAACTGTGTCCCTGGGAAGTGTCCTACACAGGAAAGGGGAGTGGGAATAGTTGAGTGGTCGTGAGAACCAGTCTCGTTGGTTACAAGAAGCCAGAGGGAGCCAAAACTAGGAAGACCATTAGGTTTGAATCTTCCCATGGCTTAGAGAAAGGACAGGACTCGCGAAAGACACTGCTGTGTGGACACTAGATCACAGACACCAGCTAGGTTGACCCAAGCATTCCAACACCTGTTACCCTACCACAGCCCCTACCCAAGGCTACCCCAGCCCACGTGTGTGCTGTTCTTACGTCTTCAATGTCCCTGAGGTCATCAGCTCCGTCACCAGCACAATACATCGTTTGCCCTTGGCACTGGACTCCCAGAAGTCATAGAAGCGCACAATGTTGGGGTGCTGTAGACCTTTCAGCATCTCTGCCTCCTCTTTGAACCGCTGCCGTTCGAGTTTGGTGAGCTTCCGGTCCTAGAGCCAGAGACAGATGCACTGGGTGAGCGGAACTCTGGGCCCTGTCAGGCACGCTCCCTTCATCCTCCGGAGTGCAGCCGGAGACGTCTCATGGGGCAGGCAGTAACCAGCAGTGATGTATAGCAGAATCTACCCTTCCTTTCTACCCACAGTGACAAGTGGCACACCATAGCTTAACCCCTTGGGCCCCACAACCCCGGATGCAGCCTGCCAGGGTCCCTCTATAAGAACTCGCTACAAGAAACCAGCAGCAGAGCAGCTCACACCCCACTCTGCCAAGCTCTTGCACTTTTACCATTAAAATACCTCGGAAGCCTCTACTCCCTCAGTGAACATTCATTTCAGAGTGTCGCTCGTTAAAGGGATGAGATGTCAGCTAGCTTCTAAAGCATACACAGTAGGGGGAGGTGCTCAAGATGCAGGGGACTGCAGTGCCACAAACCCGCATTGAGGTGATGAAGGGCCATCTTGGCCAAGGCAATCCTGAGAGCAGGCAGCCAGGCCCTCGGAGCAGAAAGAGGCATGCTTCTCCTGGCCTTGGGCCGCTGTGCTTGGCCTAGAGGGCAGAACTAGTCTGCTGTCCCAAAGTTTACAATGGATCAGTAAACGAGTGTCACCATAGGTCTAGGGATGTAGCTCACTGCATAATGTGCTTGTCTGCCACGCACAAAAGCCCTGGGTTCAATCCTCAGCACTCAAGGAACGAGGCCTTGTGGCCCACGCCGTACTTGGGAGGTGGAGGCACAAAGAGCAGAAGCTCAAGGTTATTTTCAGTTAAACATCGAGTTGGAGGTCAGCCTGGACTACATGAGAGCCTGTCACAGAGCAATAGTGATAAAAACTGCATGGTATTGGTACAGAGACAGACAGATAGACCAATGGAATAGAATTGAAGACCCAGAAATGAACCCACACACCTATGGTCACTTGGTTTTTGACAAAGGAGCCAAAACCATCCAATGGAAAAAAGATAGCATTTTCAGCAAATGGTGCTGGTTCAACTGGAGGGCAACATGTAGAAGAATGCAGATCGATCCATGCTTATCACCCTGTACAAAGCTTAAGTCCAAGTGGATCAAGGACCTCCACATCAAACCAGACACACTCAAACTAATAGAAGAAAAACTAGGGAAGCATCTGGAACACATGGACACTGGAAAAAATTTCCTGAACAAAACACCAATGGCTTATGCTCTAAGATCAAGAATCGACAAATGGGATCTCATAAAACTGCAAAGCTTCTGCAAGGCAAAGGACACTGTGGTTAGGACAAAACGGCAACCAACAGATTGGGAAAAGATCTTTACCAATCCTACAACTGATAGAGGCCTTATATCCAAAATATACAAAGAACTCAAGAAGTTAGACCGCAGGGAAACAAATAACCCTATTAAAAAATGGGGTTCAGAGCTAAACAAAGAATTCACAGCTGAGGAATGCCGAATGGCTGAGAAACACCTAAAGAAATGTTCAACATCTTTAGTCATAAGGGAAATGCAAATCAAAACAACCCTGAGATTTCACCTCACACCAGTGAGAATGGCTAAGATCAAAAACTCAGGTGACAGCAGATGCTGGCGAGGATGTGGAGAAAGAGGAACACTCCTCCATTGTTGGTGGGATTGCAGACTGGTAAAACCATTCTGGAAATCAGTCTGGAGGTTCCTCAGAAAATTGGACATTGAACTGCCTGAGGATCCAGCTATACCTCTCTTGGGCATATACCCGAAAGATGCCCCAACATATAAAAGAGACACGTGCTCCACTATGTTCATCGCAGCCTTATTTATAATAGCCAGAAAATGGAAAGAACCCAGATGCCCTCCAACAGAGGAATGGATACAGAAAATGTGGTACATCTACACAATGGAATATTACTCAGCTATCAAAAACAACGAGTTTATGAAATTCGTAGGCAAATGGTTGGAACTGGAAAATATCATCCTGAGTGAGCTAGCCCAATCACAGAAAGACATACATGGTATGCACTCATTGATAAGTGGCTATTAGCCCAAATGCTTGAATTACCCTAGATCCCTAGAACAAACGAAACTCAAGACGGATGATCAAAATGTGAATGCTTCACTCCTTCTTTAAATGAGGAAAAAGAATACCCTTGGCTGGGAAGGGAGAGGCAAAGATTAAAACAGAGACTGAAGGAACACCCATTCAGAGCCTGCCCCACATGTGGCCCATACATACACAGCCACCCAATTGGACAAGATGGATGAAGCAAAGAAGTGCAGACCGACAGGAGCCGGATGTAGATCGCTCCTGAGAGACACAGCCAGAATACAGCAAATACAGAGGCGAATGCCAGCAGCAAACCACTGAACTGAGAATAGGTCCCCCGTTGAAGGAATCAGAGAAAGAACTGGAAGAGCTTGAAGGGGCTCGAGACCCCAAAAGTACAACAATGTCAAGCAACCAGAGCTTCCAGGGACTAAGCCACTACCTAAATACTATACATGGACTGACCCTGGACTCTGACCCCATAGGTAGCAATGAATATCCTAGTAAGAGCACCAGTGGAAGGGGAAGCCCTGGGTCCTGCTAAGACTGAACCCCCAGTGAACTAGACTATGGGGGGAGGGCGGCAATGGGGGGAGGTTTGGGAGGGGGACACCCATAAGGAAGGGGAGGGGGGAGGGGGATGTTTGCCCGGAAACCGGGAAAGGGAATAACACTTGAAATGTCTATAAGAAATACTCAAGTTAATAAAAAAATAAAAAGAAAAAAAAAAAAGAAAAAAAAAGTCATAGTTTTAAAATAAAAAAAAAATTAAAGAAGACAAAAACCGGGTTGCTATCTTGAAACTTTCAAATTGTCAGCCCTCTGCCCTCTGCTCTCTCCCCTGCCTTATTAACCCCCAGCAGCCTACCTAGGCCCTGACTCTACCCCCTTTCCCAAATCCATCCATGGATTCTCCTCCCGGAACACTCAAAACAACTCCAAAGCACCCACACGCCTCCAAGCTCTGCCCCACGCTTCCAAGTTTTTCTCATGAGATGCCACAGCCATGGGCCCCAGGGTGACTTCCCCCTACTCTACAAGCACAGAGAACCCGTCTCAGCTCTACCTAAGTGGAGTCACCCTCCAGTCCTGCCTCCCCCTACAACACACCCCAGAGCCACAGGAGAGTGACTAGACAGGTGTTTATATTCACAAAGGAAACTGTTAACACAACTGAACCCAGAACACAGAAACTCAGAGGAGTTCCAGGAGACAGGAAGCAGATGGTTTGCGATAAATCAAGGAGAGATCAGAGCTGAAAGGAAATATAAGCAAAGATCCCAAGGACTCTTTTGGAAGGCCCCGCATAATGCCAAGCCAGAGTCCAGCAGAAGCAGTGGCTCATAGGGTCATGATAAGAGTCACCGTGTTAAGAAATTATACCACACATGCACACATACCCATTTAGGCCAGACCACTGCCCCATAACACAGACCCTCATCTGACCCTTTGCTTATTTGTGAGACAGTAGTCATCATCAACGAGGCCAAACAGCCAAGGGAAATCATAAGTGTAACCAGTACCAGGAAGGACAATCATTCAGAGACTTCAAAACAGGTAAGTGATGTTCTTCTCATGAAGACCCAAGATGTGAGCCTGCATATTCAAGAGCAGACTTCTATTCTAAAAGAAGACGCCCAGAAAAGAGTTCTTACAAATTCTGAAAGCTGAGCTGGCTTTGTTTAATATGCAAACATATTCCATAATCCAGTGAAACACTGAGTACTAAATGAGTTAATCTCTAATCTAGACAATAAAACGGCAACATGTTCCGCTCATTAAAATTATTGTTTGCGTAAGATAATGAAAGTAAAGCCACACACTGGGAGAGACCATTTCCAATATAGGCCTCTGATGAAGGACTTGGCCCCGGAATGGAAAGACAGCACCTATAAATGATGCAGATAGACAGATGCGTCCCCAAACAACATGGAGAAATGGCCAGGATCTCTCGGCAGCTTCCTACCAGCTCTCGGTCCCATCATTCCCTTTGTAGAGAAGGCCCATGGAGAGAAAAGAAACACAAGTCCTCAAAGGATGACACAAGCGAGGGTGCCACCACAGCCCCACCTAGAGTGGGCTGAAGGATCCCAGGCCAGTAAACAGAAACACGTTGTCGCTACACCCACAAAAACAGTATATGCCCCAGGAACTAGAAGGAAAAACAAAAGCAAAAACAAAGCAAAAAACTCCTCTTGATCAAAAAACTATTCTGCATGAATTCCCAAAGCATCATTCTGAATTAGGGAAACCAGGCATAAACACGTGTCTGGTGGGAACCCATTTTGATTGGGAACTGTTAGTAGATGGACTCATAACAAAAGGGTCAACTTCAGAACAGTGGCTACCTCTGGTGTGGGCAAGATCTGAAACTGAGAATCTGGTGTGCAGGGGTCAAGGGGGAGTGAAGGATGTTTTTTTTTTGTTAGTTTAGGAGAACTGGGGATTGAATCCAGGGTCTTGTTCTTGCTTTTCAAATGCTCTACCACTCAGCTCTAGCCATAGTCCAACCTATGCTCTTGTGTGTGTGTGTGTGTGTGTGTGTGTGTGTGTGTGTGTGTGTGTGTTTGTGTGTGTGTGTGTGTGTGTGTATATATATAACATAACCTTGTTTAGTGTGTGTCCATGTGCATGTGTTCAAGCCCAAAAACATATGAAAGCTTGAGATTTACATTTGATTTCTTTTGGGGTTGCAGGGGAGTGAGACAAGGTCTCTCTGTAGCTCTGACTAGCCTCACATTCACAGAGATCTGCCAGCCTCTCCCTATGTGAGCACTGGAGTTACCGATCTGCATTAAACCCAGAACTCACTGCCTTTCCTAGTCTAGTTAAGCAGTTTGCTCCCAGAATTCTCCGTCTCTGTCTCTGGGATTAAAAGCGGGCTACACCACCCACTCAGTTTACTTACCCTCTATGCTTCAGATATAAACTAATGCTTTCTCAGTCAATGATTCAACAACTGGACTGGCTCCCCGGCCCCAACTTGAATTTTTCAAGATATATATTTCTGTGTTTATGAATTACACTTCAATTTTTAAAATGCAACAAAAAATTAAAAAGTTAAAACTTTCCAAAGAATGAATTAGAAAGGTAAGTCTAAAAGGAGAGACAGAGATTGATTAAGAAACAACAAAGAACTACCTGGAGGACAAACATCCATGTGACCATGGCTCTAAGGAAAGACATCATGAAATGTATACAGCGGAATAGCATTTCCCTGGATTGAAAGGAGAATGACTTAGGCTGATAAGGCCTGCTGAAGTCAGGTCAGTAATGAAAACTGACCTGCCCTCCAGATCTGTCCTGGCAAAACTTCAGAAAGGTCTGAAAGGATTTCCTATCTGCAAAGAAATGGCTCAGGCAGCAGTGAATGGCATCAGAGATATTGGTTGTGGGGAGGGCAGCAGCATCCTCAAAGTGCCGACTAAGAATTCTATACCCAGCCAAATGTACACCACGCCAGGCTAACAAGACTCATGTTTCCACATGTAGGAACTTCCCATGCCCTCTAGATGAAGTGAACCTACTGCAAACAGAAATGGATGTGTCAGGGTTGGGGAAACAGCTCAGCAGGCAAGAGAGCTTGTTGTGCAAGCACCAGTTTGAATCCCCATAAAGGCCACATGTGGTTGTGTGCATCTAGGACTGCCTACACACAGTGCTGTGGGAGGGTTGAAAGGCTTGCTTGGCCATCAGCCTAGCTCCAGGTTCAGTAAGAGATCCTCTCTCAAGTGAATAAGTGGAGAGTGATAGAACAGGACACCAGACATCCTTTTCTAGGCTCTACAGAGGCACATGCATCTGCATACAGATGCATGAGCGTGAACCACACATACTCACACATATGCAAACACATACAAAAGGAATGAAGCTAAATTGACTTTGGGGGTCACTGGTGAAGCAGCTAAGAAGATGGCTCCTGGGCCAGCTCAGCCTCCCCACAAAGCCTTCTCAGAGCAGCAATATTGTCTCCAATTCCCTTCCCTTGGGCCTAGTTAGTGACTTGAGAGAAGCCTTGGAGCACCATTAAAGCCTAAGTTATTTTTCAATATTCAGCATCGACCAACAGCAGCGTATGGCTCAAAGTGCAATGTCTGAGCTGTAAGTAACAAAACATAAATAGGACGTGAGAGAAGGCGCCTTGCATAAGCTACGGTCCAGCACTGTCTTCCCCGTGTGCATGTACGTGCGCGAGTGTGTGCGTGTGTGTGTGTACGTGTGCATATGTGAGTGTGTACATGTGTGTGTGATTGCATGCATGTGTGAATGTGTGCATGTGTGTGTGTGATTGCATGCATGTGTGAGTGTGTGCAGGTGTGTGTGTGTGTGTGTGATTGCATGTGCATATATTCATGTATTGATGGTTATCTACCCCAGGGTCTGGCCCAGTATTAATGATGCCAAGTAGCTAAAGGCCATAAATTAAAGACACCGAAGTCATAAGTTGTTAGCTATGGTGCCTCTAGGAGTGGGCCAGAAAGTGAGGCAGAGACATTATAATACATCCCACGCCACCAGGATGTCTTACCAAGGTGTCATGCTCCTTGATCACTTAAGATCAGATTACACATGCTCTTCACTAGGTTATCCAACTTATCCTCATCTGTTGTTCCAACATTTGCTGGTCATGCAAAGGGAAGACAAAATGGCAGCCTCCAAGGTGGGGAGAGGGCCATTCAGGGGTGCTCAGGTCTGACAGCCTAGGTGATCAGATAGCTTGTTCCTGGTGGGCTTTACCCGTGCTTCAGGGTAACACAGAGGCACACACTAGAGGGTGCTTTTGGTATGAAGAAAGTCAGAGACAGCACACCTTTAATCCCAGCACTGGGGCGGCAGAGGCAGGCAGATCTCTGTGAGTTTGAGGCCAGCCTGGTCTACAGAGTGAGTTCTGGAACAGCCAGGGCTACACAGAGAAACCCTGTCTCAAAAAAAAAAAAAAAGTCATTGTTGCTGCCTAGAAAGTGCAAGTGTCTGCAGGTAACCACCCCTGTGGCAGCTCAGGGCCACAGCACCATCACAACAGTCCCAGTGGGTGATGGCCGAGGGAGTCGGACCCAAGAGAGACTCGCTGCAAGAGTTCAGAGTCTTTCTACAGCAAGAGAAGAGAACCGTGCCTTCTGAAGGCCGTAAGAAGGGAGAGCTACACTCAGGTCGAGGTGGCAGGGTGCTGGCTGGCACAGGCACATCGTAGCTGGTGGCAAGCCTCTTTCCAGAAAATGGCCTTGTGGTCTGAGTCAAACCAAAGAGACACCACAGGATTTTTTTTTTTTTTTTTTTTTTTGCCACAAAGAATGAAGATGTGTTATTTGTAGAAAACGGATATACTTGGAATAGTCACAGCAAGAGAGTTATGTCTTCACAGAACGACAGTATTACAGGTTTGCTCTCATTTGTGGGTGCCTGAGTTTATGCAAATGCATAAAACCCACGTGCAGACAAGTAACACAAAGGAAGAAGTGAAACTTTCCAGGAGAAAGGGGAACCACTGGGAAGGGAAGAGAGGGCGCCCACAAGGGAAAGGAAGTATGGAGAGATATGCTCACAGTATTTCATGTACTTTCATGAAAATGTAACTCAGTATGATGGTTTTCAAATTTTTTAGTTTCACACATACGGGTATTTTGCTTTGCATGTATGTGTGTGTGCCACACGCTTGCCTGCTACCTGCTGAGGTCAGAGGCTGTTGGATGCCCTGGAACTGGAGTTACAGAGGGTCGTGAACCACTACGTGGTTGCTGGGAAATGACCTAGGTCCTTTGCAAGAACAATAACAAATACTTTTAGCTGTTCCAGCCCCTAAATACTATTTCTTTTAAGCAAAGAAAGGCTCTCGACTCTGGGTCCAGAGCTATCCTATGAAGGGAGACTAGGCCTAGTTTGGGCTCCAACTACCTAGACAGAATGGGGTTACAGGTCCCTGGAAGAGCTCAAAGATTCACCTTCCTCCTGTGTTCACACCCAGCGATGCCACCACCCTGGGGCCAGCAGGCACCCGGTCAGGTAGCACAGAGCTGCAGCTGCACACCTGTGCTCCTCCTGTCCCCCTCACTTCCTAAAGCACCTCAGTATTTCAGAAAGGTTCAGTGTCTCTGAATGCTCCATGCTGTCCTGGAATACAGGGCATTCCCTCCACCCACAGGTCCCTAGGGGTTGAATCAGGTCTACTGTCCCTTCTAGTATGGGTACATACTCTCTTCCTCTCAATCACTTCCTAGGGACAAGTGACAGTGTGTGATCTGGACATCTGTGGGCCGGATATGTGTACAGGGTACAATGTCTGAAAGGGTAAGCCACTGTATCCTCCAAGCTCTGCTTCAGGTTAGCATATAGCCAAGCCAGAAACCTTAGGGGAAAGTCACCAACAGACAGGAAAATAAACATACAATTGCCCATCGAGCCAAAAAAAATAAGGCCGAAGGAACGCGTGGGCAATGCCAGCCAGGGCACCCAGCCGCCAAACAGAACCCTCTCTGCAGGCAGCCTGGGAGAACCGTGATTCCCCATCCTATGCGGGACACACACAGGGCCAGTATCTCTGCAGGAATGGGCTTCAGGGAGGACATAATAAAGTGGGACCACACAAGGTATAATGCAAGCAGGCTGTGGACAAGCCCTGGACAGCAGTGGGTGCTGCTTCTAGAGCTTGTGGATGGCTCTGGAAGCTGGTTTCAGGCTCCCAAGGCTTGACTAGACTCGGTACCCCTATGGCCAGCAAAGAAAACTCCTGGTTTTCATTTCCTCTTATACCAGCTGGAGGGAGAACCCCGGTCCCTCTTGGCATCAATCTGGTAACAGTCATATGTATCCACAAGCAACAAGGGCTTACCTCCCGATCTGTGTTTAAGAAAAGATATTGCCATTGAGGTCAAAGTGTTCCTCAGAGCTACCAGATTAAAAACAGCAGATACAGATGCGACGCAGAAATCCAGACAATGGATGACACGTACCTAGAGTTAGTCTCTGAAGAGATAGTGACCATCAATGCTGTGCCCCCCTGCCCTCCTCATAAGTCCAAGCATGTCCTCAGATTGAGGGCTCAGGACTCAGGGAAGTCACCAGCAGGCCCTTATCCCACCTAGCCTTCTTTGTCAAAAGCACCAAGAAGTTCAGTAATCTGAGGCAGAAAAGTGTACTGGAAAGTCCAGCACCTTGCTGCCTTTGAAGATAATGCTATTTTCTTCAGAAGGGAATGGATAGGGGCAGGGAGAGAATGACAGGTGTCAGGTGACTTGAGACTCTGCTCTCTCGAAGCCAAGCTCCTGACCCTAGGACTCTCAGTCAGTCACTGACTGAAAGATATGGGTACCTTCAGGGAAGCAAGTCATACTGTAAATACTATAGATTAATTTTGAATATGAACATCAAAATGCCAACTTATCTGGGCTTCATTATTTTAAATGACTTACTGGTTCAGGCTAGCATAAATCCAAAAGCTTGCGTATTGGGGATGGCTTTAAGGTTCCCTTCCCCATCTCCAACGATCTGGAAATATCAACTCTCAATTATAGATGTCTCCTATAGGATCCAAGTGTCAGCTCTCCATTGGCCACTTCACAGCTAAGCCCATTTGCAAGGTCGCCTCCCATTCCAGTTGAATTCAGAGTCTGACTTCTGCAAGCCTGACAGTGCAGCGGCCGAGGGGTTCTCAGTCTCTTCTGACATTCCCCTGTCCTCCCCAGTGTAGGGCTGCAGATTCTGAGATAACAGCTCTTTAAATAAAATCCTTGTGGACCTAAGAGTCTGAGGCCGCCAGAACTGGGTGACCGTTATGAATTAATAATGCACAGGTGACCAGAACAGAAAATAAATTTTACTGAAAATGTGCCTCCCATAGTCAGGGCCTCGGGGCTGAGGGTCCTGTCCTGGAGGGAGATGGGATAACAGTGACCCTTTAGCCCAGTCCCCTCAATACCAAGTGATGATCAGTGACACCATATCCTGGAAGAGCTCGGTGCAAGCTGGGATGGGGCCACTTTTTGGGGAGGGAGGGAGGGCGGATGCCAGCGGGGAGCTTGTGCACCTGCGCTCAGCTGCGCCAGATAGAACAGAGCAGCTGAGCAAAGAAACAGGTGGACACGCCAGGAACGGCAGGTGGAGCTGGGTACAGGGCATTTCCAGGTAGAGGTGTTACAGTTTACAGAGTCAACCTACAACTCAGGGGGTGGAAACTAGAGAGCATTCACATGCAACCTCTTCCACTCCTCAGGACAGCACCCAAGGGCCTTCTCTCCAGCCTGTGGTGGCCCTACAGGACCTGAGCTACAACCCACGCCTCACCCTTGAGCAATGCCACCTGGCCACCTTCCCAGGGACCGGCATCATCGGTAATAATTACATGCAGAAAAAGCCTAGGGCAGGCTTAGGAGTGGCAAACACGTCAGGAGAAGGGAAAGGTGACTCTGCCAATCCTCATCCTGGAAGTAAACATCACTGCTGCACTTAGAAGGGTCACAGAGTGTTCACTATGCCATGCACTATGGTCAGGCAGAGGGTTTAAGCCCCACTATCACCCAGAGCGGCCTCAGACCCCTCCAGACAGCAGCTGGCCCCACCTGCAGTGTGTGTGCCGACAGGGACTAGGGTATGAGCAGACGTAAGCAATTCATGTTTGGTGGGAACAGATGACCTCATCACACTTGGAGGGCTCAGCTAAGAGGCAGAAAGACACCTCTTTGGAAATCACCTATCCCACAGCACCTGCCTTCGGATGAAAGGGACACAGACCTCCCACCTCCCCAGAGGAATCACTCGGGACCATTCCTACCCAGGCTATTGTGAATAAGGAATGGAGTTCACTGACCTCTAACACCCCTCTGATCCCAATATGAAGCTCAGTGCTCTCCAAAGCGAAGCTGGAAGCCAGCACGGCTGTTTCACCCTGAATGGCGGCCATAAATTGTCCCAGCTCTGACTGGAGCCCCCACTGAGGACAACAGCTGACAGCAGAGGCTGACACTATGAGTGTGGGCCACTGTAAAGGGAGGTCACAGTGGAGGAGAGCCACTTCAGAGGAGCTGTGAAAAGGGGCCATGACAGAGGAGGGCCACCATGGAGGAAGGCCAGTTGTAGAAAGGGAGCTTGCTTTTTCTTTTTCTCTTCTTTCTTTCTTTTCTTTTTTTCCTGGCTTTTGAGACAGGGTTTCTCTGTGTAGCCCTGGCTGTCCTGGAACTCACTCTGTAGACCAGGCTGGCCTTGAACTCAAGCAAAATCCCTCTGCCTCCCAAGTGCTGGGATCAAAGGTATGCGCCACTAGCATGCAGCTTCTTCAATTTCCTTAAGGGAATATCAGCTTTCCTTTCATGTAGAGAAGCAGCTTGGAAGCCTTGGATACTGCCTAAACTAGAAGGTCATAAAGAGGGAACTTCAGAGAGCATATAAGCCAAGAAGCTCACGGAATCCCCCTGCCCTGGAAACCCCTCTGAGGACCATCCTGCACCTCCCTGAATACCTGAAGGGTCCAGTCCCCCCTGAGCTGATCATACCATATGTCTGATTTCTAGAAAGGGTAGGCCCTACTTCACAGCCTCTCCCCTGCAGGGTCACCTAAAGATAGATTTGGACGGCATCACGGCCTCGGGTCAGCAGGATTAACACAGCTCAGTCAGCAGGGACAGCTCCCTCAGGGCGAGGCTGTGGGATTCCACTTGGTCAGTTTCGGATGCCAGGCTGGCAGGGCTGCCCACTCCCTTGGGGGTTGAACTCTGCCAGCCTACCTAACCAGGCAGATGCTGCATTCTTCTATCAGGTCCGAAACCTTCGGGGCATCTCAGGGTGAGTAGCATAGGTACTGGGTCTTAACATTCTGCTGAAAGCTGTGACACCCTCTCCTAGAAGGTAAAACCCCTCCATTCTATACAACAATGGCCAAACGCGAAGAGGGTTGGGATACGTGTGTGCTGCTGTAGCAAGCCCATTTCTGGCTCAGTACTCCAAGGCCTGCTTCTCAAACTGTGTGTTACAACCCCAAATAGGATAGCTGAAAATGGATTGAGGAAACAGAAGTCTGGCCACAGTATAGAAAGGTTTATGAGGGCCAGTGAGATAGTTCAGCAAGTAAAAAGTGCTTGCAAAATAAGCCCGGTGACCTAACGATCCCTGTAACCCACAGTGGAAGAAGAGAGTGAACGCCTCAAACTTGTCTTCTGACCTCCACACCCACACTCTGGCACACATGTGTCTGTACCTGCACTTCACACACACACACACACACACACACACACACACACACACACACACACAAATAAAATTTAAAAACAGGAAGATAATTTTAAAAGGCTTATGAAAGTGTACTGGCGGCACATGGACTCAAAAGGCACAGTGAATCTGTCGTGTTTCGGACAGCATTTGCTGGTGTTAAATCACAAGACTCAGCTGCGGGACGGATCCTGAACACACGGCAGGAGCACCATGTACTACGTCCACTGTCACACCAGCAAGTTCTGTGCACAAGTAACAGGCTTCTTTGTGCTGTGAACTGCAGCATTTTTACTACACACACACACACACACACACACACACACACACACACACACACACTGTTCTGCTCTTACAGAAACACAATGGTCTAATTATGGAAAATAGACTAAATATTTTCTGTCATCCCCCAGCATATAAGTAGTGTCAAAATATCATCTCTTTGGATCGTGTTGTATCAAGAATGTTTGATTTTAAAATTTCTGTTGGAGTTGCTGGCTTACGTTTCACTTTTTTTCTTTTCAAATCAAGACTGTAAGAGTCAGAAGACAAGGGGGTTTGCTGTGAGATTGTGTCTTGCAGCAAAGTTAGGAGCCTCACCCATACAGTGTCACCAATATGAATAACAAAACATGAGCTGAAAAAGGACAACAGACAGGTGCCAAAGTTGACCAGGGAAAGGAGAGGGGAAGCAGAAGGCCTCAACCCTGCACAAAGAACTATAGGCAACTCAGGAATGCTGGGAGTGAAGAAAAATGTCTTCCCCAGGGAGGAGCACACCCATTCCAAGGATGGGAACACAGGAGAATGTAGAGGGTTTAGCCTAGTGTTGGGACCAGGAGAAAGAATGAGGAGAGATCTGTCATGTTGGGAGAGGTAGAGGAGAGGAAAGACACCATGTCTGAGTAGAGTACAGGACAGAGAGACATGGCCGCTATGGGAAGGAGCCGGGAGAGCGTGACCCCAAAGCACAGCCCAATTAAACAGCTCTCTGGGTCCAAAATAGCTAAGGTAAAATATAAAACTCAATAAATCATAACTCTAGATTATTGGCAGGAAGTAGACTAATCACATAGAGATTAGACAATGGCCAACTACCGAACTACGTAAGACATATTAAATATAAAGACTGTGTGTGTGCGTGTGTCTGTCTGTCTGTCTGTCTGTCTGTCTTTTATTTCATTGAGAAAGTAAACCACTGAGGCAGGTAGCAAACCTGCCAGCAAGAATTTATTAATTAGTTGATTATTCCATCAGGAGAATTTGAAGGAAAGAAAGAGAAGGGGGAAATGATGCAATTACATTATAATTTCACAAAGAAAGAGAAATAATAAAACTAAACTTAGTATCATTCACTGAATTCTAGCTGGGGCTAAGACAGAATTTCTAACGATTCTGAAAAGACCATAGACACATTTCTACAATTTTGTACTACATATTTCTGTGAATAGTGTCCTCAGTATTGACAATTATAAAGTCATAATATCGATCAAGTCTGGGAGCGCTGAAGGCGCTCTGTGTCCAGCAGTATCAAATATTCACCAAGATTTAATTATTTATGTACAAATAAACAAGCACATCTTTCTCATGAGTGTGTAAATTTGATTTTGTCTTTGACAAGTGGCAAAAGTTATAGGTATACGGATGATTTATTTTAAAATAGACTTCTTTATAAATTATTATATTTGATTCATAGACCTATTTTACCTATGTATGCATCCAAGGTAATAAATACACAAAGTTTAACCAGCTTTGCTCATCAGTACCCCCAGAATGAAGTTGACTGTGCTACATTCTCTCCCCTCTCGCAAGTCCCTAAGTGGTCTGAATGATTCCACTGATGTCTATAATGGCTGCAAGGACTCAAGACCAGGGAATGGCTTCACGCTGGATGTCTGAGTAGCCATGCTTTTGAGCATGAACGTCCAGGGTGGCCCTCTCAGCCAGACACAGTCCTAAGATGCTGGCAGAGTGGTAGAGACATGGGCTTTATTCTAACTGCCCTGAGAGGCAAAAGGAAATCTCTGAGAAAGATAAAAGCAGCCAGGCCTGGAGGGACAGGTTAGCAATTCCAGCACTCTGGAGGTGGAAGCAAGACTTCAAAGTGATCCTTGATTTTTAAACACATCAATAACATGTCCAGAGGAACAACTGGCAAGAATGAGAAAAATACACAATAGTAACAATCCTGAATATTGGATATAGACTTTAAAAGAGCCACATTAGCGGCTGGAAGGATGGCTCAGTAGTTAGGAGCTCGGGCTGCTCCTTCAGACAACTGGACTTTGATTCCCAGCTCCCACACAGTGGCTCACAACCATCTTTAATTACAGTTCCAAGATATCCAATGCCCTCATCTGGCCTCCCCAGGCACTGCTATACACCACGGTGAGCACGCGTGCGTGGGCTTGAGTGCGTGTGAATGTGTATATGTATGTATGGATGGTTTACCTGCATATATGAGATTAGTGTGGCCAAAGAGAATAGAAGATGAATCATTTCATCAGCACTAAGACCTGCAGAATAAGAATATAGAACTTAATGTATAGGTTTGACGTAGACACAGATGAGGGTAGATCTAGCAAACTGGAAGGCAAGCCATAGAAAATACAAGATCAGGGCAGAGGCGATAGTTCAGTGGGTAAAGTGCTGGCTTCACAAGCATAAAGACCAGAGTTTGGATTCTCTAGAATCCATGTAAAAATTGGTGGGCATGATCACCTGCCTGTAATCCCAGAGTGTGAGAAACAGAGACTGGGGACTCCCACCCCCAGAGCAAGCTGGCTATCCAGATGTGGTGGTTTGGATAAAAATTACTCCCACAGACTCCATAGGGAGTGGCACCAACAGGAGGTGTGGCCTTGTTGGAGAAAGTACATCACTAGGGGTGGGCTTTCAGGTCTCAGATGCTCAAGCCAGGCCCAGCGTCTCTCTCTGCCTGCTACCTGTGGACCCAGATGTAGAACTCTCAGCTACTTCCCCAATACCATGCCTGCCTGCACGCTGCCATACTTCCTGCCATGATGATAACAGACTGAACCTCTGAACTGTAAGCCAGCCCTCATTACATGTTTTCCTTTATAAGAGTTGCCGCGGTCATGTTTTCTCTTCACAGCAGTGGAAACCCTGACTAAGGTACCAGACTTAGCTAAAACAGAGAATTCTGGATTCAATGAGAAACCCAGAGGCACTATATATGGCAGAGAATAATCAAGGAAGACGTGTAATCTAGCATTAACTCGGGTTTCCACACATGCATGCACAAACATGAACTTGCATACACATATGCACACACCACATACAAACATAAGCAAGGAAAAATACATAGGTTGAAATCCGGACAGAGAAAAAATAGCAAACACAGAGGACAGTAAGAAATGTCCAGCCCACTCGTAGATGAGTTTCTGGGAGTAGAAAGCATAAAGAGTGGAACCAAAGAAATATGTAAAAATCAATGCTCTCCAATTAAAAAAAAATCCATAGATTAAAAAAAAGCATAAGCCCCAAGAAGACTAAATAAAAGAATATTATACCTGAGCACAATATACTTAGAATTAAAAATCTCAGACACATAAAGGTAATCTTAAAACAGAAGGGAGGAGGGGTATGTGCTGCTCCCCTGCAAAGAACTCTCAGTTTCCAGCATCCAGGTCAAGTGGTTCACAGCTCCAAGGAGCTGGAACCTCTTTCGCTCTCGGCAGCCGCCTGTACTCTCGTGCACAAAACGCGCACACACACACATATGCACATGACTTTAAATGTTTTGCTTTAAATAGCAAATAGGTTGGGAGGCAAGGTATTTACTACCTTCGAAGGAGCCACCAGAAGAGGGGCAGCTGGCCTCAATGGAAACCATTAAAAACGGTCTGCAGAGGGTTGAAGAAAGGGCAACGGTCAACCCGCGATCATAAAAACCAGGAAATAAACTCTCAAGAATAAAAGATGTTTTAGACACAGACGTTCCTGACAAACAGACACTGAAGGGAATACAAAGGAGAGACCTTCAGGTAAAGGACAAACTGTCACAGCTGGGACCGCAGGAAAGATTAGAGAGCAAAGGAAAGAATAAACACATTAGTCACACGCAACTAGTACTGACTGTCCAAGAGGACAGTAATGTCACCTGAGACACAAGACAGATGTGCACAGCTGCAGGATGAGGGGTGGCTTAGTTGGTAAGTGTGAGTAGGAGGTCCTGAGTTCTATCGCTAGAAGCCGTATGAAAAATCCAGGTGAAATAACAAGTCACAAATCTGGGATGGGGCTGGCAGGGAGGAGGGCGTGACAAGGGCGATAAGGATGCGTAATGTATGTGCATGAAACTGTCAAAGAACAAACAGAGCAGGAATCATGTAAAATTTAAAAGCCAGGCGAGTAGACACTTGGCACCTCTCGGACAGTGGGGAGGCGGAGACAGGGGGCTCTCTCAGGGTCTGTGGTCAGCTAGCCTATGGCAAGCTCTGGGCTGAGAAGAGACTCTCTGACATAAAAAAAATAAGATGTGGGTGGGGAGGTGGCTCCGCAGGTGAGAGTACTTGGTACTCAAGCTTGTGGAGCTGAATTTGGATCCCCAGTACCTGTGTGAAGAAGCCACGTGTGACCACCCACATGCTTGGATCCAGCGCTATGAAGGGCAAATGCAGGACGATCACTAAGGTTTACCGGCTGCCAGCCTAGCTCTAGGCTGAGAGACACTGTCTGAAGGGAATAAGAAAGAGAGTAACAGAGAGGAATTCCATACATCCTCCTCTGGCCTCTGCATGTAGGCACAGCACATCACACGCACACGCACGCATGCACACGCACACGCACGCATGCACGCACACACGCACACATACAAGATGACTCCTGAGGAATGCAGGAGGCCCAAGTTTGACTTCTGTCTTCTACACGGATGTACACATATGTGCACACGCTTGTATGTGCACATATTAAAAACATAAAAAACAGGTAGGAGATTAAATTACCTAATAATATTAAAAAAAAAAAAAGACAGACTAGAGCAGTCATACAATGCTTGTGTTGCCTGGGAGGTATCCAGAAAGTATGAGTTTATGCCAAGCCTTTTCTAGTATAGCTGGGAAAAGAAAGAGAGAGAGAGAGAGAGAGAGAGAGAGAGAGAGAGAGAGAGAGAGAGAGAGAGAGAGAAAAGGAAGGAAGGGAGGGAGGAAGAAAGGAAAGAAGGAAAACTCAATGACAGATGTACAACAAAGTAAGTGCAAACTCAAACCTGCCCAGAGCCCAGAGCCCAGAGCCCAGAGCCCAGAGCCCAGAGCCCGAAGAGTTGCTCATTTAATTAAAGGGCAGCCACGCCTGTGAAGTTGAAACGGCTGTGAAGATCGCTGATGCAAGCATGTGCATGAAATAATGACCCCCGAATGGCCCAGACACGATGAATGAGGAGAGACGGCGGATGAAACCGGCACCACCTCACAGAGCCACCATGCCGATTACCCTGCTGTCCTAAACTACCCAGCTTTAGCACTAGCCTTCCCCAGAGCTTGCCCCCGGCAGAAATACAAGGCTGCTCCAGCCATCTCTGGAAAATTAATGCATGGTTCCCTCCTCGAGATGCAGAGTAACTGCATATGTGATACAGAGCTGTGCTCCACTAACGTCCCTTCCTGGAAGGAGGCCGGTACCTGGGTGAAGACAGACCTCCCACTCTACCTCCAACCGGATCTAAGGCTCTGCAAGATGCTGTTCTTCCTTCAGCCAGGACATTCTACATCCTGACATCTTCGAGCTAAACATGCTGTGACTGCATGTTGGAAAGATCTTGGTTTGGGGATCTCTCTCCCTCAAATGTCCCTTCCCCTGTGTCTCTATGTCTCTCGTACTTTAGTCAGTTACTGAAGGTCATGCATGATGGGACAAGTATGAATGCCCTGGGCCCACAAGTGACCTGCAGATAGGACCTCTGCTCTCAAGTTTCAGCCCTGCTCCCTCAGGCAAGCGGATGCTGGTCCCACTTTAGGAAACTAGATTCAGGCAAACTCAACAACTGCAAGTATCAAGTCACAACCTGAGCTCCCGCAAACGCCTCAGGTGTCTATACCACATGTGCACACGAGACAGTCCAGAGCCCTGTGTCCACCTCACTCTCAGAGGCCTGAAGGACCGTGACTGGAATGTCACTGCCAAGGACCATCAGCAGCAGGTGTAAAGGACAAGACAGCAGCCATACACACAGGGCAGGCACAGTGTCCACATTGTCAGCACAGGCTTGTCTCTCTGGGACCTGGTGCTACTGCTGGTGGACTCACTTCTCAATCACTGAGACCCAATAGACAGAAATGTCATACCAAACCCAACGACTGATTGAATGAATGAATGAATGAATGAATGAATGAAGAGACTTTCCCCATCACAGAAGCTTATATGAGTCCAGGAAGAAGAGGACAAGATCTCTCCATTTCCTCATCCCCTAAAAGGTCTTGGGGTGTCTCTCACAACTGAAATCCCTGGGTTCGGAACTGCGGTCATGAGCTGCAGTGCCTTTCCTGTGGTACTAAGTCTTTTACTCTAACAGGGACATAGTGTAGCTCAGGCTACAGGAGACCCTGCCACATGGGAAAACAAACCAAAACAAGCAAATAAAAAAATTGCTGTTTTTAGACAAGATGGATGAAGCAAAGAAGTGCAGACCGACAGGAGCCGGATGTAGATCGCTCCTGAGAGACACAGCCAGAATACAGCAAATACAGAGGCGAATGCCAGCAGCAAACCACTGAACTGAGAATAGGACCCCCGTTGAAGGAATCAGAGAAAGAACTGGAAGAGCTTGAAGGGGCTCGAGACCCCATATGAACAACAATGCCAAGCAACCAGAGCTTCCAGGGACTAAGCCAATACCTAAAGACTATACATGGACTGACCCTGGACTCTGACCCCATAGGTAGCAATGAATATCCTAGTAAGAGCACCAGTGGAAGGGGAAGCCCTGGGTCCTGCTAAGACTGAACCCCCAGTGAACTAGACTATGCGGGGAGGGTGGCAATGGGGGGAGGTTTGGGAGGGGAACACCCACAAGGAAGGGGAGGGGGGAGGGTGATGTCTGTCCGGAAACCGGGAAAGGGAATAACACTTGAAATGTATATAAGAAATACTCAAGATAATAAAAAAAAAAAAAATTAAAAAAAAAAAACTGTCAAGATTTTTTAATTTAGTATTTGTTTTTTTTTGCTTGTTTGTTTATTTGCTTTTTGGAGACAGGGTCTAACTATAGAGGTTTTGCTCCTGGTATATTCATTCCAGGCTGGCTCTGAATTTAAATAGATCCCTGTGCTTCTACCTCCAGGTGCTACCATACCAGTCCTCATTGTATGATTCCTTAATCATGTGTGTACATTGTATTGGTTTACTTCTTCAAAATTAGTTGATTTACACAAATACTTGTCATGATGGATTTTTTAAAAAGATATTTATCTCTCCTCTCATGTGTGTATATGTGAGCACATGTATCTACATGTGTAAGTGAATGCCTGCAAACTTACCTGTGTGTGTATATGTGTGTGCATATCTATGCTTCTGTAAGTTCATGTGCATATGTAAGTTCATGCTTATTGTATGCATGTGGTTGTGTAATTTATGTGCTATGAAAGCGAAATATCAACCAGAGGAACGGTCAAAAAAAAAAAATTGCTGTTTGAGTTACTGACTGGGTTTCTCAAAAACTGTCCAATGAATTTTGGCTTCAGAATGGGATAGAATTTATAACCGTTTCTGGAAGGGCTTGAAACACACTTCTGCCGCGCTGCACTACGGATTTACGTGAACTGGCATTTTCAGCACTGACTTTACTTACTTAATTAATTAATTACTATCCAAATGCTGCTTCACCTCCTGGTGCCCCCTTTGAGAGTTCCTCCTTCCATCTCCCCTCCCCTTCTCCTCGGAGAAAGGTGGGGCCCCCACCCCCAGTGCTTCAAGTCTGCCAGATTAGGTGCACCTTGTCCCCCTAAGGCCAGACAAGGCAGCCAAGGAGACTGAGCCTTGTCCCAGCCCATGTTTGTCCTTTGGTTGGCTCAGCACTTATTATAAATCAAAATATCAACTATGGAAAGTGCTAAAGACGCTCCATCCCTTTCATTTAATATCCAGCCAGTATTTAATTCTGTGTGTGAAAATAAATAAGCACCCATCTTGTTAGTATGAAAATTTGCTCATATACATATATACATATATACTACATATAGTACATATATATATAGAGAGAGAATTTGGATCTGTGTGTTGTATGTACACGCTTATGTACATACAGCATACAGTTTGTGCAGCTATGTGTGTGCGTGTGTGTGTGGAAGCCAGAGGTTCACATCAGGAGTCTTTCTCAGTCACTCTCCACCTTATTTCTTGAGAGAAGGCCACTCACTGAGCTTTGGGCTAACCGATTGGGGTAGGCTGGCCAGCGAGCTCTGGGGGTTGCTTGTCACTGAGCCCCAGCACTGGTATTGCAGCTACTCACCAACTGGGCCATCTCCCTGTCCTCCAACTAACTGCTTCAAAATACACTGTTCATGGCTTATTTTCAGTAAATGTAATCTCAGATCTATAGACCTATAGCTCTACATTCCAGGAGTCACATAACAATTTCTCACGCAGAAATGGTGAAGAAGCCCTGGTGTGTGGCCTAGGCCACGGGGTGTGAGTTGTGCGTGTAGAATAGAACTTGGGACGCAGGATGGTAGCAAGCTCCGGCCTGTACAGCTGCCTAGTGTTCTAGAACCTTCACTTTCAGGCTTTGGGAAATTCCAAGGGGAGGAGGTGCTGGGGTCTAGGTGCTGACTCTTAAATCTTCCTTGTTCTGCGTTTGCCTGAGGTTAGGGAGGGGGCTAGGCTCCACATGTCTCTCAGTCCCCGCCCACTTGCTTTCTTATTCTCGCAGTCACCCACTCATTCACTAGTCAGTTACTCATTCATTTTCTATGTATTCATTTCCTACAGTCACTTATTCCTCTACCCATTCATTCATTCATTCATTCATTCATTCATTTTGTCTTGCATATTTCCCATCCATCATTATTCAGTTCATCTGTTCATTCAGTCATGCCTTCCTCATTCTTCATCTACGTTCTCACCTACTTCTTTGCCATTCGGTCACCCATCTTGCCCATTCTTTCTCCCATCATGCCTTGCTCTTCACTGCCTCATTCACTCACTGTTTCTTCATTTACTGACTCAGTTTATCGCATGGTTCAGTTCACGTAAATCCGTAGTGCAGCGCGGCAGAAGTGTGTTTCAAGCCCTTCCAGAAACGGTTATAAATTCTATCCCATTCTGAAGCCAAAATTCATTGGACAGTTTTTGAGAAACCCAGTCAGTAACTCAAACAGCAATTTTTTTATTTGCTTGTTTTGGTTTGTTTTCCCATATGGCAGGGTCTCCTGTAGCCTGAGCTACACTATGTCCCTGTGAGAGTGAAGGACTTAGCACCACAGGAAAGGCACTGCAGCTCATGACCGCAGTTCCGAACCCAGGCATTCAAGCATGGTGTTTCCCAGTACGGAGGCATGCTCAGACACCGGTGAGGGCTGCCAGAAACACCTGGGACACCTCACACGTTTGGCTTTGAATTGATTTTTTTTTTTTTTTTGGTCACTTCATGTTCAGAAACCTTTTATTGTTGCCAGATTTTCCCAGTCCTAGATTCAGCCGCATGACTCTCCACGAGGCCACGACCCCATTTAAGAAGCTTGACCAAACACAGCATGCCACATGCTTCCACAATACGTCGCATCACAATACATTTCACGTCATGCAACATACAACAGCACATGTCTGGGTGCAATCCTGGGCTACACACCACACATCAGATTACATCACCACCTCCTCAATCAAAACTACGGCTTCCCCTTTGTGATAAAATCAACTCTTTGGTAAGATTTGGTAGAAAGAGGAGCTGGAGAAACGGCTCAGCAGGTAAAGTCTCTCGCTGCCAAGCTGGATGACTTGAGTTCCGTCCCCGAGATCTATAATCAACTCCTGCAAATTGTCCTCTGACCACTGTACCCATGCCGTGGCACGTGCACATACACACGCAGTCACAAAATAAATGAATTAAAAAGATAGACGAATGCAATTTTAAAATGTTAGAGAGGGGCTGGGGATTTAGCTCAGTGGTAGAGCGCTTGCCTAGGAAGCGCAAGGCCCTGGGTTCGGTCCCCAGCTCCGAAAAAAAGAACCAAAAAAAAAAAAATGTTAGAGAACTGGTAAGATAGGCGTTCACCCCATTCCACCTTCACCTGGGGGACCCAACAGGACGCCACACTGCCCAGACCTTGTGGTTGGACACAAGGGCTCCCTTTCCGCCACAATGCAAGTTGTCCCTTGGCCTAAGCACAGCCCGTTGGTAGGAACAAATCAAGACCAGGAGGACCCCAGGCTCTTCTCAACTGAGGTCTCCAAGGCTTGGAACTGACCACAGAGTCTGCTTCCAGAGAGAGAAGCCCAAAGTTGGCCCTGAGGCCACCATGACCCACCATATTCCCCAGGCCACTGGCAGCAAAGGACAGTGGGGTTCAGCTGGGTCATCATCCTGTCCACATTCCAAGTGGGCAATGGGCATGAGGACTAGCACGTCCTGACCCAGGCCCAGGTTCAGACACCACTGTGGGGTAAACACAATTTGGGTAACGAATGCACGTCCTACCATCCACCTGAGACAGACCTGGCCTCACGGCCACTCTCCCCAGATAAGAGGTCGACACACACCTGTCAGGACTCTAGAAGCTTTTCTCTGAAGACCACAATTAAAACAAAAGCTATTTCCAAGGAGCTACATTTCTCGGTCAGGCTGCGGCAGCAGCCTTGGGTAAATGAGGCTGGAAAGCTCAGGATGTTGTACCCCGGCACCGGGCTCCTCTAGAACCACAACCATTGAAGGCTCAGTGAGTGGGAGCAGCTCACCAAATGTAGGAATAAGAACACAGAGGGCACACACCACAGGAAGAGGAACCAGACACGTGAGAGAAGTCCTTGCTTTTAACAGTGAGGATACATCTCTTCTACTGTTTCTTCAAAAGTATTTTTCAGAAAATTATAGTGTCATGTAATGGTAGCGTGCATGTGTGCGCGCATGCACACACACACACACACACACACACACACACACACACACACACACACACGCCACTTGCAGGAGAAAACTGCCCATCCGGGCAGTGGGTGCTGGGACAAAGATGTAAGACACAGCCAAAGCATTCACTCACCTGGGACCATCAGCTCCAGGCTCATGAGGGAAGAAGCTGTCAGGCACCATGCTGTTCTGTGTCTTGCCTGGGAACTGTCCCTGCAGTGTTACAAGTAGCAGAAGGAACCAGATACCCAGGAGGACCCAGCAGAGAACTGAAAGGGGGTCGTGGGACCCTCACGATGTCCCTCGATGGGGAGGCAGGGAGCAGGCATGAAGGTGCAATGCAGGCTTCACACATAAAACTGAAGCCACCGCTGAGCTTCCCTGAATGCAGGAGGCTCCTCCCTCACGGCTCCCCGATTCTCTACCATCTGCAGAGCTTAGTGAAAGCTAAGACAGCCGCTGGTGAGCATGGAGAGCAAGCGTCCTCCAGCGGACCCGGGGCCATGACCCAGGCAGCAGCGGACTGTTTACAGCGAGACTATTTTCATTTCCACGGCAAGGTTACCATGGAGTTTAATTCCTCAAGTGCTCCCTTCGGCATCTGCTCTATAAATGGCTTCGGGTTTGCACCGATAGACTCACTGGGGAGAGAATTGCCATTTCTGTGAAGCGTGACTGCCTGTCCCTAAGTTTCCGCCACCTGCCAGGATACTCCTGGAGGGGCTGGAAAGGAGGGGCTGGCCTCACCAGCCAGGAGCATAGGCTGAACACCTGCTTCACCCTGACTGGGGTGGGAAAGGCAGGAGACATGGCCCCCTGAGGGTGCTCAGCTGAGGATCCCTTCCCTATGGAGGAACGGAGGAACGGCAGGCAGAGACAGGCTGAACCCACCACTCTGTAAGCAGAGGCACTTGCATTTTCTCATCTGATTGATGCTGCCCTCAGTAGTAGTTCCTCACTGCCCGGGCCCTCAGTTCCCCGTGTGGCTAGGCTCTCCACATATGGAGAACCTCTCAGGTCTAGGGAGGGTCTGGCAAAGACTGAGTTGGCACTATGATCGACTCTGTGGACTCCATTCTAGCAGAAGAGATAAAGAGGCCTAAGAGGTACCTCATCTTTCCTAGGTCTGACAGCTACAACACAGCTCACTACAGCCCCCTCCCACATTCCTACCCTGGGATGCACAGTTCTTTCCTCCCCGGCTTCTGCAACAGTCAGCTGACGTCACATACATCTCCCAGGGAGAAGAGGGAGAGGAAGGCAAAGTGAAGCCCTAGTAGGAACTCTTCATCTCTCTCCAGGAGGCATGGTCCTTTTTGTCTATCTTCCAGCCAGGCGCTCACCCACAGGGCATAGCAGCACAGGACCATGATAGGGACCACTTCTCAGGGTGGGCAGGCTTGCAACCACCCAGTACCTTGTGGGACACGCCTCGACTATCCCTATCAGCCGCAAGACCATCAATCTCATGGCACACCAAGAGTCAGAGCTGGGCAGCCCATGTCACTAACGCCTCGAAGGAGGAAAGGAACCAATCTGGTGCTGCCTTGCCCTGGACCTCCAGGTCCCTTGGCCCACACACAGTCACTTGCTGGTGGCTCAAAGGTATCACATGACATTATTCTCTTCTTGGTCTAAACTCCCAATTCCACGATCTCAACGTAGCAGCCCTGACTTGCAGAAATGACCTCTTGGTAGGGGACAAAAACCACCACCATATAGATCATGCCAACCACGGGGGCCTGCCAAAGAGTAGAGAGGCATCAGAGCAGCTCTGAGACCAGCCTTCCATGAAGAATGTCATTCTTTGCAGCACTGTGTCCTCATGGGTCCTACCATGAGCTGTCCCCACCGTGACCCCAATACCACTCAGCCAAGGCTGCTGTCACTCCAGGGCTCAGAATCACTCGGTACTCCTGTTCACCAATATGCATCCATTTCTAGTGTTGCCCAGCTCCTCTGGCTAATCTGTGGCCTAAGACCTGCTCTCCAAAATAAACCCATATCAGCCTTGGAGCCAGGACTTCACAGGTGCCAGGAAAGGGCCTGAGGACCAGGTGTCCCCGAGTCAAAGCCTCTCCAGTACTGCCCCAGCTCTGTGCCACCAAAAGTCAACACCGAAGATAAAATAAAATCCCTCAGCAGTGCCAAAAATACCTCCCCACGGGATGAGACTCAGCGGGCGCCAGCTTCCACAGCAGCAACTGTTGCTATGGAGACCAGGCTCCAGACAGGCCGCAGGGAGGGCCAGAGGAACAGAGAGGAGACTACAGAGGGACGGAGAAGGGCTGGCCAGAGCAGTTAGGGAAAGAGAGGGACAGCCAGGATGGTTGAGAGTCAGTGGGAGAACCCTGGATTCCATAGCCTGAGCGGCCAGAGAGGACACTAAATGGAATGGAAGCTGGAGAATAGGGGGTAGAGAAGGCTAGCCCTCAGGCAGTCTCTCCAAGTGACAACAGTCCTATTCTAGGCAGAACCCAAATGATAGCCTTAGTCCATCACAGTCATTAGGTCTTCTGACATGGGGTTGAGTCCACCCCGTCTTCATCACAGCTGCCCCTCCCCCTGAGCCCCAGTGAGACCGAAAGGTACAGCCTATACAACATACTGAGACACCCCGTCCCTGGAAATGGTGGTTCCCACAGACCCACCTCAGCCACAGCTCCTACCTATTCCCTAGACACTGCTATAAATGACCCGCTAATGGAGCTACAGGGAATTTCTCAGCACTGTATCTGATGGCCAAGTGCAGGAGGGAGACAGGATCTGGGGATGAGGGACCAGGACAATGACCTGTCATCACACTTCAGGTCAGGCTTCCCTCAGAAGGCCCTGTTCCCCTACCCACCAAGCCTGGTCTAACCTGTCCTGACCTGCTCTGAGTAGACCTCAGCCTAAGGCAGGACACAGCTCTGTAGCCCTGAGAGAACCGGGGACAGTAGGCTAAGCCCACCTTAGCCCTGCAGCCCTGCCACACTGGCCAGACATACCCGACGTATACCATGCCCTCCTGGTGGTGCTCTCTGGGCCTGATGTGGTGCCCTGTTAGAACAGGAGACAAAGCCTCCCAACCCATGTCATAGAGCACACACCACAAGCCATTGTCCTCTTCTCTGCCACACTCAGGTCCGAGGCTCAGGGAAGGTGCCTGCCTTCTTGGAAGGTTGCCTTGCTCTTGTGTCTTCCCTGTGCCAGGCCCCTAGAGCTGGGCAAACAGGACTTCCCATAAATTTATGTGGCACCCTGAGTCCTCAAAGGACACCTCTAGGCTTCCCATCTAAGTCAGACGGAAGCCCTGTATCCGCCTGTCCGTCAGGGGTACTGATGCCCTATGACCAGGCTTGGAGAGACTCAAGCCTCAGCCTCCACACTAGTGCTATGCTCCAGGATATGGCCCTGACAGTTGCCATATGAACACCAGCCTGCACATCTGACAAATGCCATCAGCATAGTCCTTGGTGACAAGGGCACAGTCCCCACAGGAACCCCACAAAGGCAGACCAGCCCAGAGCTGTCCCCACCATGAGCCCCAACACCACTGAGCCTGTAGAACTGCAGCACCCCCTCCCAACTGTGAGTGTCTGCCAAGAACACCGTGCATGCATCTTGATGTTCCCCAAACCCCAGAAAGCCTTCCTGCTAAGCCAGCAGGGCATGTGGGCTGCAGTGACCACTCACAATCATGGCTTTGACCCTCGTGATTCGGTCTCCACCAGGAAGCCTGCCATGGCCCCACCCGCACATGAGAGAAAACATGCAAAGGCCTTTGTCTAAAGGTCATCAGCCGTGCAAATGTTCACCCTCCATAGCAGAGCCCCAGGGCCCCCAAGTAGTTCCTGCTCCTCCTAAAGTCATAGTATTCCCTGGGCCCAAGGGACAGGTGGCCCCTCCATAAAGCTTCCTCAAAGAGCTCCTCATTCCTACAGAAGCACCCCAAGGGCAAGACTGTTCCCAAGCAAGCTAAGCAGAGGATATATACATGCAAGGGGACACATGTGACCCAGCAGGGTTGTCTACGCTCACAGCCATACAGGAGACCCAAACAAGCCATGGAGCAAAGCACCAGGACCTGCATATGGCCGAGAGCCTGTGCTGTACTCCGGTCAGTACTTCTTCCTAAACCTGGCCCAGTGGCCAAGGTTAGGAAGTCCGAAGGATGAGACCCTAAGCCAGGCCCAGCCCCTCACCACCCAGTAAGCACTCCAGGTGGGAAGCTGGCAGCTGCCACTGTTCTCCCTGGCAGGCAGAGGGGCTCTGCTCTGGCCCGGGTTGAATAGACACAAAGAACCTGCCTGAAAACCATCCACAAGCCATCAGGGAAGCAGCCAGAGAGGCTGGAACGTTCCAATGTCACCATCTCACTCCCCGGCAGGGAACAGAGTAGGTCTTTGTCTTTCTATCACTGCGGTCATCAAATATTTACAGAGGCTGACAGGCCATTTCAGACAGGCCAGAAGTGAACCTTACAGGCTCTTCCTGGGGCTAAAGGAGACAGAGCTGGGGAAGAGGGGGGGCAGTAGACACAGAGGTGCAAGCAGTCACTGGGAGGAAAAGGGGGAGACTCCAGCAGGATGCTGGATCAGGGCCTTAGCCAATATCTCACCTGGGGCTTAGGCCCTAATCATCAGGAGAAGGTACCCAGGGCTATCAGCCAGCTGGGCAGGTACTCTGGCCCGGCTCCCATGAGTTCTGCCACACAAAGGAAGTGGCAAGGGTATGAGAGGCCGTCAGAGAGCACTCAAAGGGAGAACCTCCCCCCAAGTTTCCTGCAGCGCTCGCTCCTCAATCTGGCACAGACACCCCTTCTCTTCTCACAAAGACCATCCTAAGGCACTACTCTAGGGGCAAGGGTGCCCACAAGGTCTTGTGTATCCTAGGTTGGCCTCATCGTCACCACGCAGCCAGGAATGACCTTGAATCCACCTACTTCCACTTCTTGAATGCTAGGATTAAAGGTACACACAACAGCACACCCAGTTTAGTCCACGCTCGGGACTGAGCCCAGGACTTCTTACGCGCTCGCCAAATACTCTGTCACCCGAATTAAAGCCCCAGCTCCTATCACTCGGTTTCATCTTGAACTTACAAAAGCCAGTAACCCAGAAGGGACAGGCTATGGGCCACCACCACCCCTGTCCCCAACTCCACCAAAGATGGGCAGGTGGTATAGAAACCCAGAACAAATTCCAAACCTCTGATGGTGTTTCAGTAAATACCTCTCCATTTTGCACATATGAGGCTACCTATAAATGTAGTATCACCTCCACTCCTGGGGCTGAGGCCCACATACAGCACCTGCCATAGCCACTGGGCCAATATAGCAGGCCAGCAAGGGAAAAAGGGACTTTCTTCCCACCTCCAAGCACTGTGTAAGTGGACCTTGGCTCTCTGGAGACAAAGGTGCCCACTTGGGCTCAGCAGACAGAAGTTCCCAGCATGCTTTCTTAACCAAACACTCTCAGCGGCTAAAGCAACCTCAGTCAGCAATGACCTGTCTGCTGTGGCACTCGGCCAGCGCCTGACATTGTGCCAAAGGCTTGGGGATCGCAAGGCTTCTGAAACTCCCTGCCCCGAGGGTGAGGGGACAGTGACACATGTCCCTGTCCCTTCTGACTCCCCTCCACAGCCTTGTGCTTTCCACACTTCCTCTAAAAGGTCAAATTCTCTCCTCTGATGGCACTGACTACTAAGGAGAAGGCATGCCCTAGGCTGTCTGAAGCGATGTCTGAAGCTTGAGGCTCACCGGCCCGGCAGGATGATCTCCTGATGTGAAGATGAAACGGCACCCCATAATACCCCCTGACTTCCAGAAGTACAAACCCTGCTGCCAAAATGGGGTCAGGGGGTGAAACAGTCAGGCTCAGACAAGAGAACAGGAGAAGCATTGAGACCCCAAAGGCATGAGGACAGCTAGGAGATACTCCACCCCAAACTCCACACTTTAGCCACCTTCTGGGAGGAGCACCCAGGCTGAAACCACACCCCAGAATAGGAGGAAACTCTCCTAGTGTCTCAGGCTCAGACAAAGACTGTAGCCTCAAGCCCAGCCTGGAAGGATACAGAAGTTTGAGCCAATTGGACTGGCAGAGGTAGGGACTGAACAGAGTCTCTGTCCACCCCTGCCTCCCAGCAAGGGGATAACAGGTAGCGCTGGCCCAGGCACAATTTACAATATAATGGACCTTTGCCCACATTGTTCAACCAATCTTAGGTGGGACTAGGGTGGGTGGAGGTGGCCCTGGGCAGTGGGTGAGACCTCTCTGCGCATGTCAGCGAAGATGTAATGAGTGTGACATTGAAAGATTTCCCAAGAAGATGGCATCAGACAACGGTCCCATTTAACAAGGAAAGAGGTTGTAGGCTCCATACCATAACCAACCCCTAGAGACAGCCACTCTTGATAGCCACTCCTCTACTAGGGTATCATCCAAATGAAGCAGTACAGGGATGGCAGAAGAGGAACAGCTCAGACATACTCTGCCCCAATTCAGGCCAGCCAGGCATCCTGTGAGGTCTCGGGAAGTCACAGGAGTTCAACCAGCAGTCAGTAGACAGGGATAGGTGGAGCTCTTATTCAGGCCTCCTAACCAGGAGCTCAGAGTGAAGGGAGGCTACGGGGTCCCTAGCAGCACCAAGTCAACTTAGAACAGAGTGGCCCTGGAACAGCCACAGCCTACCGCCCAGAGGCATCAGGCCTCATGGCAATCCTGGACTCAGAGCAGGTGCCTGCAGGAAGACTGATCGACCACCCTGATATCCCTCTGCTTCTTCCTCAGAAGGAGAAATGGATGCAGTCCCCGCTGGGAGCTGCTCAGTCTCTAGAGTACAGGGCGTCCGTGAGTGTCGGTAAGGCTATTTCTGGGCTAGAAGTACTCGTGTCTCCACAGGGACAGTGACTTGGCCAGCCCTGTGACCTGCACGTGTAGCACCCCGTGGCAGCCGCTCCAGAGACACACAGTCCAATCCCACTGGCAGAAGCACCAGGCAGAGGTTCTGTACGCACCACTGTGCGGAGCCTTGGGAGACAACACCAAAAGGCTAACCGGTGGTAATAAAGCAGTAAGGGTTTGTTCTAGATGGGTGGTTCTTAACTTTCCTAATCCTGCAACCCTTTAAAACAATTCTGGTTGTGGCGGCCCCCACCCACCAAATTATTTTCGTTGCTACTTCATAACTGTGATTTTGCTACTGTTACGAATTGTAGCGTAAGTTATCTACGCTTTCCGATGGTCTTAGGTGACCCCGTGAAAGGGTCGCTTGACCCTCGCAGAGGGGTCGTGACCAACAGGTAGAGAACCACTGTTTTATATTAAAATGGATGTGACAAGCAAACACTACACCCGTCTCTTCACTGACTAGACCCCAGGTGCAAACTGGGGACACAGAGAGAACAATGGTGGGAATCGCAAGGCCACACACCAGACGCATCTAACAGGATCCACCCACCTGGGCCCTGGGCATGACCCTGCAGATGCTCTGTGGGGACCTGTCCCTATTCCTGTCAGGAGATGCTTGCCGAGGTATTCAGGGAGGAACCCAAAGTGGGTCAGATAAAACGCACACAAATCCAGTGACAGAGAGACGGCTGAGTGCCCGGCTCCTAACTGCACTCTGCCAGTAGCTAGAGATTTTCAAAAATTAAAAGTTTGGGGGAAATGGAAACCGGACAGCTGGGAGGAGACAAACACTGTAATGGGGCCCAGATGGTGGGTAAAGAGCAGGACATTCGGGAGGAGAGAGAGAGAGCAGCCTCAGGGCCTGCGGGTGCCCACAGTGACCAGGTGTGGATAAGAACGGACAGGCTAGCTGGCAGGTGGGACTGACCCAGGCAGGCAAAGACTTTGCACACACAGCACCAACACTTCTGAGGAGGAAGAAATTACTCCACTGTCTGCTCTCCCACCTTGGACATCCAGGGTACTCAGCCCCAGGTAATAGATCAAAAAGTTATGTGAATCAAGCCTTTCCCAGACATCCCTGCATCAATGAGGGGCCACAGATCATCTTACAGCCAGAAAGATCAAAGAAGATACCTATAAACATTTTCCTTTATGAACTGAAATACAAGCTGAGCAGCACAGGCTTCTAATCACAGTACTTGGGAGGCAGAAGTAGGTGAATCTCTGAGTCTACAGAGTGAGTTCTAGGACACTCAGAGCTACATGGTGAGAACACGTCTTGGAAAAAAAAACCAAAAAAAAAAAAAAAACCAAAAAAACAAAAAACAAGAATTAAAATACAGATTAGCTTTTAAAGGCTGCTAGGCTCCTGTCTACCTAACTATGCATTTGCTTCCTGCCTTCAAGTCTGATTATACTGCCTGGAGCTGTGGCAGCCCTTCCCGGCTGTGAGACAACAGATAGGAATAGGGTCAGATGTCAACGTGGATGAGGAGAGCTAAAGAGAAAGAAAAAAGTATCTATGCCCCTACCAGTACTGAAAAGCTGCTTCTGGTCAGTTGCCTCTGGGGTTCTTAATTGGCTATCTCTAGATTTCAGATCCTGGGCATGGCTCACCCCAGCTGCCTCACGGTTGAAAGTCTTCACAAGTCATTCACAAGCATACACACCAAGAGAAAGGCAAGGACAGTGAAGGGAGGTGGCCCTCCCAGGCCTGAGATGGGTAGGGCTCACAGGGTGGAGACCAGCTTTCCACAGACAGTTTCGCGTGCCGTCCACAGCACCGCTGACTTGTGCAGGACAACCCACACTTGCAGAGATTCAGGAAAATATCACGAGAACACCCCCAACGCCAGCCACCTTCCACCAGTGTGTCCCTCCCCACCCTGGCCACCAGATGCCCCACAGAGAGTGGAAAGACAGGGTCATGCCCCAGTCTCCCATAACGCCCTAGCACTTCACAACGCAGTTGGCATTTTAAAGACTCCGAGAAGTTCTACGATAGCAATGCCTGGTTGACCCAGCATTTCCCGGGCCTCTTTTGGTAGCCACACTTTGAACACACACAAGGCACGCAAACAACAGAGACACCGTGGTCCATGCCATTCGACACCGCTCTGCCAACTGATCATTCGTGGGATCCTTCCAGACGAGCCTTTCTCATCTCTGAAAGTAGACTTTTCGTGACTGATGGGTTCATACGTGTCTTAACACCCAGGGAAGTTCTCATCAAACCCAAACCCTTTCCTCCCTGCCCTGTGACCATGTTCATCCTAGCTGTTATGTCCAGGTCTGTAAAACTGAGGCCTGGCCAGGAGCTCCCCACTGAGAAAAATCTGGGAGCCACGCTGAGCAAAATCTCCAGGGCTCTAGACACCACCGAGGCTCTCACTGATCCCCTTCACCCTCAGGTGGGGACAGTGTTCCTGGCCATAATATCATAACATCATATCTGGCCCTTAAACATCAGGGTGATGGCCACAGCTACTTGAGGAATTCCATGACTCAAGGCTGCCCTGCTGGTCCAAGGGCCAGCATACCCTTCTCTACTTCCCCAGAGCAGAGCTGAGCTACACTCTCTGGAAACATCTCCCCAGGACCAGGACAGCATCCCTGAGCAAGGCAGGACCACAGTATGGCACAACCCCCTGAAACTACAAGTTGGGAGAGCCTTAACAGCCGCCACACCCTGTGTGTGTGCAGGACACTGGAGGGTAAAACACAACCGGGCAGCTGTATTTGATGAGTAGTAGATGGCTTTTTATTTCTGGGAACTTTTGGATGGAGTGAGGCTCTTCATAATCTCTGTTTAATGGAGACATTCAGGGTTTCAGAAGGATGGAGTTCCCTGTGCTGGAAAATGTCCACAGCTGTGCACACTTATAAGGAACGAGACAAAGTAGACATATCATGGTTCTCTGGACACGACAGTCCAGGCTGACAGTTCCTTCGGCCATATGCCTGTGTCCTCAGATGAGGGAAAGCCACCTGTAGCCATCACTGACATTCACAGGGATGGCCTTACCATGTGACTAAGCACCCAAAGAAGTTCTCATGAAACCTAAGCCCCTTCCCTTCCCTTCCCGTGCCCATGGTCATCCTAGCTGATATGTCCAGGTCTGTAAAACCAAAGCCTGGGCTGTCTGCCGCTGCAACCCATTCCTGCTTTATCTTTATTTTACCTCCATGGCTTTGCTCCTCTTTTTTTGTTGTTGAACTTATTTATTTTTTTTAAATTATATTTATTTACTGAGAGGTCAGAGGTCAGGGGTCAGTCTTCTTTCTCTCTGCATTTGGATACCTTAACTTGCCGAGCCATCTTGCCAGCCCTGGTTTTGCCCTTTAAAGCAGCTGTCAGTTCATTTAGCACAGCCCCATCTGCCCCGGAGTGGCGTGTTCATCATAGGTCAGTTTCTCCATTACGCACTGCATTTAAGATCCTTCCCTGTCATTCACGGCTTGACAGCTCTGCTCTTTTTAGTGCTGAGTACTGCATTCTCTGGACGTGCCACAGAATCCACTCACCTACAGAAGGGTAGCTTCGGTGCCTCTCCGTTTCAACACGTACAAATGAGGCTGCTAAACCAACATTCACGCACAGGTCCTTAGCGTGGGTGTGTAACTTCTGATGGTTCGTGATAGGGTAAATACTAAGGAGGAAGACTGCCGGGGGCCACACGCCACTCCCCATTGTGATAAGGGAGCTCTCCAGTTGCTCCATGTCCTCATGAGCATATGGTATTGTGAGCTGCTCTGGCTTTGGCCATTCTAGTGGGTGTTCAGTGTGCTCTCCCTGGGGCTTCAGTTTGCATCTCCCTGGCAACACTGTAACGAATGCTTCTTCTCATGCTTATGGGCCAGACAAACATCCCGACAGGCAAGGTATCCATTTAGGCCTTTAGCCTACTTTATGAATGTCAGTATTTTTTTTTTTTTTTTTAGTCTCGTTTTCTCACTGCTGAAAATTTCTTTGTGTGTTTTGGATTCCTTCATCAGAGGTATTTGTCAATATTTCCTTCCAGTCTGTGGACGGTCACCTCATCCTCTTGACCGCGTCTTTCACAGACAGGATTTTAATTTTAATGAAGCTTGGCTTACCAGTTACTTGGCATGGGCTGTGCCTTAGGAGGTGCATGTAAAAAGTTATTGCCAAAACCAAGGTCCCCTTGGTCTTCACCTGGCTTCTAAGCACTCTAGACTTAGACGTGATCCTTTCCAGGCTGATTCGTCAGGAGGGCACGCACTTGCACTCTGGGTCCTGTGTGCTTCACCGCGGGTCTGAAGTGTGTGTGCCCTTTCTTGACTGTGTGTGTTGTGTCTTTTTCGTGGCCCTAAGATGGATCCTGGCGCCTCGCTCAGTCAGCAAGCGCTGCCGTGAGCTGCGTGCCTGGATTGGAAGGTCACCTGTCCCAGCAGCATTTGTTGAAAGGCCTCATGCGACTCCGCTGAACGCTCCTTTATTAAAGCGGCCATCTCTCTTTGTGTGCGTCTTCTTCCAGGCCCTCTCTTCCATTCTCTTCATCTGTCTCCCCTTCTGCCAACACCACGCTATCTCCATCAGTTCTCTTTTATTCTTTTCCATAGCCCTGATATATATTTAATGAAAGCTGGCTTGGAAGAAGTAATCCAATACTCTGGGAAACAGGAACAAAACTGGACTTCAAAACGCTGGGGAGGGGGTAAATCTGCAGCTATCCTCCACCCGATTAGCGGCATCTCCAGGCCCTGACTTGCCTTCCGAAGCTCCAGCTGCTGTGTTTCACACCCTGACCCTTATCTGCAACTTGGATGCGAGGCTGGTGCAGCCCAGAGCCCCAGGCTCAGCCCTGCGAGGATCAACTTGCTCTCCGCTCTCCGCAGCAAGTGCAGGCAGGAAGAGGACCACTGCAGGTCCATCCATGTGCTCTGAGGGACAGCACCATCCCCCTATCCCAAGGTAAAAAACTCTAAGGTACCCACTGGCCAGAACACATACACACACACACACACACACACACACACACACACACACACACCTAGCCATGTGCATAGGGCCAGAATCTTTGATGACATACCTGTCCTGGCTCTCTGTCCTCAAATCTCCTTCCTACCACTACTCAGTGTAGCACTTGCTGAAGCATCCATATCAGCTCTGCCAAAAAGACGACAGGGTTTCACCACACACAGCCGCTGGTCCAGAGTAGACCACAAAGGAGACCAGACGCGTAGCCTAAAACCTCCACTGGACCAGGTCAAGTTCTCCTCCATTACTGCAGTAACCTGGGCCCCAAGCACTCACACTGGACACCTTGCAGCCTCGGCCCAAAGCCAGGTCTAAGCCACAAGCCCTAAGAGACACCCACGGGGCACAAAAGAGCCACGAGTAAAAACTGAGCTTTCTGGAAGACGAACAGCCAAGTTCTGAACAAGCCCAACACAGCCTCGCACTGAGGGCCAGCCCTGCCCAGACTGTGAACTTGCCTTGGATAGCCAGCTAGCAAAATGGAGGAGATGAGACAGACGACAGAAGCTGGGGAACTTCCTTATTGTAACTTAGCACCTGAAGCGAGGACACCCTTGCCCTCACCTGCATGACTCGGTGGACAGAACTCACACCTGACCCAGGGAAAGCCAGTAGGCAAGACTGGGGCTCCAGGAACCTCTCCTCTGGCCTGGCTTCTACTGGAACTCAGGCACACACCTCCAGCCCCACCCACTTCATGCTCCATGGCCGCCTCTACACCTGAAGCTCCTAAAGGCAAAACTCTGTCCTGTGTCCTGCTGGCCCAAGTCCCTGCCCACACCCACCTTCTCCACCTTCAAATCCTACACTCTCTTAACACAGTAGGGTCCACCAGAGTTGAGCCTCCTCCCTACCCTGCTCCCCTCGCTGGCTCCCTGCCATGCACTCTTGCCCTCTCCTCTGCTCAGAACACCCCAGACAAAAGTTCTGGTCACACCCCCAGACTGTGCCTGAGGCCCACCAAGTTGCCTCACCATCCATACAAGGACTCCTACCTGCTGTTCTAACTCCAACCTCAGGGCCTTTACACAGCTTGGACAGGGCCTTTGTCCAATCCAAATGATGCCAGTCCCTCTCTCACAAGGCTCCTAAGCACCCAAGTCTTCCCACCACAGCATTCTCTGATCTGCTGATACTTCTCCATGTCTCCTGGGATCATGATCTGATCTGTTTGTTGTGGTGCTCCCAGGCCTGGAATCAAGAGCCAGGCTCAACAAAGGGCCACCTAACCAATGAGCACGGTCACTCTAGAAACATGGAGTCTCAAAGTCTGCCCAATCCTCAGGTGACCAAGTGCTTAGAAGCCACCCTGACCTCAGATGTCTCTTGACCCTGCAATCAGCAGCCCGATCCTCCCAGGCAGCATACCCTACCTAGACTTTATCCCAGTTCAGTACCCAGCCAATCAGATATCACCTTGAACTCCTCCAGCCTTCGGTGCCTCTCTGCGAGTCACCGTATGGCCTGTCTGCTATCCCAGTAACTACCTTTAGGTTGCCTGGGCCTCAGTCTTATGACCTGGCCACTCTCCATGTTTAGCATGCCCATGCCCCAGTAGGACCCATGCAGATAGAACATGGAGAGAGATGTGGCTATCCTCAGGGAAAGTTCCAGGCCAGCACCATGGAGGAGGATCCAGTTGCCTCACAGGTATCTGGGTACCCAGAGCTGTAGAAACATCAGGTTAAGGACAGAAGGTCATATAAACTACATGCACCATTTTACCCTTACATGTGAGATGGGTCTTCAGCAGAGACTGAGAAGACAGACAGAGCTGCCACACCTTCGTCACATGAAGACCTGGCCTTGAATCAGACTCAGTTGGGCACCTCCAAAGGCCCAGGTCTCTGAGAACATCCCTCATCTTTATACGCATCTGTAGAGGCACCTGCCTCTAGGGGTGCCTGGACTCCTCACATCCCAGCAATGGTAACCACAGCTTAAACTGCTACTCACCATATCTGACCACACAGCTCACCACACACACCTCATGTCACCACTCAAGTGTGGGGATGGAGGGAGGGGCCCAAGGGCGGGTGCCCACATTTCTACACCTGATGGGAAAGCCATACCCAGAGGCCATTCAGGCAGCCAGAGCCAACCTTTCCCACCAAACAAGACAAGACTGCGGTCAGGCTGCATGAAAGAAGGAGGTGAGCTCCGCGCTAACACAGACCAGTTGTCAATCATGGCTCTTTGAACAAAATTAGGCACTCGGGGGATTAAAAAACAAAAAGGAGGGGTTGGAGATTTAGCTCAGTGGTAGAGCGCTTGCCTAGCAAGCACAAGGCCCTGGGTTCGGTCCCCAGCTCAAAAAAAAAAAAAAAAAAAAAAAAAACAAAAAGGAGACAGGAAGAAGGCCAGGTGACTGCCAGCCGAATCAGGCCATGCTGTCTCAGAGTGTCCTCTCCCTACAAGCACCACTGCCTGCTGGGACTATGGCTCACTGCCGCCTGCCCCCACACCACAGGGCCAGGGATGAGAGCGGGTAAGGTAGCAGCCAGGCTTCCTACACAAGGTTATCACAGCATGATCCTAGGGCTCTCCAGGCCCTGGGCCTGGGCCTTGCCCCTCACTTAGATCCCATGAAGGCAGACAGAACCCTTGGAAAAGTCTTGAGCTGTCTTCCAAGGCATAAGGCACACAAGATGACCTCTTGGGTGATACCTGATCCCTGCACTGGCAGCTGAGGACACAGTGCACCTGGCTGGAGCCTGAGATTGGAACATGGAGCTCTTCTAGAAGACCGTTGTTGCCCGAAACACAGCAGCAGCAGGGCCCACTTAGTGACTGGAGGACCCTGACCCCATGTCTCCTCTGTCTCTAGCAAACAAGGTTTAGGCTTCATACCATTCTGCTAGGGTCCAGCCAGTCTCCAAGCTAAGAACCAAGGACTGAGTACCTCTCCAAGGTGTATGGACTCATGACTGGCACAGGGCCCCGCCAGGGAGAAGTTCCTGCCCTGCAAGAGCGGCACACATCAGAACTTCTGTAGCAGACAGAGGCACAGAGACTCTGGGACCCTAACTCCCCTGAAAGCAGGGAGAAATGATAAGAACAGAAGGATTGTGGGGGTGCTCTGCTTCCTCTGTTACCACTGTAAAGCACTCCTTTGGTAGGAATAAAGTGCAGTCAGAGGATAGATGACAGGGGGAAATATTTTCAAATACCATCCCACCCCCATAAAAAGAAAAAACAATTCAAGTTCCAGCTTGGCATGTCTACAGTTGAGAAGGTGGGCCATCTCCCTGTCCTTGATGTGGAATGAGCACATACCGCTCTCCCTGTCAAACCCTTTCAACACAGAGTCACTAAAGGGAACCCAGTGTCCTCTAAACTAGTACAGGTCTGTGACTGTGTTGATTCCGCTCGCCTCTTGGCAGAGAACCCTGGAAAGAGACTTCAAGCAGTGTACCACTGTGGAGACCACACTGGGCCCACCACTGAGGGTGCAAAAAGGAAGCAGTCACTTAGTGGGCCCCTGAGTAAACAGACCAAAGCTTTTGGAGGTTAATCTACCCCAGGAGAAAAACAAAGTCCCTACAGACCCTCCCTACACCAAGTCATCCAGAATTCAGGAGCTTTCCCCAGCAGTTGGAAACACAGGAGATGTAGAGAAGTGGATAAACAAGACTCCCTCCTAAGTCCAAAGCCAAGAGCTCTATAGCCTATACTCCAATGGGGTCCTCTGCATATGACGAACAGGGATCCCATCCTGACCCAGGACGAAGACTCTGGCTCCCCTCTCCTAGCCTAGGCCCTGATCTGGGTATCTACAGAATCCCTGCTGCCCCACTATCTCCTCCACCCAGGATACCACACAGGGGCCTCTGGGTGGGTTCTCCCATGGTTCCATACAGCAAGCCTGTGCCCCACCCCCCAGTCAGGCATCTGCCATCTCCTGAATGGTGTCAGGCAGTCAATCAGTGTTCCCATGACGGACATGACTTGTGATGTGGAGGCTCTCACCCAGGGGGCTCTAAGCAGGCCCAGACCCCTGTCATGTGAGCCATCCATTCCAAGGGTGATCCAGACAGAGGAAGATAACACCATGCAATGCATTGTAGCCCAAGCCAAACATTAACTGCCTGACAGGAGATATGAAGGCAGTTTCCTCACCTACTGGGGGATCCCAGTCTCCCCCAACACTAAAGCAAAGCACTAAAATCCAGAAGCTACCCCATTTTTACCTAGAGCCAAGTATTCAAAGACCCTTGGCCAGGGGCCAGGCTCCACCCTCTGCTGCCCCGCCCACAACAAGGACAGGCTGACTTGTCTTGCCTTAAAGGGAAAGGGGAATTAACAAGAGTTCCAAGCCTCTGCAATGCCTCAGCCAGATAGGCAGGCTTGGCCTGGGGAAGTCTCTCACATACGGCCTGCTGTAGCACCCCTGCTCTGTCCTCTATATTCAGCGACATTCCATAGTAGCAGTACCAGCAGGTGCTCAGAAAGCCACGCTGGTCATCTGGCAAGAGCAGGGAGGTGGGGAGCCAAGATTCGTGCCATTCTCCAGAACTGAGACTCACATACATCCCCTTTCTCCTGGGTGCCTCTTCAGGTAGCAGGGACACAGGGCACACTTTAGGATCCTGGGCCACACGCTTTGCCCCTCCCCATCCCCACCCATTCTGCATAATCAAGGCTGTCTCTGTACCAGGTCTAGGATAGTGGTTCTCAACCTGTGGGCTAAGACCCTCTCAGAGGGGTTGCCTAAGACTACAGGAAAGCACAGATATTTACATCATGATCCGTAACAGTAGCAAAATTACAGTTACAAAGTAGCAATGAAAATAATTTTATGGCTGCGGGGAGGAGGGGCACCACAACATGAGGAACTGTATTAAAAGGGTTGCGGCATCAGGAAGGTTGAGAAGCACTGCTCTAGGACATGCCAGGTAAAAGAAAGGGGTGGTCCTCATAGGAACCGCAAAGGAGGAAGGAAACTCAACTCCTGCTGAAAGTCTCCAAGAGACACCACTGACCCTCTCGTGTGAAGCTGTATTTCCATGACAGAACCGAAGGGCAGTATGGAGACAAGCCCTTTGAAACTCTTTGTCAGGGGCTGGGGATTTAGCTCAGTGGTAGAGCGCTTACCTAGGAAGCGCAAGGCCCTGGGTTCGGTCCCCAGCTCTGAAAAAAAAAAAAAAAAGAACCAAAACAGAAACTCTTTGTCTCAGAACAGATTGATAGGTCACCTCTGAAACGAGCGCAGTTTGTACACACATGCCGAGCACGCTGCGGGTGCTGAGAACACAGCCCCTGAATCTCATTTCTGAGCCAAAAGTGCAGGCATCCTGCAGTGGACAGCAGCCCTGGCACCCAGCTCACCCAGGTTTGCCCAGGATGCATTAGCCCTGGAAGGCCAGCTAACTTTACAGGCCAACGGGGTAGGCTTACACCTCCAGCCAGCACTCTCCCAGTTGGCCCCTGCCTGACAGCTGCCCCTCCCTCCCAGTAAGGGAGGGCCTGTAAACACCCCTTGTGACAGGAGCTGCCTCCCCTTCCAAGGCTGGCCCCAGGACGGCTAGGGTTGCGGTTTATATAATCTTCAGGCCCAGGGCTGACACAGCTAACGTGAGGGCAAGGTTATGAAAAATACATGCTGAGCCTCTCTTCCAGAAAAGAAAGGAAAAAAAGAGAGACAGAAACAGAGATAGAAGTAGAAGGAAGAAGGGGGTAGGGAAGAGGTAGAGAGAGAGAGAAAGAAGACAGGCATTTTTTTTTTGTTTCATGACTTTCACGCACTCATCTAATGTGTGAACAAACCAGGCTCTTAGACACCAGGAAGCTGCTGACAGAGCTTCTAGGCCTTGGCCCGCAGGGCCCCAAGGACCCACCAGGCTTCATTCCTGAGACCCAGGAAGCCCTTGCGGGCATCTGCAGCTATCACACCTATATCTTGCAGGGCAAAGGAAAATGCTAATTTGAGGGCAGCTGGGAACCTCCAAGTCCGCTAGAAAAGGGCTCAGAGACAGCCTTCTCTCTCACTACCCTCGGGTCTCTACTGAGTCAATAAAAGTGGGTTCTGAGGACGGACCAGGAACATGGGCTGACAGAATGAATATCCACTGCCTACTCCAGAACCTATGTCACCATGGGCATGGTTGGGTACAGCACATACCCAGCCTTGACCTCCAAGATGACAAGCCTCAACCTGTGCACAGGTCCAGAAACAGCACCAACAGGCTATCCATTACACACCGTACATGTCCTGCAGGACACCCACACAGATGGTGACACATACCAGCCACCATCCCCAGGGCTGCCTAAAGCCCTGCATAGGAGCAAGGACACACCCAAGGACGCATATGCTGACAGCCCACCTGCGGGCAGCGGCGCTCACCTGCAGTTCACACCATGCTACCTCCACCCAGGTCTCCGTGTCCAGCCCCTTGTAGACCGTCTTGAAGGAGCCCCGGCCCAGCTCGATGTCGAACTTGAGGAAGCGGCCGTCCAAAGAGGTAGCCACAGCCTTGAGGTCGTCCTCATCGTCCTCCTCCTCCTCAGGTTCATCCTTGCGTGCGCGCCCGGGCTCCGGCTTTGCCTCGGTAGCTCCAGTGTCCTCCTGGGTTGGGGCGGGCGCCTCCTCCTGCGGCGGGCCGCCGTCGGGGACCGGGGTGGCTGCAGCTGACGCGGTGGTGGGATCTGGGCTGGGCTCCTGCGTGCCCGCTCGCTCCGGGCCAGGGTCCGAGGGGGCACTCGGGGAGCCAGGAGGCGCAGCGGGCGCGGCAGGCGCGGGCGCGGCGGGGCGGCCCCGGGCGCGCTCCGCGATGAGGCGGCGCGTCTTGCAGAGTAGAAGCACCCTGCGCTGCAGGGGCTGTGGGGGCTGCGCGCTCGGCGTCTCGGCCGCCTCCAGGCCCGGCGGCTCCTCCTGGTCCGACTCCACCACGCTGCGCCGCAGGAAGCGCTGGGGCCCGAGCCGCGCCGCCCTCGCTCGCGGCTCCGCCATGCCCGCCGACCCCGTGCCGCGCCCGGCCTCCATCAACGCGCCGGGGGCGTCTCGGCGGCCGCCATCGCCGTCCATCTCTGCGGGCCAAGGACACACGGGCCCCGCGTGAGCGCCAGCCCCGCCGCACCTGCCTGGGCCGCGGGATGAGACAGCGCCGCCTCTGGGCCCGCGCCCTGCCCAGCCCCACCGCAGAAGTGGCCTGCCGGGCGGTCCTCTGCGGGCTCCGGGGAGAGGGGCTGCAGATCTGCTCCCGAGGCGTGGATTGCAAGGGGATGCCCTGCCTCACTCAGCCCCGAGCCGGGAACATGGCCTGTCTCAAGCTGTCCCAGGGACTCCACAGGGGACGACCTGCTAGGTGTCCCTGAGGGCCCAGAGGAGCTACAGAGGGCTCCAGAGGCTGGAAAAAAGGGTCAAAGCCAGCACAGAGGCGACCCCGTTAGGCTATCCCGCGGGCGGGTGGGAAGGGGACAGGGAGGCCCGCGGTAAGGGGAAGCACCGGACAGGAGCCTGCTCCACAAAGGACGCGGGCCCGGGGCGCGCGGGGAGGGGGCTGCGGCGGCGCGGCGCGCACACAAAGGCGGCGAGCGGGAGGGCTCGATACTCACAGGGCGAGCGGGCGCTGTCCATGCCCGCAGCCCGGGGACCGGGGCGAGCGAGGCGGGCGAGGCCGCGCTCTGGGGTAGGAGTCTTCTCTAGGGGCCGCGTCGCGCTGGGGCGGGGTCCTGACTGGGGCGGGGGTCGCCAGGCCGTTCTGCTCTTGCGTGCTGCTCCCTCGGGCCGGGCCGCTGCGGGGCCGCGCTCCCGCGTGCTCCTGCCGGCTCCGCGCGCCTCCGCTCCCGCACCGGCTCCGAACTAGCGCGCGGGGAAGGCGGGGCTTCCGTTCGTCCCACCCTCCCCAAGACCAGAGCGCGGGGCGGGGCCTGGCACGCCCACCTGGCTGCGGCTGAGCGCCGCCACCTGCGGGATGCTCCCCATCGCCTCCACCTGAGGCTAGAGTCCCATTTCGGCGCCTGGCCCTGAAGCTCTTTGGAAGTGGTCCGCTGAACTGTGGACCTTGAGGGGCTCTATATTCCCCGGAGGTGGCAGGCCACAGACAACGTGACTTAGCCAGAGCTCCGAATCCTGGAACGTATGCCAAGACAAAACAGACAACCCCAGGGTATCCTACTCTCAGGAGCCCAAGCATGGTCACAAAATTGGAGCGTCTTCCGGACCTTTCTGTATTGCCAGGATATGGGAAAACCTCACTATCATCCACGGAAGTTAGTACCAGTAAGCACTGCGTTCCCTTTTTCGATTAAGCAAATCCAGATCTCAAAGACAGATGTCCTTTGCCCTGATCAGTGGCGTGGTGACCCAAGCCTGTAATCCCAACACCAAGGGGAGGAGGCAGAAGGATACTTGATCCGGGAGTAGGACCACATGGCAACAAAGAAACCGTCTCAAAAATAAATGATAGATAGAAATAGAAAGGACTTCTCTGGCCTAAATCTCAGAGGTCCCAAGATGGAGACTGGAAGAGATTTCCAGAAACCTCTTGACTCACCATGTTGATTGTTATCTCCCCCCAATCCCCAGGACTCACAACTTCCTGAGCTACTCAACTCCTACAGACAAGCCCCTCCCCCAGGGGTCTCTGAACCGACTGCAAAGGTCACAGAAGACTGAACTGATTTCTGAGCCCGTGCTAGGCACCTGCTTAAACCCACTTCTCACCTGCGCTCGCTCCTTGTGACACACATCATGGGGTCCACTTCACCTGAAGAAAACAGCGCAAAGGAAGATACCAGAATGTTCTGATCTCTTAGCTCACCCTGATGGCGCGGCACCCTGTCAAAGATGCATGTTACAAATATGAAGGGATGCCCAAGGGCTGCTGGCCCCGAGAGCCTTCGACATCAGCAACTCACGTGACACAAAAGCCAACGCTGACAGAACAGTTACCCAGTGATAGGATTTCCCTGGCTCTGCTAGGGTCTGGCAGTGGGTTCTAATAGCAGTCAAAAGTTACTTTATAAGACTGATAACCAAATCTTTTCCTAGCCGAGTTGGGTGGTAGCACACTGTCAGTCTTCTAAAAGGGGGACGATAGGGCTACTTACATTATGAAAACTGAGAGCCATCTAACGTCAGGACTCCACCGTATACCCCAGAGACCCACTGGTTAAATCGTGCGCTTGGCACTGGGCTAGGCATTTGTCAGATGCCTGTTAATTTGTATTATCTCATTTCTCATCTACCTTGGGAGTCAGGCGTGAACGCAAAGCCCACTCAAGCCGGAAGCAGAGCACAGGTGCCAGCCCTGCAGGTCTGCAAGTCCCTGGAGATGGGGATCCAAGCTGCACATCCCAGGCTGGGGCGGAATGTGAGCGAGGACCTTTGTGTCTTCGCCAAGGAGGCTAAAGACCCCAGCATTGGCTCTCCTAACCTGAATCTGCAGGTTAATTTCTCCCGGACTGGGTTTATCCGGCAAAGGCCCTCTAGGTCCTGACATGTGTATGCAAGCTATATGTAGGGCCTATGTATGAGAAATCAGGACAGAAGGATCTCAGTATGCTAGTCTGCCTGTCTGTCTCCTTATTCCAACAGAACATGGTGACAGCCTGTGGCATATACCTGCTGAGTGACTGGTGATGAGAGCACCCAGCCACTTAGAACGTCCAGTAGAAGTGTGGTGCTACATACCGATAACCCTAGCAGTCAGGAGGCAGAGGCCAGTCTGGGCTACCCAGAGAGACCTTGGCCATACCTACAGCTGTTGTCCATACACCCTCATATGTGCTGATGAAGAACTATGACCCTACCCACAAAACTGGGGTCCAATCCAGGCTGAGCTGGATCTCAGAGAGCCTGTGTCCAACTGGGCACCATGTGCTTTATAACAAACTCCCTGGGGGTGTTTTCCCACTGCCCCATTTATATACCTCCTAGGGCGAACTCACTCCCTATGCCAGCCCTTGGAGTCCACAGCTATGAAACTACTAGGTAAGGCCATTGATCTCCAGGCCTTATCTGCAAGGAATCTCAGACTAGTATCACTAGCAGGCCCTTGGAATTCCAACAGAGAGAATCAAAGGCTCCTTTGTACAGGATTTAGAAGCCAAGGACCCACTCTGTGCCCTTCTTCAGGTTCCCGGACATCTCTGAGTCTGTCTCCCAATCCTAAACACTTCCTACTGCGTTGCTAGGTTTCCTAGGGCTCACAAGCCAAGGCTACGGGTGGATGTCTGCAAAAGCACCAACCCAAGGGCCTAGTTATAGCATCTGCTGTTGGCGCTCAGTAGAACTGTATCCAGGGTTCCCTCCACTTGAAGATGAGGATGCAGAGGCTGAATCCAGGCACTATTCCACCTTTAGTGGCTGCTCAAGATCCAAAAAAAAAAAAAAAAAAAAAAAAAAAAAAAAAAAAAAAAAAAAAGTGGGGGACTTCTCTCTGCAGTTCTCACACTTCTTACCTTAGCCTCAGCCCTCACCACCTCATTGCCTAAGAGCCCTTCATGTGAAAAGAGTCACCAAGGTCAGACACCTGAAGAGACATCTGATTTGCTTGCCTATGGACGGGTACAGCAGTCATATCCTACAATGTCACCACATACTCCAAAAAAAAAGGAAGGCGGCTAGGAGGACAGGCCACTCCTACTGGCTATTGCCAGAGCCCACAAGGCCTTAATTAGAAAGAGGAGTCAGTATTGCCAGGGGAAGCCTCACCAATCCCCAGGTATTGCTGTCAGGTACAGGTCTCAGTTTGCCTGTGTGCTAGCCTGTCTAGAACTCAGGTCTGACGCAGCCAGTTCTCAGCACTCGTTTTCCCTGGGCACTCCTGGGAAGTTGAGACAGATGAATGCAAGACACGCTGGTAGTTGCAGCACACTGATGGAGACAGTTCTGGAGGACGGGTCACAAAGGGGCAGGGCAAGTGGCCTGGAGGTGAGGAGTGTCACAGGAAGTCCTCCCTGAGATCTGAGGAAGGATGAGGCAGGACAAAGGTCAGGCAACATTGTGTGGCCCAAGTTTGTGACAGTTAGGGGACAGAGCCTCAGTCCTAGGAGGCAACAGATGGCTGGGACAAGCCCAGGCCACGGTTTGTTCAACCTTGTACCTCACTCTAGAAAGATAGGAGCTCTTCCTGGGAAGAGCCTTGGGAAGAGGATTGGGTGTCACAGAGAGGCTTTACTACAATGGCTTTGCCCTGCTACAGGAAGGAACGAGGAATCCTGTTTCCTCCCAATGATGAGGCACCATTAGAATTCCCTGAACTCTGGGCAGAGGATATTGTTCAATTGGTAGAGATCGCCTAATGGGAAACAAAGCTGTGATGGCTCACTTCGGTTGTCCACTGTGAGGAGTGGTTCTCCCGGGCAGGCAGTCCTGGGTTGTCTAAGAAAGCGAGCTGAGCAAACAAGAAGTGTTCCCCTGTGATCTCTGTTTCAGTTCCTGCCTCCGATTCCCCCAACCCAATGTTGGACTGTAACCTCTTTTCTTAGTCGTTGTTGTTGGGAGTTTGTTGTTTGTTTGTTTGTTTGTTTGTTTTCAAGACAGGGTTTCTCTGTATGGCCCTGGCTGTCCTAGAACTCTGTACACCAAGCTGACCTCGAACTCAGAGACCTATTTGCCTCTGCCCCTTCCAAGTTCTTGGATCAAAGGCATGAGCCACCTCTGCTCCGTGGACTATTACCTGTAAACCAGATAAACCATTTCTTCCCCAAGTTGCTCTAGGTCGGCATTTGATGACAGCCAAAGAAAGCCAACCTGGTGTCGTGAGGCCTGCCTGTAATCCCAACGTTCAGGAGATGAAGCACAGACATCAGAAGTTCAAGGCTATCCTACCCTAACATAATAGATTGGAGGGGAGCCTGGGCTACACGAGACCCCTTTTTAAAAATCCCAAAAGAAAAGGAAACAAAGAAAAAATAAAGTTACTGAATAAGATACATAAATCAGAAAATGGCCCAACAGTCTTCTGAGTAGAAACTGATGGCTGGGAAGGGCTCTCTTTGTGATCCCAGGGGCAATTGAGTTTCAGATGACAGTTCTGGGAAGGCAGATGATACCGTCTAAATAAAACTGTCCGGATTGGAGTAGAGTTCAGTGGCCTGAATGCTTCTGTAGTGAGCACAGGGTTTGGTCTCCAGCATTGCAAAAATAAACAATGAAGTATATTGAACACACTGAGAAAGAAATAGAAAAAGAATTCCATTCACGATATCCTGGAAGAAATAAAATACCTAGAAATAAACCTCACCAAGGAGGTGAAAGAATCCTATAATGAAAGCTTTAAATTAACAAAGAGTTTGAAGAAGCCACTAAAGAGACCTCCCGCACTCAAGTTGACAAAATGGATGTTGGGAAAATGGCTATAGTCTCAAAAGACACCTGCAGGTTTAACATGATCCTCATCAAGGGTCTAATGACATTCTTTCATTGCAGCAGAAGAAGCCATCTTAAAGTTCATGTGGAAGCACACATAAAACACACACAAGACTAACCAAAGCAATCTTAAGCGATGATGATGATGGTGGTGATGATGATGATGGTGGTGGTGGTGGTGATGGTGATGGAGACACCACCATACAGGATTTTCAAACTGTACAGCCCTAGAACTCAGACTCCCAGGATTGTCCTCAAGTGCCTGCTGAGCCATCTCACCAGCTCCTTGGGTTGATTTTTTTTTAAACTTAAAATATGTGCTTTCAAAACTTTTAATACATGTGTGCATGCCCACGTGGGAGTATGTACATGTGAACGAATGTGCCCTTGGAAGCCAGAAGAGGACATCAGATCCCCTCCGCCCAACCTGGGGTGAATGCAAGGACGATCAGTACCGACTCTTAACCACTGAGGGAAGCCCTCCAACCCTTGTTTTGATTTTAGATTTCTTTTTTAAAGAGCACATGCTCATTTATAAGAAAACAAATAAAATTCAAATGGGGGCCTGGGGGTATAGCACAATGGTAGAATGTTAGCACATGTCAAGTTCTGGGCTCCATTATATATATATACACACGTACACATACATATACATCATAGTTATATACATAGATGCACATTTACATGTTAATCTTTGTGTACATTTACATATACATTTGTCTACATTTATGCATATATTTATATACACATTAAATGTCTATTTGCATAACATTTGCATGAACATTTGCATGAATGTTTACAAGTACATTGTGTATACATTTGCACATGTGCTTGCATATGCATTTATGTGTACATTTAGACGTACATTTGCATATGCATTTGTATGTATATTTGCATATATGTTTATGTATATATTTGCACATGTGTATTTGCATGTACATTTGCGTGTGTGATTACATATACATATGACGTACATATGTGTCACTACCCAAAATGCACGGGCTCTGGAGGCCACAGCTTTATCTACAGGCAACTTGTCCCCATGGGAGATGCTCAGCAAGTACTTATCGAACAAGCAGATGTAACTGATATCTTTTTCCCAAGCTCAGATTTACTTAATTTGAGGCATACATTATATCTAGAGCCACACATATTTCTGGACGTTTCTATTCCTGGTCCAGAGTGAAAGGCCCCTAAATGATATGGAATGAACAAGTGTTTGAGGTTCCCGAACCCGAAGGCCCTGCTGAAGGGGCGCCTTAGGTATGAAAGGAAGCACGGCCCATCCTCCACTCACTGTTCCCAGCATGAACCAGGCCGGTTCTCAGGAACTAAATTCAGAGAGCTTGAACACAGAGGAGTGCCGAGAAGCCCAGTGGGCCTTGCTGCAGTGACAATAAATACAGCCAGCACTCACAGCACTCAGACGTACCAGGACTGACCTAATTTTCTTTTTCCCTTTTCTTCCTTCCTTCCTTCCTTTCTTTCTTTCTTTCTTTCTTTCTTTCTTTCTTTCTTTCTTTCTCTCTCTCTCTCTTTCTTTCTTTCTTTTAAGGAAAGCCCTCCTGTCACCCTGAGACATGACAAAGATGACACAGGTATAGGAGGGACTAAGGCACAGAGAGGGCAACCACGTAGAGTATATCACCCAGCCCGTGTGTGTCTGGGTGTGAGGACTGAAGGCTTGCCACCATACCTTGAAGCTGCTGTATGGCCAGCCCCAGGCCTCGGAGAGAAGCCCTTAGCTCTCTAGAGGTTTTGGTTTTGGTAGTCTGTCCTACAGACAGGCAGGTGGACCAATCCCTCAATCCCACCCTGACCTCGGGCGACTCCATCTGCGCACTACCTTTGAGAGCAAAGCACTGATTCTGTGTACGTTTCCCTTGTCCCTGATGCCTTCTGCAGACCTAGCTTGTCGTGCGGCCTCTTTCTTGTCCCACTGCCCTTAAATGGAGGCAGCCGTGCAGACTGGCACAGGCTTTGTGGAAAACAGTTTATAGCTGAGGCAGCAGTCCATCTGAATACAGCTCTTACCGTTTAAGTCAGTAATTCCTTTTGCAGAGTCTGTTCCAATGGAGTGACCAGTGATGTATGAAGGATTATTTATAATAAGCACTGGAAATCGCCAGGATGCAAGAAATCGGGTTAAGTGAACCACACTATTCCTACACAATCAAATATGCCCGGGCCACATAAATACTGTCTGCGGAGTTTTGCGATGGCAAGAGATGGGATAAGAGAGAAGAGGGGTTACAGCAGGGAACTGCTCACAAAAGCCTCCAGTCGCTGCAGCTTTTCTACACTTGGGCCAAAGCAGCCCTAGTCTGTGTCTTCAGAAAAGGAGGACTCGGTCTCTCGCCAGATGTGAGACGAGGAAGGGCGTTCCACATCGAGCACGGTCTGAGCAAATGCGCAGGACCAGACTGAAGAACCTGGATCAGATTTGAGCCCTAGCACCTCCCCTTGGCCGTGACTTTGGATGTATCCACTAATTTCTCTGAATGTCTGTGTTCTCGCTAATCAGCATGACAACGGAGGTACCTGCCTTGAGGAGTTGTGAGTGATGCTACAGCCCAGACCCCTGGAACTCTGAGCAGTTCCCAAAGTGGTCAAAACATGGCAGAGGGACTGGGCTATGGTGGCTCTGTCGTGAAGTGCTCGCCTGCAAGCACAAGGACGTGAGCTCAGCTCCCCAAGGTCCCTGTACAAAGACAGACATGGTGGTTTCTTATTTCAGGGCTGGAGCTCACTGGTCAGCCAGGCTAGTGTAATTGGTGAGCTCCAGACCAATGAGATGCCCTTGCTCAAAGAGTAAGGCAGCGTTTCTGGGATCTCTTTTGGACAGCATCTGGTGTTGTATCTCTTATCTCTACATAAACAAACACACATGTGCACTCATTCCCAGACCCCTACACACAAAATAAATAAAAAACTCTTCTTACTGCTGCTGAGATGGTGTCCTGACTCTGAGCAAACTCCTCAGCCAGGGTATCCTAGGTCTCGTGTCCTCACCTTATTGCCAAGTACTACTCACAAACAGAGGGTTGGCCACCAAGTCAGAAGACCTGTCCAATATGTCCGGGACACGCCTTATCTCTCTGTTTCTAAAAGATGTGGAAGCCCACGAGGACTCAGTGGTAGACGTAGGTGCCATAAAGCCAGCAGTGTTATGCACAAAGCTGCAAAGGCCAGGTGATAGTTAGTCTCAGTACCTGCTAGATCTCTGTGACAAGGTCTGTTAATCCACCAGGTGAGATGAGACTACTACCATAATTTTTTTTAAAGATTTATGTATTATATATAAGTACACCATCGCTGTCTTCAGACACAGGAGAAGAGGGCATTGGATCCCATTACAGATGGTTGTGAGCCACCATGTGGTTGCTGGGAATTGAACTCAGGACCTCTGGATGAACAGCCAGTGCTCTTAACCACTGAGCCATCTCTCCAACCCTACCACAAATTTTTGAGCCAAATTTGAAGCAAGCTTTATTAAATACTGGCCAGGGTGATGAACACCGACCAGGCCCATACCTGGGATGCCCAGAGAATGGCTGTGAATTACATTAGGTGTTGATAAAGGCAAAATCCACAAGGCTACCTACTTCCTGCCTTTATCCAGTAGGGGACAAGCATGTGTCTTCACATACTTCCTGCCCATGTACTTCCCACCTACCTGTCATTGAGCACATGTTTTGCATTTGGAGCAGTCAACCTTATTTACAGAGGTGAAAACTCGTGGTTTGTTATCCTACATGAACAACAGCCCCCAGCATTCCAGGAAGCTATCTGACTTCGGGTGAGTGGAGCTTACAGGATATTCATACCTTGGGAAAGTGAGGCTTACTTTCTCAAGTGAGGCATTTTTATTCTATAGATCTCTTGAGCACAGTCATTAAAACTTACAATATAGCTTTAACCCTCACAGGTTCTCTAAGCATAGCCTGTGCTTATTGTCTGCCACAGACAAACAGTCATTCAGCTTGGAGAGGCTGACTCAGACCTGTGCCAGCAGGGGTCTCTCAGCCCAAGTTTCCAATTTGCATCCAGCAGGGCCCTGGGTCGTCTGAAAGTTCCCACCAACCACCAAGGGGCTGCACTCTCCTCCTTGAGGAAGCAGAGGGGGTTTTTTCCACTTAGCATGTGTGCAATGTGCCTGGCTTCTGGTGTTTTTCCAGCAGGCTCAATTCAAAGTGCCGTTGGCTGTCTCTGGAAGCCCCTGGCTTACTCAGCTAAAGACATGTGAACCTGGCAGACACCAACAGCCTCCAAAGCACCTGACCCTGGAGTTCACACAAATAAATGAACAGGTCACATGACCGGTCACATGGTGGGCATCATTTGCCTGAGGCATGCTGCCCAGAGGATACCTTGGGACCCCAGATTAGAAGTCAGAGAAGATATAGAAGTTTGTCCTTTTCTAAAGGACCCAAGTAGGCGGGTAGAGGGAATGAATGGCTCAGCCATCAAGAGCACTGGCTGCTCTTCCAGGGACCTGGAACCCACATGGAGACTCACAACCATTTGTAACTCCAGTTCTAGGGGATCCATCACTCCCTTCTGGGCTCCAAGGGAACTGCACAGATGTCGTGCGCAGGCATACAGACAGGCGCCCATAAAACGAATTATGAGTTTTAAAAATAGACAAGCAGGGTAGAGGATACGACTCAATTGGTAAAGAGTTTTATCAGCACATGTGAATGCATGGGGTACAAGGGGATAGCACACACATATCATCCCAACCCTTGGGAGATGGAGGCCGAAGAGTCAAGAATTCAAGGTCATACTCAGCCACACAGGTCGTTTAAGGTCATGTCTGGACCATACAATACCCTGTGGCAGAAGGACAGAGAGAGGGATGAAGGGAGAGAATTGACAGGATACGAAAGGCTCCCAAATGTGGACTTTTTTTTTTAAGTACAACGTTAATAATGAAAGGAAAGTTACACCCTGAAACTATAGTGATTACTTCCATGATGCCGTGTTCTAACTACAGTGTTGAGCAAATGGGAGAGCATTGGGAGGCCTGGCTGGGAGATGCCCTTCCTCTGCTGGGAGTGGGGAAGGGCAATTGAAAATAACAAATGCACCTGCCCTTCAAGGTTCCCGCCATTTAAAAGTGCTCTGGCGTCGAGTCTTGGTCTTCGAGTTCTGCATTGGGGGATTAAATGGTCTCCTCATCCCACTTCTCACGCTCTCCTCCATTTTTAGCGACTGTAACAAAATATTTAAGCACCCAAGTCAGGGTGCTTTATAAAGGCACGCAGTTGGCTCACAGTTTTGGAGGCAATGATATTAGAGGGCACGACACCCACGGATGCTGGCCTCGCTGTGTCATAATCTGTGGCAAGACCGAACAAGCAACCAAAACAGAAAGCGCTTTTCTAACAGAGCCACGCTTCTGGCAACCCAGCTGTCCATTAATCCCCGAGCGATTAAACCTCATGTAAACCAGAGCCCTCAGGACTTAGTCTCATCCGGAAAACCCCATTCTTCCTGCTGTACTGGAGACCAAGTTTCCAGTGCACAGACTTTGGGGACACATGCTAATCATGGTACCTGAGCAGTGAGGTTGACACGTGGAGTGGAGCCAACATTTCACCTTCAGACAACCTCACCCTACCCACCTGGGAGTCTCTAGTGGAGAATCAGAGAGTGGGGTGCAAAGACCCAGAGGGAACCACAGGTGCAGGGAAGGGGCCAGGCCCAGAAAGGGGCTTTTTTTTCACTATGAGCTCATTGCCCTGAAGCCAGGGTCGGGTGTGGTCTCTTCCAACAAAATGCTTCGTGATAGGATCCAACTCCTCCCACCTAGTTCTGCAAGCAGATCAGGGAGAGTCCGCACAGGTGTGCTGCCGCCCTACACCTTCTGGCCCAGGGCAGTCTAGATCTAGTCCCTAAAGTCCCACAAAACCCTCATGAGGTAGAACCTCATCTCTCCATTCTAGATGTAACAACAAAGCCAGATTATGTGACAACCCACCATCACCCAAGTCACATGCTGGCACCCAGGGAGCTGGCAAAGGCTGAGGGCATAGCTCTGGGCCAGACTCTACAGGCCACCTAGCTCCTTGGGTCTCACAGGTTGTGGAGTTGAGTGCTAACAAGCCAGGACTGACAAGGATGTAGAGCAGGGCAGAGCTTCCAAAATGACGTCATTCCCTCCCCAAGACTGCACTGTTAACCAAAGAGTGATGGAGCCATAGGCTTAATGTTTCGGTTGTGTTTTCCTCAATGTTTATTTTGAAGAGTTTCACACCGGAAAGAAGAGTTGCGGATGTGGGAGACATGGCTCTGCGCTTAAGAGCGCACACTGTGGGGTTGGGGATTTAGCTCAGTGGTAGAGCACTTGCCTAGCAAGCGCAAGGCCCTGGGTTCGGTCCCCAGCTCCGAAAAAAAGAAAAAAGAAGAAAAAAAAAAAAGAGCGCACACTGCTCTTGAAGACTTAGTTCATTTCTCAGCACCCACAACTGTAACTGCAGTTCCAGGGATTCCAATGCTCTTTTCTGGCCTCTGCAGACACCTGCATGTAACACAAACATGATGGTGATGGTGATGGTGATGGTGATGGTGATGGTGATGGTGATGGTGATGATGATAGTGATGATGGTGATGGTGATGGTGGTGATGGTGATGGTGATGGTGGTGATGGTGGTGATGGTGATGGTGATGTGATTGTGATGGCAATTGTGGTGGTGGTGGTGATGATGGGGATGATGGCAATGATGATGATGGTGGTGGTGATGGTGGTGGTGGTGATGATGGTGATAGTGATGGTGGTGATGATGGTGATGAATTTCTTTAAGAAAGACATCGCAAGATATTTGGCCCCCTTGCTTTCTTTTTCCAAGTTACTCTGATTCCTGCAGTACTGTGGTAGGCTTAAACTATAGTTCTACCATTTCATGAAGGCATTCTTAAGAATGCTTTATGTTCTAAAACCCAAGAGTGCTTGGGTAAAACTGGTCTCTGGTCACTTAGATCAGCTCTAAATTCCTAAGATAAACTGGACTCTGGACCAGTCCTGAATTCCTGTGTAATGTGACCCTGAGCTAAAGGTTAACTGCCTGATCATATAAGGGCTATCTCTCAGCTTCTGTAAATAGACTTGCCTGTTGTAGATGCCCAAAGCTACCTTCCCAGATATGTCACCATTATGATTTCTTTTTTCCTTAAAAGCTAGAACAAACTGAAAGTCCAGGTTGCTTCCCACTAATCCACTTGGAACAGTCCCACTACTAGCAGCTAATAAGGACTGTATTCAATGTCGTCAGGCTTCTTGGGAACTCTTTTCTTTTGGTACCCTGTCATAGTGTCATCACCCTGTAACAGTATCACGACTATCAGTCCTGCATCCATCCTCTTCTGTCTCCAGCTAGCCTCCATTATTCCTCCAGTGGAGACAATGTTACATCAGTATTGTGCCCTCCCTCAAAGGGCATGCATCCAGGGATACTCACTTGCATATGACAAATACTGGCTCAAACCAGCTGAAGCTAAAGAGAGAATTTCCTGATTCGTGGACTAAAACTCTAGGAAGCTGAAGTCTCAGGTATAGCTGGATCCAGGCACACAAGCGTAGCTCCTGGATTCTGCCTTTTCTTCTCTGCTCCAATTCATTCCTTTTGCAAAGGGTTCCTGGTGCACTGACCCTTCCTACAGCTAAGTTCCACAGTGCTCCTTAATCGGTCATGCAGCAAAATAGACCTAAGAGGGAATCTCGCGCACGTAGATCGGGAGACCCTCCCTGAGCCAATCACAATGAGCAGGTCTCGACTGCTTTAATTGGAAGAGAGGGTCGGGTGCTCTTTGGATGGAAGGGCTGGGTGTTGGTGGAGAGGTTGCTCCACAAAGAAGAGGAAGCTTATACTGGAGAGATGTCTCAGGGCTTAAGAGTGGGTACTGCTCTTGCAGAGGACCCAAGTTCAGTTCTCAGAACTCACGTTGCTTTTCTCAAACACCCATAAGTTCAGTTCCAGAGGGATCTGATGCTCCTTTCTGGCCTCTGCAGTCATAGGAAGGGGTGTGAAGGGGTGAGGTATATCTCAAGCTTCAGGCTTGTAGTTCATGAGAATCCACAGTGGAAAATGGAATACCAGATGAAGGACGCGCACAGACAAGTCCCACAGTCACAGTGCCCCCAGACAGCACGGAGGTCTCACCAGGTGCTGCTCTAAGGCCAGGCGTCGCCTCCATGTCTTCACAGATGAGCTCAGTGTCTTGTCCTAACAGAGCCGGGAGCTACCACAGGCATGCAAGTTCATTAGGAGAGCAGTTTGGCAAAAGCCTCACCTCTGCTCGCTTCTCCATCTCTAGAAATTTACCTCAGAGAAGGTAAAGATATCATCACAACGAGGTGAGCTCCAAGTTATTCACAAAGCTGAAGGGGCGGGAGTGGCTCCAGGCTCCAGTGAAAGGGCAGGCTGTCACCTTCCTTATGACGGAACACAGGACTTCTTTGAGAAGTTCTAAACCCAGGCAATGGTCAGAGTACAGTATGTTTGTGATTTAAAGAGATGTAATAGTTTGTACTTTCTGTGTGCTAAGGTAGATCTCTGTGTGCTTGACTGCCCAGCTTGGGTGGGGGTGGGGGTGAGAGGGCATTTATTTTACCTTGTCAACTATCCCTAAGCTGTATCTTTCCGAGGCAGATGCTCCTCAACTCATCAAAACAATTAAGACACTCTCTGTCCCTTGGGATCTGAGTTTAGGGGGCTGTCCACCCAGCCCACAACAGCTTCTCACATAACTGGCATTTATCTCAGCCCCTGTGCTCAGCCTGGGCTCTGGGATGGAAAGGTACAGGAACAGAGAGTGGCCTACACACGTCCCTTCTGTATAAGTATACCTGAAGTGAAGTGTTCTCATGCTAAGTCACTGAGGACGTCAGTGAGACTTTTGTTACACAGCAAGCACTAAGTGATACACTCTGAGTTGGGATCCTGGTACTACATAAAAAACCTCCATGGGAAGGGGTGGGGGAGTCAAAGGAGCAGATGTAGGAACGATCTCAGGCAGGTGTAGTGGCTCATACCTTTAATTCTGTCACTTTGGAGGCAAGGGCAGGTGATCTTTGAGTACACAGCCAGCCTGGTCTACATAATGTGATCCAGGACAACCAAGGTTACATAGCAAGACCCTGTCTTGGAAAGACAAAGGGAAAAGCTTTCAGGGCTGGAGAGATGGCCCGGCTGTTAAGGGTAACTACTGCTTTTTTCAGACAACCGGAGCTCAGAGCCTAGTGCTTACATCAGAGGACTTACAGATGCCTGTAGGTCCTGCTTCAAGGTTCTGACACCCTCTTCTGGCTTCTGTGGGTACCTGCACGCATGCATCACACACACACACACACACACACACACACACACACACACACACACACAGAGAGAGAGAGAGAGAGAGAGAGAGAGAGAGAGAGAGAGAGAGAAACTAAAATACATATTTTTTTAAGGAACGATTGCAGAGAAATGAGCTATTGGACAATACACTGGTAGTCAGCAAGACTTATTCCTGTTTGTGTAGCTTCTATTTTCTCCCGGCGTGCTATTCCGGTATTTACAGACAGCCACCGCTGTACCTTGTGCTGTGCTGACAAATAGCACTGAACATCTGCTATAAAAATTTCCCAGAACACAAGAAAAGCTGGGATAAATCTTCCGATGATTAGTGTCACTGCTGTCAAATTTCTAATCGACATGATAGTTAAATATAATATTATAACACACAATCGGTAAGTAAGTACACTAGAGATTTCTTTCTGGCTCCCTCCACCCAGTGGACCACTCTGTTCCCATTGGCAGACAGCGCCACTTCTGTTTTGTTGTTGTTGTTTGGCTTTTGAACACTTTGTGGTAGTGGTTGTTGCTGTTGGGTCTCATGTTGTGGGCTGGCTGTCCTAGAACTCGCTATGTGGAGCAGGCTGGCCTTGAACTCACAGAGATCCATCTGCCTCTGCCTCTGCCTCTGCCTCCTGAGCATCTAGTAGGACTTGTTATGTATATTTTTTTTCCAGGAGAGGGCGTCAGCGTCCCTGGCACAGAAGTCACAGACAGTTGTGGCTGTTTCACTCTGGGGCTGGGAACTGAACTCCTAGAACCTGCAAGAATGACAGGTTCTCTTTCCAGCCCCATCTCTGGTACTTGGTTGCCTCCTATTGTTTACAAGAGAGAGCAGGTAGTATTCATTCTCTCTTTGTCCTGATGTTATCTTCTCCACTGTAGATCCCAGTTCCTCAGATGATGGGGCATAGTCTGCTGTCCAGAAAGTCAGAGGTTTAAGTCTCCGGCCTGTCTGCCGTGAGTCTGTGGTTTGCTTGTGCTGAGCCTCCGGGAAGAATCCTCAGAAGCAGGGTTATTGAGTTGAAAGCTTGATGCGTCTATAATTCTGATAGACTTTCCATGGCTGCCCTTTGGGAGAGGTTATATCAATTGGCACTTGTGCCAGCGAGGCAGGGAGTATCCGTCCCCACAGAACTGCCCACAGAATGTGATAATTGCATTTGAGATTAGGAAGAGAGTGGCAATTTCCACATCTGGTAACTGCTCATACAGACTGACCTGACTCTACCCTGCCCTGAGCTTCGGACTCTAAGCAAAAATCCTGACCATGTCAGTGGAGGACGACAACCAGAAAACACACACTGACATTGGACACTACCTTCCCACAGGACACGTGACATTTCCTCATGTGCTGAGAGAGGCAGCCTGTGGTCACTCCTCATTGAGGGAGATGGGGAAAGGAAGACTTGGAGGCACATGGTCCTGGCCCTTCATCTAGCCACACTGGACAGACCCTTTCCCACCCCATTCCTGGAACATCTGTCTCTGTCTCTGTCTCTGTCTCTGTCTCTGTCTCTGTCTCTCTCTCTCTCTCTCTCACACACACACACACACACACACACACACACAAAGCTACCCCACCCACAGAAGTTCCCTCCCTGACCACCGTAGTCTCTTCAGACAAAGCCTTGATACTGCCCCTCGTCAGTGCCACAGAAACATTATGATGCCCTAGGCCAAGCAGGTCAGACGGAGCACCTAACCCCAGGTACTTGAGCCGACTAGAGGCAAACCATTCTGGCTCCGTCTTCCTGGGTCTCAGATATGTGGAGACCTGGCTAGCTCTTCAGATGGCCTCTGGGCCTAAATTGGGGCCAATCGGTAGCTATCCAGCATGAACCTTCCCTCTGGGCCCAATGGCCTAGAACCAAGTCCTACCTCAGGGCCGGGCCAGGCTAACTGCATCTGCCTAAGAAAGAGATGCCATGCAGCCTCAGTTTACCAATTGAGTTCAGGGTGGAAGCCAGGAAAAGTCACCGGAAACTTAAAAATGAAATCTTTATTTTCTGAGAGGTCAGGAGGGTGGCCAGGTCAGGATCTGCACCGAATCCCGGAAGGGAGATTGTGCATTTTTATAGGAATGAAACACAAAGCAAGAGGGAGCAGGGGGAGCTATTGAAGTGACCAACTGCTGCATTGACCAGTTAACGTCGGTGACCACGTTGGTGACTAGGCCTTATCCGGGTCAACTGGCTTCAGGGTCCTTGAGTCAGCTTTTGCAGTCAGGTCCCCTCCTGGACTCTGGCCCGGAATTTTAGAGTGATAAGAGAACAAAGAAGCAGCAAGCAGCCTGTAGTCAATTAAGTCAGACAAGTAACACATTTATGACTTTTGTGCTTTAGTTTAGATAACGGGATGACAGCATCTTCCCTCTTTGTCCCCTTTACTGGTTTAACAAGCAAACATGAAACATCTGAAGAAGCTGGAGAGGAGTTGGTTCTGGGTCTTGGGAACACGAACTCAGTTTTGAGCCTGCCAGCAAAGCGGAACTCATTCCTGAGATGGCCCAACTCAGGAAACTACGTCCTAACATGTCCTCTGTAAACAGGGCCTGGGATCTACTCACGTACAGAGAACAAGACAATGGGTGTAGAACTCGGGGTCAGCCACTCAGGCCAGGCTGTTGCCTCCGCCATCGTACCTCCATGGAGCCAGGACCCTCATTCCCTGAGTCTTCCTTCTGTACTCAGACAGCGGAGAACATGTTGATCTCTCTTTCCTTCCTTGTCCCCTAGGCCATAGTGATGGAAGTGGACTTGATGGCCTCTCAGTCCCCATTGGCTACGGCCCTACTCTACTGGTTACCAGGCTCTTTCCAAGAGGTCCAACTATCAGCATCAGGGAACTCAAGCCTGCCTGCATCCATCCCCATGTTCCTCAAGGCCAGCACGAGTGGTTTTCCCACCTCATGGACTAATGCCAGTGGAGAGTAATACTGGTCCAGGTATTCTCAAGGTATCTATGGAGTTCCACAGGTGCTGGGGACCAGCCTGGAGTCATGGCGCAATAGTACCACAGTTCCCAGGACACACGGTCTGCAACTCTACTCTCACGGTGACTTTAAATCAGGGGGTGGGGTGGGGAAGGAGACAAGAGGACCAGGTATTATTGCCTCAGGAGATGAGTAGCGGGCTGTTTTTGATAACACCAAGGAGATAGATTTATCCCTGGTTAAAGTGTGAGCTTGGGGGTTAGGGAGGTAGCTGGATTTGTGAAGTGCTTATTATAGGAGCATGAACATCTGAGTTCAACCCCAGCCCCCATGTGAAAAAGCCAGGCATGGAGGTGTGCCCTTGTCACCCCAGCGCCAGGGATGCAGATCCAGGTCCCTGGAGCTCATTGGCCGGCCAGCTTCATTGGATCAGGGAACCCCAGACACAGTGACAAGGACACCCAAGGTTGGCCTCTGGCAGCCACACACACATTCACACGTGCCGGGACACATGTGCACCAGCACACAGGAAAAGCACAGTGCCCCCTGTGCAAGGATGACATGCAAAACCATGAAGTGTGCTATACTTTGAAGCAATAAGAGAAAAGATTTCAATGAGAGATCATCTGACCCAAAAAAGAAAAGACGGATCCCTCTCCTTCCCCAGGACCCCAGTGTATTGTGTCGTACAGTTGTCCTTAGCTGTATACCTGGGTATGTCTTCTACAGGTGAATTCACTAAGCCCATGCTTGGCAAACACTGGTCCCACAGCGGGGCTCAAGTGGTGTCTTAGAACACTGCCCTGAAGGAGGCACAGGGGCATAAGAAGCCCAGGTCATCTTAAAGTTGTGTTCCTACTCTTTCTAGAGCAAAGTGGGAGATGTGACCCAGCCCTGCACTCATACTGACTATCAACAGGGACAGCCCACCTACCACAATGGGGAGACCCCCTCCCCAACTGCAAGGCAGGACCTGAGAAAAGAAAAGGAACCCAAAGTCTGCTGAAAGACAGACGACAGCAAGGAGGGGAGGGGAGGGGAGGGGAGGGGAGGGGAGGGGAGGGGAGGGGAGGGGTCAGAGTAGCATGCACAAGTGACATACTGAGATACGCTGGGGGCCAAGCTCAGATGCCAGCATCTTCTCCTGTCTCCAACCACCACCTGTGGGATGGGAATTGCCCTCCCCCCCCCCCCCCCCCCCCCGAGCACACCGTTATGACATACTGTCTTCACGGCCACGGTCTCCAGGACTAGTCTTCGCAGGCCTCCCTCTGCCCTGGAGAGAGTCATGCCAGCGAAGAGTCAAAACCTGGTGAAGTTGCTGAAGGTTGGTACCTTGGGTGAGCCTGCAGAAGGGCAGGCTGCAACACGGGCTTCTTTTCTTTTGGGGTTTTCTTTCTTCCAGCAGTGCCCGTGCGTGCATATGCACTCCGCCACTGAGCCCATGCCCCATTCCTCAGTGGAATATGTTCACACTCCAAGGCACACTTGGAACTCTGAAGTTCTAAGAACCTCTAAAAACTCCTCACCCCAATATGGCCGAGGAGGGCTCAGTGCGTTAAAGAACTTCCCATAGAGTGTGAGGCCGGAGTCTCTAGAAGCATGTAAAAGCGGGGTGCAGAATCATAATCCAAGCACCAATGTATAAAAATGTTAGGCAAAAGCAAGAGAATCCCTGAAGTGCCAGGGCCAGCTGGCCTGAAATACAGACACAGGAAGCAAACAGCCAAGAGACTCTGCTTCAGACAATGCAGAAGGGGAAGGCCACCACCCAAGGGTGTCCTTCAGAAGTATGCCATGGCACAAATACCTACCCCCAACCCACCCTTACATACATCCAGAATTTGCCTGTGTTGTGTGAGCATGGTGGGGTCTAGCCTCTAGCAGGTGTGTGAAGCCTCTCCCTAGACCCTAACACCCAGCTGCCCAGATGGTCTTCCTATGTGACTGTCCCACATCACAGCCCTAAGACAGGGAACGAACCCGTCCCAGCTGCCCTCTCAGTCCCTGACTGCAGCCTCTCAGCACACTACTGAAGAAAACAGGCTTTGGAAGGGAAGAGGAACATCTCTGGAAATTGGGTAGAAATGCTGACCATCACACTGGGGTTTGCCAAAAGTCCAGTGCGGCCAGGAAGTGAGCCAACACGCTCTTACATTAAACAAGTCATTTTATGACTGTGACATGATTTAGACGTCACAAAGTAGACCTGACAATGAGGGCTTGCTATGTAGGCCAGGCTGCCCTCTAAATCAAAATCCTCTTGTCTCAGCCTCCCAATCCCTAGGATTACAGACAAGCACCACCACACCTGGCAGACTGTTTTTTCAAACAAAGTAATTCACTCTACGGCAATCAACTATCACCGCTATTTAAGACCAAAACATGTCACCACCCTAAAGGAAAACCCTGTAATCATGAGCTATCCCTCCCTGCCTCCTGGATTCTGATAACAACTCTCCTACTTCCTTTCTGAATGGAACTCCCAGTACTGAACAGTTCCCATGTAAATTGACGACACAACCTAGTTTTTGTGTGTCTGGTTTCTGTTAGGTCTTAAACCCAGGACAAAAGGCTAGTGGAGGTGCTCATTAGCATATCAAAGTGGGCACTGATCTCTAGGTTCTCCCAGCATCCCTCAGTCCCTACCTGTTACAGGGCATGGCTGGCATACCCTGCCCCCTACCCTAAATTCCTCCTGCCTAGGGGCTGGGCTGCCCTTCTACCTGCTGCCCTTCCATATATAATCCTTTTGGGTTTGGTTACCGGGTCTCTTTTTGTCTACCCTTCCTCAGCTCCTCTTCTCTCTCCCCTCCCCTATCTCCTCACATGGCCTGAGTCAGGGTCATCTTTACTCTCTGGACTTTCCAGATGGCTCTGCTTCTGGCTATGATCTACCTTTTATCTACAATAAATGTCACCTCCACCAAACCCAGAGGCAATCGTGTCTTTTCTTCTTTGATTCTTTTTGCTTTCTATTCAGTTTCTTTCACCTCACACAGTTTCAACACTCAACCATACTCACGAATAAAATATCAGAACTTCGGTGCTTTCCCTGACTGAATAGATGACATTTTGTGCATCCAAGTCACCGGATGATGAAGATTCTGCGTTGTTACTAGTCTTTGTTCTTTATGATGCTTTATGAATAAAGCTGCAATTTTTGGGGGTGGGAGGATTCATGACAGGGTTTCTCTATCTAATCCTGGCATTCTGTAGACTAGACCAGGCTGACCTTGAACTCAGAGATTCACCTGCCTCTGCTTCCTAAGTGCTAGGATTAAAGGTGTGCACCACCATTGCCTGGCAACCATAAATATTTTCATAGTTTGGTTTTTGTTTTGTTATATATATATATATATATATATATATATATATATATATATATATATATATCCTTGACTGCCTCTGTAGCCCAGGTTGGCCTCAGATTCCCAGAGACCTGCCTGCCTCTGCCTCCTGAGTGCTGAGATTAAAGGCCTTGGCGCCACCTACCATTGCTCAGCTTAAGTAGATATTTTTACATTTAGCCATTTGAGGGTCTTCCAGGCAGTATTAAATACTATGGGGCTCCACCACATCACGCCCTCACAGCAATGCCAAGGGCTTCGTTTCTCTGCACTCTCAATAGTACGGTCTTTTTATTTATGTTTGTATTCTGCCGTTCTGCCATCTGTGAAGTGGTAGTATTGTGGTTTTAAGTTGTTTGTTCTGTGACTAATGATACCCAGCTTCTTTCTACCTCCTACCCCCAAGCTGAGTCAATTTACATATCCTCATTGGAGCTTTTTTCTATTCAGATTCTCTATCCTCAAGTGGATTTGCTTCTTGAGGGGTGTGTGTGTGTGTGTGTGTGTGTGTACACGTGTGTATACGCTTCACTAGTTTAGGTACCATCCGTTTATCATAAGAGGAAGGCATGGAAATTATTTACAAGGTGAAAGATTTCAGAAAGTCAGCAGAATGAGCAGTTTTCTATGATGCCATTTCAACAGTGACCTCTGCCTGAATACTGTCAGTGTCCCCAGCTCTAAACAAGAGATTTCTCTATAGGGCTGCCAGACAGCTCAACAAGCTAGGTGCTTGCTGCCAAGCCTAAAGGCCGGAGTTTGATCCCCAGGAACCACGTAATGAAAGGAGTGAGTTGGCTCCTGCAAATGTTTACATGTGTATCAAGTGGCATACAATTCCCTCCCGCCCCCCTCCCCCACAAAAAACCAAATAAATGGCACTCTAAATTATCCTCTGCAAGTTCTCTGGCCGCTGTCCTGGGAGCACTTTGTCTCCAGCTGCCACGCTAACAGGTTAGCTTGCTCTACTTTTCCTCTGAGCTGGATCCACCGTTACAATGTTGCTTGGGTTACTTTCCTGAGGATTTCCCTGGAATCCCAAAACCGGCTTGGCTACAGTTTCTGCTGTTCTGTTTTCAGCCAATTCGCCCGTCAAACAGCGAAGAAACTTTGTAACCGCTTCCGCTGTCACTCAACTCTGCTGCCCCGCCCCTGCCCAACACCTGCCATTTGGGGCGTCTAGGTGTTGAGTTCTCTTAAGTTCCTTGTAAAACCCTGCTATGAATCCCTTATCAGATACTAGATTTACAAATATTGTCTCCTTCTGCGGGCTTCTTTTTCAAATGTTCTACATTTTGGTGGAATCCAGTTTGTGCCCCCCACTCCCACCCCCACTTTGATTGCGTGTGTATGATAAACCTTTGATTTCTGCTGCTCGTGCAGTGGACTGTCTGCCCTCTCTCCTTTTCAACCTTAGGCTGAGACTGCCCTTGAGTCCTCACGGCCCGATGCGCTGCGACCTCTACCGGCAGCCACGGGTATCGCAGACCCTGCTGTCCCATCCTTGGAGGTGGGGCCTGGCCACCTGTCCCAGCCTGTCCATCCATAACAGGGCTGCCCAGCTCAGGGCCATTCAGGTTAGGACTTGACAAAGTGGCCTCTGTGCTCCTAGATAGGAAAGAAAAGAAGCAGTGTGAATGCTCTAAGATGCTCCCAGAGCACCCATAGTTTCAAATACCAACCTCATATCACCCTTAGTAGATATATAAGGATTTATGTCCCCATTCTACAGAGGAAGAAGCTAAAGGCTCAAGAAAGTTAAATTCCTAAGGTCCCATAAGTACTAAATGGGGCAGAGGGGACTGAGTGATTCGTTCATTTATTCGCTCAATAAATGTTTTGTGAGGATGTACACAAACAGGCCTCCAATTAGAAAACAGAGACACTATCCTCGTGAGAATCCTGGACTCCTGAGATAGTCAGCTGAGGAATGTCAGGAGTCCAGGTCAGTGCCTGAGGCACTTGACCTGTGAGTCAGGACTTTGGAAGAGCAAGAGAAGGAAAATGGCAGTCACCCTTCTGCAGCAAATAGCTGGGAACTGAAGGTTGAGAAAACAAGAAGAGGGGACCGTGGGCCTACTGATTCCATCCCACCAACCAGGACCTGCAGGGGCCAGCCAGGTGGCCCTGAAAAACAGGCAGAAGCCCTCGGGAAGGACGCAAAAATTCAGGAGTGTGAGAAAGGCCTTTCCATTCATCCATGCACACAGAAAGAACCTTTCTCTGTGTTTGACTCACACATTTGCACAGAGAGAAGACTCTGGGAAGAAACAGACCTGAATTCAAAAATAAGAGTGTTTGCATGGGAGGGGTGCGGGCTGAGCAGGTGGAGTCATTTTAGAATCCAAACAGTCGCTGGATATGGCTATTCCAAAAATGAAGTCGAAACGGAGGATGCTGAACACATCTTGCAACTGGCGGCAGGCAGTGAGAACGCCGAAAACCATTAAGATGGTCGCTCGGCGTGGGCGGGCCATGTGCCGTGAGAATTCTACTGCAACTCGTCTATTAGAGAAAAAGGAAGAGGTGGGAGTATGGCTCAGTGGTAGAGCACCTGATTAAAGCCACACACACCCCCAGTGAGGGGCTGGGTTGCCTTGGCATCTGCCTACCCCCCTGCCCCCACCCTCCAGTGAGGAGCACCTGCTGAGAATCACCCAGTGAGGGGATTGGGGTGTGGTTTAGCAGTAGAATGCTTGTCTAGTCTTCAGGAGGATCTGGGTCCCCCATACTGCAAAAAGAATAAAAGAAGGGAAAAAGGAGATAAGAGAGAGGAAGGGAGGGGAGGGGAGGAGGGAAAAAAGGGGGAGGGAAGCTCTGTTGGGCTGAGCGCTGTTTAATGGGACAATTGAGGCAGGTGGCACAAGCAATGGATCTCCATGGTGTGATGGGGACAGAGCCCTGCAGGATGACCTTGAAGGATGAAGTTTGACCTTGCACATACCAGGGCTCTCAAGGGTCAGTCAGTGTGGAGCCGCTGGAGACCATGGCTGAACACACACAGAGTTTTGCAAATCCGAAGTTCTAGGGCAGAACACATTTTGAACCAGTGATGGCATCTGTGGACCCACTTAGTGACCCGCTCCCCTCCATAGCCTCTGGTCGCATTGAGGACCTCAGGAACAAGGAGTTTCATGACATACCACTGGATTTCATGCTGTATAATTGAGCTACAATGGATGTGTACACCGTAAGCTTCAGAAGTTACCAGAACTGGTTAAAACCAGACCTGTGCCACAGAGGTGGCCCAACGGCCGCTTCGTTCTTCCTGAGACCTAGGAAACCTGAACTTCAGTTGAAAACATGGCTGCCATAGAAACTGCATCTCCCAAATTCTCTTGTGGCTAGGTAGAGCTGCCAGTCTGACCATTGGATATAAGTGAGGGCATCTAGAAAGTTTCAAACAGCTCCATGAGTGGGGGAGTGCCTTTCTCTCGTTCCTTGCTGCTGACTGGGTTGAAAACTTGATGCCTGGAACACAGTCAGCTCTGTGGGAGCAGGAGGTGGGGCTATCTATTGAAACTAATCACGCAGGAAGAGAGGAAAGTGAGTTCCTGAGGGTGTGGGTTCCCACCCCAAGCCCTTCCTGACCCTCAGCCTGGCTTTTATGCCGAGGAAGAAATATCTGTCTTATTAAGAACTTCATTTTTGTGGTACTCATAGTCACATTGGACCCTGAATGGCCAAATGTATACAGTGCTTGGCCTGGGGCCTGGCTCATCTAATGTGTCAGCTGAGCATCTGACCAAGTCACACAGCTATGACCAGAACTGGAGAGGGTTGGATCTAGGCTGCATCTCCGGGACTCCTGGGAGCCTGGAAAACAAGGAGACAAGGAAACATAAAATCCTACACAGCCCCCACTGCAGCCCAGGCCCTGTGAGGTCATGAGCTATCAACCTTCAAAGGCCACGCTGCCCACATGATGACCGCCCCAGCTGGCACAAAGCATCACCTAACAAGCCATGTGTCAGCCACTCGCCTCTCTGACCACATGGTCTGCCAACTGCATTCGTTTTTTTCCTCTGGGTGATGTGTGCACCAGCTCTCTTTTCCTGGCCATCTGCTGTTTGGGTGGCAGGCGAGCCCTCTGGGTGCCAACAGAATAGCAGCCAGTGACGGGAACAGCTCCACAGGAAAATGGGCTGTGCGTGGGAGGCCCAAATGTTGGACTGCAGCCTCCAGGGTGGACAGGGTGCCAGGTGTGGGAACTGGTGGTATCCTCAGCATCTCAGCCCGGGGTCTGACTGAGCCTTCGTCTCGGGCTCCCAGAGTGAGTACTTTGTAAGAATAGGTTTATGGGAGAACTGAGAGTGGAGAGAGATTTGAGAGGTGGGGTGGGAGCAGGGAGCACAGAAGTCACCCCAGCCTAGCACCAGCAAACTTCTAAGCATGTGCATAGGCTCTGGAGGGTTCCGTTACCAGTCACTCTGAGCTTCACTCTGCCTTAACACTGAGCAGGTGCCGGGGTAACCCCCCCCCGCATCACCTCTGCACTCACTGGGTAGCATGTTGTGTCCGACCACCCATGTTCATGAGAGTCAGGACACGGGCACAACTCGCATGTCCATCAGCAGATAAAAAGGTAAGCAACTTGGCTATCCACGTGACTGAATGTTATTCAACCCTGAAAAGGAAGGAAGTCCATGCGTCCACTCTGACGTGGATGGCTGTGTGGACACTGTGGGGGTTGGGGAGAAGGAGTCAGTTCCAGGAGAACCACACAGTATACGGCTTTACAGAATGAGGTCTCTAGAGTGGTCAGAACCAGGGAAACAGAAAAGTAAGTAGATTGGGGCTGTTGCCAGCTTTTGGTTTCTGGGAAAACGAAAGGGTCCAGAGATTTGTTACACACACACACACACACACACACACACACACACACACACACACACAGAGAGAGAGAGAGAGAGAGAGAGAGAGAGAGAGAGATTAAAATGGTTAAAAATAATAATACATAAAATACTTATAAATGGTACGAGCATCCGAGCGGGAGCCCCACAGGGAGGGCACTCAGAGAGGCAGGCAGACTGGGAAGTGTCTACAGCAGTTTCAGGCTAGGCGAGACTGCAGGCAGCTTGGAATCATCTCTGAGCATGAAAGGCTTGGGAAAGGCCTGACTCTTCTGGAGCCCAGAGGAACCCGGCGTCCCGCAGCGCCGCAGCGCCCTCTGCTGGTCAGGCCTGGCAAAGCGCTCAGCGGGAAGGACTTGCAGTACCTTGGAGCCTCCAGCAGGCTCTTGGGCCCGGAACTGGACTCCGCCATTGAGGAAAAAAAAAAAAAAAAAAAAAAGAAAGAAAACGAGAGAAGGCAGGCAAGCGGGATGCCGGTCTCAGCCTTTTGGGAAAGGTGGGGTGGGATGTTAGGGTACAGAACTGCGAAAAGATTTATAACACGTGTATCAGAAAAAGAAATAATGTAAAGACTTGAAAAAAAAAAACAACCCAACACAGAAAAGATGAAAAACCAAGTTTTTAGACTTAGGCACCACAAAGAGATGTGAAAGTCAGGCCTGTGGCAAATGCCTGTAATCCCAGCTACGCCATAGAAGGCAGGAGGGTCATGAGGGGAGAGCAGCTTGAACAACTTGATGAGAACTGCCTCAGCATAAGGGTGGGTAGTGGGCTGGTGGTGTGGTTCAGTGACAGAGCCCTTGCGTAGCATGTATGCGGCCCTCCCTTCAATCTCCAGTACCAAAACAAGGAAAGAGATCGGGGGAGTGGAGGAAGAGAAAGAAGGAGGTAGAGAGAGAAGAGGGAGAGGAGCTGCAGCAGACGTAAGAACTGCTAATGGGGGCTGAGAGGTGACTCCGGTTAAAAGCACTGACTGCTCTTCCAGAAGACCCGGGTTCAATTCCTAGCACCCACGTGTCCGCTTACAGTCATCTCTAACTCCAGTTCCAGGGCATCCAGTGCCCTCTCCTGGGAACTAAAGGCACCAAAAATGCACATGTTGCAAAGACTTACATACAGACAAAACGACCAGCTTCTCCTGTGGATGAGGGCACAGGCAGAGTGCAGCTACACAATCTCCCGTCTGCATCTGATCCTCCTCTCAGCTACCTGGGCAGAGCCGCTGGCTGGCAGAGGCAGATCTTCCCCGAAGCCTGTCTCTTTGAGTCCTTCACGGGATCCTGTGATGGCCAGCATCCCACCACCACCTGAAGTCATAGGGTGGTAGCAAGTGCCTGGGCGCCAGGCTACTGAGGGAACACATTCTCCCTCAGGATTGACTGGAGTCTCACAGAGGCTGCAGTCAGACAGTGTTGGGCTGAGGTTCTGCCTTCCAGGTGAATCTTGCTCAGGATAAGTTAGTGTTGCTCTCTACTGGGTGCCTCCTCAGGGCTGCCCGAGTCTCTTCAGAATGTGGCAAGTCATTCTGTCAGCAAAAGTGGCCAGGGACAGGAGAACAGACACTATAGTGTACTTCACGGGCCAGCCTCAAGGTTCACAGTCATTGTCACCTCTGCTGTGATGTGTTGGCCACACAAGCCAGCCCCAAGTTACTCCAAGGGAAGATCCCACTGGGTGTGAGTACAGGAACAATAACCACCGACCACGGAATCAAAACTCGGCTTTTAGAAATTAATACTTGGGGCTGGAGAGATGGCTCAGTGGTTAGGAGCACCGACTGCTCTTCCAGAGGTCCTGAGTTCAATTCCCAGCAACCACATGGTGGCTCACAACCATCTGTAATGGGCATCCGATGCCCTCTTCTGGTGTGTCTGAAGAGAGCAACAGTGTGCTCACATACATAAAACAAGTAAATAAATAAATAAATAAATAAATAAATAAATAAAATTCTCTAATCAGCTAAGTATGTGCACAGAGTTAGCTACCAAAAGAAGTTAGCTACATTATTTTTAGAAGACAAGACGCAGACACTAACAATAATAATCAGGTTGGATAAGCCATAGAGTGACCATAAAATAGAATAATATGGAGTTGTTTATGGTTGTAGGTCACAAAATAATTTTTTGACGTGTGAGGTCACCATGGTTCCTGTACTCCTAGCATCCATCTGAGAGGCTGAAGCCAGGGTGTTGGAAGTCAGCTTTGGGTACACAGTGAGATCCTGTCTCAAAGAAACAAATGTTATGGCGTGGAAAGATGCAGCCAAATAGCATGGTTTATGGAGAAAGCGGCACCTACGGAAAGATTCTTGTGTCGCCAACGGCTCATCCTAGGAACGCACTGGAAACAGATGAGATGTGTTTCCGGGTTTGGTGGCAGATCGGTGGGTGTGAGACCCTGCCCGGTGCCCTGTGGAGAAGGGCTTTCTTCGATCTTTCTGTATAAGCTGAAAGCAGGCGGCAGTAATTGTGGTTGGTTCCCAGCTGTGACCACACACATGCTCCGCTTGTGTTTCTGGGAGCTTCTGTTATCCGTGCGGGAAGAACGTGTCTGGGATGCTGTGGTCTCAGGAGCGGGAGGAACTACCTGAAGAGCAGCAGCCAAGTGAACAAACAGGCCTGGTACAACCAAGATCGGCCCCATGCTGGCCAAGGGACAGGAGTCAGACGTAAACACTGCACAGGATGTCTTCCAGGTCTGGGTGGTGGTTACCGACTAAATGAGAACATCTGCTATTTCTGGGCAGGAGTATGTTTTCCTCCTCATTCACTCCAGTTTTCTAAGTTTTCTAACAGAGAACACGCTTTTATAATAAGAAAAAAATTTAGGTATGCGTATATTTAAATCAAGCTCTGGGAAAGTTTTAAAAAGGACACCATCGGGGTGGAGCATAGGGGAGAGACGGTTCAGTAGATAAAGCACTTGACTCACAGTGTCAGGCTCTGCATTTGGATCCTCCAGAACCCATGTAAGGTCAGTGGGCTTGTAGCTCACATCTCTGATTCCAGTATTCCCGTGGTAAAACGGGAGGAAGAGATGAGAATCTCAGAAAGGTCAAGAGTCGGTTAGCTCGATGTATGGGACAGTAAACACCTATGCCACAGACCTCATCTCGAACAAGTCAGAAGGTGAGGACCAACAAACACTCAAGATTTTCCTCTTACTCCACTTCTGCCCTGTGGTGTACATGGACCCCCCAAACATAGACGCATGTACTATACACAGACTACACACAGGAAGAAAAATACAACTGGGCCAGGTATGGTAGCGGGAGGCTGAGGCAGGAGGATGGTGAATTTGAGGTAAGCCTAGGCTGTATAATAAGATACCATCTCGAAACAGATAGATGGATAGACAGATGGTTGATTGGTAGGTAGGTGATAGATGAATGGATGGGATGGGTGGATAGACAGATAACAGATGACAGATGAGTGGATCGATGGACAGATGGGATGAATAGATAGATAGATAGATAGATAGATAGATAGATAGATAGATAGATAGATAGATAGATAGATAGATCAACAGATGATGTATTGAAAACCAACCCTTTTCCTGTCCATTCCCAGCCTCCTACAGACATTCTGTAACCCACAATAACCACAGGGGCTTAGCCTGTCTTTTCTCTGGAGTCTTTTGTAAACATTCATCTATGTTGGTGCCTGGTCTCAATGGCCAGTGACTGTCACAACATCCCACCAAGTGAGTATAATATATAATTCAGTGTGCTAAGTCACTCCCAACTCTTGGAAACCCAAATTATTCCTTTGTCATTATGTCTAAGGTTACCTTGAGGGCAGAAGTCAGACTCTACAAACACATGTGAAGAGACCCAAACCTGAGGGATGCCTCATCGCAAACCTTTGCCCATGTTGAAGAAAAGGAAATTCTGTACCAGCCAAGCTTTTAAGTTTCCAATCTCTGTCTCTAATGACTCAGTGACTTAGTAATCTCTCCAAGACACTGCATCAGCTTTGGTTTTTTGACGCACAGATACTATAAAATTCCTAGCAGATGAACTACGTTTTGGCTGTGGTTGGGATGCCTTCCTGAGTTGCATGTGTTGAGATCTGATTGCCATTGTGTGGTACTTATTAAAAGTGGAAAGGGGTCTGGGGACATAGGTCAGGTGGTTAAACGCTTGCCTTACAAGAGCCAGAATCTGAGTTTGATCCCCAAACCCAAGTCAAAAAAAAAAAAAAAAAAGCCAAGGCAAGTGAGAGAGATCTGTCTCAAGATGATGATGACGACGATGACAATGACGATTGACGATGATGACGATGATGTAGACAGTTCCTGAGCAATGGCACACGATTTTGACATCTAACCTCTATAAGCATGTGCACACATATATACACAGGCACATACATACATCCACATAAGTATGCACACAAAAAGGGTGGAAACATAATCCAACCACAGTGGGTAGAGGCATGACTTTTAGAAAGTGACAATCATTCCAGAAGTTCATCAGAGCAGAATTTCCCTTTCCCGCCCCTGACTCATCTTGGTAGTTTTCTAAGAAGAGGGACCAAGGACAGAACACACACACACACACACACACACACACACACACACACACTCATGCACACACAACCTGCTTCCTACCTCTACTGATGTAATGCCCCAACCACCTTGGAACCCCAAACCGCCCCCCTTCAACTCCCTTTCTTCCCCATTTTCTAAGTCTGTGGCATCAAAGGGAACACCATTCTTTTCTGTTTGGTTGGGTTTGTTCTTGTTTTTTGAGAAAGGGTTTCTCCGTGTAGCCCTGGCTATCCTGGAATTTGTTCTATACACTAGGCTGGCCTCTAACTCACCTGCCCCTGCCCCTGCCCCTGCCCCTGCCCCTGCCCCTGCCCCTGCCCCTGCCCCTGCCCCTGCCCCTGCCCCTGCTCCTGCCCCTGTCCCTGCCCCCGCCTCTGCCTCTGCCTTCCGAGAACTGAGATTAAGGCTGTGCCCACTGCCCCACTAAGAATATCATTCTTTCTGGATGTACTCAGAGGGACAGTAGATGTAGAAGAAATAACACCGACCAAGTTGAACATCTAAGGAAGCTGACACCATTGAGGACTCAGAAGTCACACCCTGCCTGAGAGATACCAGCTCTCAGTTTAATGAGAGGAGAGGTGAGATAAGGCAGTCCCCAGACCTAAGTGATTTGTGTCATCACTGAGGCCCAGCGTCTTAGCAAAGGTGTGACCTGGGTCTCTCTCTCTCTCCCCTACCCTTCTCTCATTTCTTCTCTCTCCCCACTCCTGTTTCTATACCCTTCCCCATCTCAGCCTATGGTGACAGGGAGTCCCCTCCCCAGTACCAGGAATCTCACGACTGGCCCCAGACAACTTGTTCAGCTTGAGGAAGAGCTGGAAATCGGCCCCTGTGTGGAGCAGGCGAGCCCAGCCCTGCTAGGCTCTGTGAAAGGCTATTTCTGTCCTCCCTGTGTTCACATGGACACATGCCATCCCTGCCTATAAATGCCCCTTTGTGCTAGGAGGTTCTTATCCACTCAGGAGATGCCCAGCAACAGGCCTGCTGGGCTAGGCTCCCTGCCAGCCGACGTCATCTGAGCCAAGAACAGGAAACGTGGCCTTTGGGGAGCCTCCCCAGAGGCAGCACCACAGAACATAGGCCACACCCAAAGACTGGATGGGCAGTGTGTTGCATCAGGCCTGCTCTGGACCCTCCTGGCTTCCTCTCTGGGAACTTTTCCTTAAGACCTGAGACCCCAAAGCCTTCATATCCACTTCTTCAGACCTTGTCAGCTCCCAAGTCTTCTGTGAGCCCATAGGTGAGGAAAAGAAATGTAACAGGAAGCCCTGAGCTATGACCTTTATAGTGAGTAGGCCAGTTGTGATACCAAGGTCATAGGACAAAGGGCACACCAAAGACCAAGCTCCCTGCTCCTCATGCTTCCAGTCCGTGCAGCGACAGCCCAAGCATTGCCTATTAACGAGGCTAAATGTCCCATCATCCTGAGATGGTCAGATTTGTCCAGGCTATACCAACCTGCATGTAAGGGTGTCAGCCATCCTATGTAGCTTAGGACAGGGGCCTCTCCTTAGGCCTTCCCCCTTCTCAGGATATCAGTAAGGGAATCGAGGACAGTACTTTCACACCTATTCGTCTCCAACAGACCACACCCCTGAATCTTGACTGTTCACCATAGAGGACACCTGCCCTTCCCCCACTCTGTCCCTTAACCAAATCTATAGCCTGGGCTTTTCTCCCTTCTGGGGCTGCTGAGGCTGTGCACAGCTCGGAGTGGCTTTTCCAAACAGGAGCATCAGCCTGGACTGAGTATGACGGCTGGGTTGCATCTGGCACACTGCCTCCACTACCGGCAGTGGTAGGGATCTACTACTTCTGAAGTGTGTCTGAGTTTGAAAGTCTTAGACCAAGTCAGAGGCAAGTTAAGAAAGACATGCCCCGGGGCTGGGGATTTAGCTCAGTGGTAGAGCGCTTACCTAGGAAGCGCAAGGCCCTGGGTTCGGTCCCCAGCTCTGAAAAAAAGAACCAAAAAAAAAAAAAGAAAGACATGCCCCGAAGCAAAGGGTGGCCGGTGGTGTTCCCACAGCGGATAAAACACACAGCTGGCCCCTATCTTGTCCTTGCCACAGCATGGAGGCAGAGGGTGGCTGTACAGTCCACAGCCTTGGATCAAAGCCCTATCTTACTGGGGGCTCTGCGGGAGCATAAAACTGGACCTCCTCAGGACTGAGGGGCCTACCAGTTTACAAGGGAGGCAGAAAGAACCGTGAGGTGGATCCAAGGCACTGGATTTGGTAGGCTGGTAGGCCAGAGTAGACTGAATCTCAACTTCAGTCCTCAAGTCTCAGATCTCCCCCTTCTTACCGTGGCGAAGAGGGGTTGAGACGGGGTTTCCCTGTGTAGCTCTGGCTGTCCTAGAACTCTCTCTGTAGACCAGGATGGACTCAAACTCAGATCTACCTGCCTTTGCCTCCCCAGTGCTGGGATTAAGGGCAGGCACCATCACCTGTTTAGTTCCCCCCACCCCCTTCTATCGGCACAACTTTCCAAGTGAAGGACGTAGCCTGGATCTGACCTGTGTCTGTTCCGACCCTTCCAGGGTGAGGGATGCATGCCAGGCGTGGACCTCTTTACTTACTGCTCAGTGGCAAGTGCTCCTTCCTTGAACTGTTTAAGTGAAAAGCCATTACACTATGGACACCCCACAGCCGCAGTCAGACAAGAACGTGTTCTGGTAATGTCTTACCCCACTAAGCCTGTATAAAGACCATACCACTCAGTTATTATACTTACGAGCTATATTCCTAGGTCGAGCAAATTTATCACTGTACTCATTTTTTCCCCAGCCATGAGACCCCTCGCTACTTGTGGCTTCTCCAGGCCTTGTGGTCCTGCTCCAGCTTCCTTCCACCTCCTTTTCCTCCACCTCCTTGTGGTAGACCCTTTGAGGGAGCAGAATTAGCATCAGAATGCCGACAGCACCAGGGGCAACCCACAACCAGAACTCATTCTCCTGCGTCATTTGTGGAAGGGGTCCTCAGTGACACAGGGTTGAGAGGAAGATGGGTGCTTTGAGTCCTAGAGGAGCCGAGTAGCAGTACGCAAAAAGACAAGGCCAGATACTCCCAGGCTTCTGTGAGAACCTTCTTGGGAGTCCCTAGCTTAGAGTCCCCTACTAGTGTCTGACACAGTTCCTGCGGGTCCTCGATGATTGGGTTAGCACTGAACACTTACTTAGACCCCATTTACTAAGGAAACACCACCTCCTCATGGCCCCCCAGCTCCCAGACTGGCTGAGTCCAATGGCTGAAACCCAGCTCAACCTGCACCATCAGGAGAAAAGCAGGAGGTGCCAGAAGAGATGACCCACCTACAGACATTTCTTTGCCAAGCCACAGGCCACCAAGTCCCCCCACAGAACCCCCCAGCCCCCGCCAGCCTGCCGCCCTCACTCCCACACTCTCTGACCAGTGGCTTGGTGGACCTCAGTGCGGTCCATGTGGGGGCCAAGAATAAGGAGTCCAGGCAGCCTCTGTCATTAGTGGTTTGCTGATCACTGCCTGGGCCAAGGGACACCTGGCATCATGCCTAGGGATGGATGAAAGATGTAGCCAGGACATGCCCCAAGGCAGACACCAGACGGTGGACAGCACCTGAGCTCTAAAGTGACCTTCCCTTCCAGGCTGACTGTGGTCAGATGCTGGTCAGGATGGGGCACACAGCATCCGCACAAACACACAAATACATTGTTTTCAGGCCCATACCCAGGTGTAAGGAGGTCCCCAGGGAACAGGTGCATGGCTATCAGGTGACAGCCAGCTATTGGAGACTGTGCAGGAACACAATGGCCCTCAGGTTGAAAGGTCTCAAAGGGACAAAAGGAAGAGAAGAGCAGAGGCAGGGCGTCTTCAGAGGCATGGGAGAGCTTTCCCAGCAAGCCCGCAGAGGATTTGACTTGTCCTTTTGTTTTGTTTGGTTTGCTTTTGTAAGGTGCGATCTCACGTATCCCAGACAGGCCTTTATAATCCTCCTGCCTGTACCTTCCGTGTCCTGGGATTACAGGATACACCAGTGCTCTGGTTTTATGTGATGCCTAGGGTCTCGTGCACCCTAAGCAAGTACTCTATCATCCCCAGCCAGTGTTAAGATTTTAAAACTAGAGTTGAGTTCAGCCGATGCCTGTCAGAAGAAGACTAAATTACAGCAGTTTCAAAACAAGATTAATGTGTTTTTCGTACAGTAAGAAGTCAGTAGACCAGAGCCCGGGCAGAGCCTGCGTTCCAGTTGTTAGGAACACAGGCTGCTTCTGTCTTTGGCTCTGCTGTGCAAGGCTGCCCTGCTCGAGATCCCCTTGAGGTCTAGTACGACTCTCATTTCCAGTTGGCAGGAAGGAAGAACTAATGAATGAAGCTAAACTCAGGAGTGTGGGGCTGAGGGCCAGGACCATGACTTTCTGCCTGTGTGCTCAGACAGCCTTACCACGGGTAGGAACAGTGTCACTAGGGCATGTCGCAGTCACTTCTGACCTCATTCTCTCTCTCTGTGAGATGGAACGGCACTCCTGCCTTGAGGCCTCTTGGGGACAGGAGTGTGGGTGTGCTCCCTAAGACTCTCTGCTTGTGAAGACATGGTCTGTCCTGTCCCACAGGTGTCTAGCTACTTACGGTCTTCACCGTGCCTCTCAGTAGTAAAGCCACAACGCTGTGCTGTGTGAGGGCTCAGATCCCAGTATTTCACCCAGGTTCCTGGGGCACGTGGATAAGAGGGAAGGCCCCAACTTCCCCTAGAAAGACCTCTGGGATACAGGGACACGGGGACACCATACAGGACTTGTGTGTGGGATACCCATCTCTCCCAAGGCTAGCATGGTTGGATCTCAGTCTCGGGGCCACCAAGGATAACAGGCATCCTATTTCTACAGTGAAGCGACAGTTGTGGGTTTGTTCACTGTGACGATGTCTGTGCCTATCCTCTGCCCTGCTAAGGCCACAGGTGATAGCAACCTTTGTTCTGAGACAGGATTTCCTACTGGCTTGGAGCTCACCAAGTAGGCTAGGCTAGTGGGCTACTCAGGGAGCCCCAAGAATCTGCTTGTCTCTGTAGCTCCAGTTTTGGGATTACAAGTGCACACCACTGTACCCAGCTTTTAAAATGAGGATTCTGGGGACTGAAGTCAGGTCCTCATGTTGTCAAGGAAGGAGTCATCACCCCAGCCCAGAAGCCCTTTTATCAGCTAGGAGGGCAGAGCTGCATGCTGGAGGTTGTACCATTGGGAGGGAGGGGCTGGAAACAAAACCTTCAGGGCCCATACACACCCTCTTCTGAGCGTTTTTGCTTCACAGACTAGGATACAACCCCGAACCCCACAGAGTGGGCAGGGTGTCTGACATGTATGTTACAAAGACTATCCTCTTCCTATCAGTCACGAGTGACACAGGAAAGTCACCCAGTGCTAGGAAAGTAACCCGTGACGCTGGCCTTGAGCTAGTTGGCAGACTCAGTGCCCTCGTGCAAACAGACACAGACATGTTTGGGGGGGGGGGGTGACTTGTGTATACACAGGGCTCAGCCACACTCCTCTGGACCCTTTCCTGTCCCGATTCTCTCCTGAGGACACTTCCAGTAGTCACGTCCCTGTGGACCATCTGCTCAGAGCCAGCATCTAGGGGAAGGCATTTCCAACAGATGTTGAAACCAAATGGGCAGCAGGGATACAGTGGGTGCTGCCCCTTTAAGACTTGACCTGGGTCAGATCCAGCAGAGAAAAGTCTGGTAAACAGTCCTGAGCCCAGAGGGAAGAGAGGCACGTCCTAGGCAAGAAAGGATGACACAGCAGACTGGAACCCCCCCCTCTGCAGACTCACTTAGAAGGGCAGGCAGCCAGCAAAGCTCTACATGCCTCGGCCTTTCCTCTCTCCCACTGATAGATGAGGAAACCGAGACTGGAGGAGAAGCCCTGCCCAAGGCCATGGGTGGAACACTGAGCAATTGCAGCAGCACAGAGTGACAGCTCGATTGTTCCATCACAGTCCTCCTGTGTCCCTCTGAAAGAGCACTAAGGACCCTCAGCTGGAGTCATTCAGGGGCTCTAAGGACAGAACAGGTTCCAACGGTGTCTCAGAAAGCCTGCCTGCCTGGCACCTGCAGCCTGCCAGGACACACACACACACACACACACACACACACACACACCACACCACACACACACAACACACACACACAACACACATACACAACACACACACAGTCACACACACTCACACCACACACACACCACACACACACACCACACACACACACCACACACACACAACACACACACAACACACACACACAGTCACACACACTCACACACACCACACACACACAACACACACACACAACACACACACACAACACACACACACAACACACACACACACACACACACACACCACACACTGCCCCACCTTCTGGAGCACTCACATGAACAGTGCTACACATAAGGGTAGGAAGGGGCTACTGACTGGGGATGGCTGCTCATGGCTGGCATGTGTATTTCAGATTTGGATTTCCGGCAGGGCTGGCAATGTAGTCCAATGGCAGAGTATTTGCCTAACATACACAAGGCTGCGGATTTGATCCCTAGCATGAGCATGAGCATGCACACATGTGTGTGTACATGTGTGTGTGTGTCCGCGAGCACGCACGCACACACTACAGATTTCCAGCACTAGTGGACAGTCAGTGAGGAGTCAGTGACCTCAGTGGTGAGCCGTGACTACCACTGTGACAGCCACATGTCACACCTCGCCTGAGAGAACGCCTCAGGCAAAACTGAGGCTGTGACAATCTGGGCCTTATATCCTTGGCTATAAAGCAGCTACTATGATTTGGTGTGAATCGTCACTCAGGAACCCCTTTGTTGAAGTATCGGTCCCAAGCTCGTGCATCTAAGCACTGAGAGGGGTCTGGAACCCCTGGGCTTTGATTTAATCAATGGATTCACAATCTGAGGGCATTACTTGGAAGAGTAGAAATGAAGTGAAACCCAGAGGAGGCGGGTCACTGGGGTGTGCCTCTGAAGGGTAGACCGGAACTTTAATTTTTTTTCAAATCCTACTTTTAGTGGCTCTTAAACGCTTTAACCACCCACCAGAGGTAGTGGCAAAGAAAGGTTCTTTGGAGCAACTCCCATCTGTGATATCTGGAAATCAGCAGTGCAGTTCCCAGGTCAGCAGCGGCAGCTCCATCCACTTGCAGACACCTCACAGACGCAGTCCAGTTCAGTAGAGTCAGGTTAGCAACAGCGGTGACGCGACCTAGCAGAGACAGCCAGGCCTCAGCCTCAGCTTAATCAGCAGGAGGGACCAGAGGGACACCAGGAGAGGTTCTCAGCTGTGTCTCCCTCAGGGAAGCAAAGATCAGCGAAGACTGGAAACCCACAATCATTGCACAGCTAACTCTATCAGCAAATCAGACTGTCTCCGTCACTCTGTGGAGTCCTATTTATACCCTCCAAACATCACGTGTCCTCCATGTGTCTTGGAAGCGGCAAGAAACTGCAGCCCACCACCCCGAGATTTTTGGTGCGTTTCTCTCTACGGAGTCCTGACGAATGCAGCTCAGCTATGCAATGTAAGGCGAACCAATCCATGCCTGTCATTAGCAAAGAATCTTTTACCACACATGTCCTTTCACACGCTCGCTTTAGCAGAACATCCTCTCTCCTGTGTCTGCTTCAGCAAGGCGTTCCTTCGAAATGTTCCTTCCAGAGTCTGATTTAACCTTTCACGCCTGTGTCCTCTTTAATGAAGTGTTTCTTCATATGTTTGCCTCAGCAAAACACCATCCAACCAACTTTTCCAAGAACCCTTACGTTTCCACTTCAGTAGACCTTTCCCTGGCCCCTTCGTGTGTGTGTGTGTGTGTGTGTGTGTGTGTGTGTGTGTGTGTGTGTGTGTGTGTGTGTTTGTCTGCTTCCTGTTCACTCCAAGGTGAGCAGTTTTCCTCTGCAGTGCCCTTCTGCCATATTGTCTTAGCCCCTCACCTCAGGCCTCCTATAATAGACCAGATGAAGCCAGCTGGCCATAGACTCAAACTTCTTTTAACAGTGAGCTGAAATAATCTGTCCTTTAAGTCGCTTTGCTCAGCTACTCTGTCACAGAAGCTTGCTGCCATAACACAACAGGCCGAGATAGCCTCCATTATTTTGTGCCATGAGACAGGTCAGGCCAAAGGCTAAGGTATCACAGGCAAGCACTATCGTGGCTGCCCTTGCATGCCCTGGCTGGTGCTCCCCAACTCCTGCTCTAGTGTGGGGTTCAGCCCAATAGGGACTTGGTAGGCTGACCTGTGGGCTGTGGAATTTATACACTCTAGTTAGTGTAAGATCCCCTTGCCTCCCAGGGTAAGCACTTGCACCCCTAATTCCCAGGCCTCCCAAAGGGGCAAAGCATGGAGGGGTGAACAGATGGGTGAACCAGAAGCTAAGTAATCAGTCTCAGTCACGGAAACAGAAAGGGCCAAGTTAGAACCTAGACACCTTGCTGCCATCAGTCTCTGTCCCTAGTCTCCTGTCCCCTCGGGTGACACAGAGGTACAGAGCATGAAGAAAGGGGGAAATCCCACTTTCTCCCAAACACCTTTGACTGACAGGCACTTTCTGAAGCTAACCAGAAGAGCTGGGCATGTGGGGCAGGCACTGGTTTCCCTTGTGAAGATCACCTGCTCAACCTGGAAATATCACTGAGGCTGGGGACTGCAAACACATTGCATCTGTGTCCCCCAAGGGGTCTCAAGTATAGCCTACTGGCCTGAGAGCTCTTGACTGAGCCTTTCCCAGGTGTGGAGGAAGAATTTCCCAGGCTGCCTGTGTACACGCACACATGCCCATGTGTGACAGTGTCAAAGGACAAGCGTGGGTGCCGTTCCTCAGGGAGTGGAACCTTTCATTTCAGTTGGGGTCTTTCGTTTGCTTGTAGAGACATCAAGAAGGTCAGGCTAGCTGGCCATGAGCTCCAGGGATCCACCCATGTCTCTCCCTGCTCCTACTTTGCCATTACCAGAATTACTAATACACACACCACAGTATCATGCACTTTAGGTGGATTCTGGAAACCAAAATCAGGCCCTCACACTTGAAACAATCACTTTACTGGCTGTGTTGTCTCTGTGGTCTTTTTTTTTTTTTTTTTTTTTTTGGTTCTTTTTTTCGGAGCTGGGGACCGAACCCAGGGCCTTGCGCTTCCTAGGCAAGCGCTCTACCACTGAGCTAAATCCCCAGCCCCCCCTTTTTTTTTAAACTTTTTTTCTTTCTTTCTTTTTTTTTTCCCCCCAAAACAGGAGTCTCTCTGTGTAGTCCTGGCTGTCCTGGAACTAGCTCTGTAGATCAGGTTGGCCTTGAACCCAGAGATCTGCCTCCCTCTGTCTCCTAAGTGCTGGTATTAAAGGTAGGTATGCACCTTCACTGACCAGGTTACCTTCTCTCCCTTTCCCCTCCCCCTCCCTTTATCTCTGTAAATGTGTGTGTGTGTGTGTGTGTGTGTGTGTGTGTGTGTGTGTGTGTGTGTTAAGTTGTGTCAGGCAGGCATGATGGTTCATGCCTTTAATGCCAGCACTCAGGAGACAGGGTCAGATAGTTCTCTGTAAGTTTGAGGAGAGCTAATCTAGACAGCGAGTTTCCAGGTCTGACAGTGCTACACAGTGAGACCTGTGTCAAAAAAAAAAAAAATCACAAAGCAAGTAAACTGTTAAATCATCACTACTCATTAAATAAATAAGTAAACTTCGCATCAATGCATGTGTAGAAGAAGTTGTTGGGGGTTGGGGATTTAGCTCAGTGGTAGAGCGCTTGCCTAGCAAGCGCAAGGCCTTGGGTTTGGTCCCCAGCTCTGAGAAAAAAAACAAACAAACAAAAAAAGAAAAACAAAGAAGTTGTTGGATCCCTTGGAACTGGAGTGTTTGTGACTCCTCCAATGTGGTGCTGGGAATCACACTCAGTCCTCTGCAAGAACAAGAGTTCGTCGCTGCTGAAGCATTTCTCCAGTCCTCCTTACCCCTTAGCCCTGTTCTTAAGAAGCATGGCGCCGGGGGTTGGGGATTTAGCTCAGTGGTAGAGCGCTTGCCTAGGAAGCGCAAGGCCCTGGGTTCAATCCCCAGCTCCGAAAAAAAGAACCAAAAAAAAAAAAAAAAAAAAAAAAAAAAGAAGAAGCATGGCGCCAGATTTCACAAAGCGCTGCCCTCTCTATCTCTCATTGTGTCTGAATGTCCATCTGCTCCATCTGTCTGGTTCCAGCCTGTAGTCCCTGCTACAGGACCTGGCATACAGACAACCTCGGGTACCATTTCTCCCTGTCTTCCTTCTAAATAAGTGTCTTTGCTATTCTATTTTATGTAGGTGGGTGTTTTGCCTGCATGTATGTCTGGTACCCACAGAAGCCAGAGGAGAATGTCAGTTCCCTTGACACTAGAATCAAAGATGGTGGTAAGCTGCCCCATGGGTAACAGCCAGTGTTCTTAACTATTAAGCCATCTGTTCAGCCCAGGTATCTTTTGTTTTGTTTTGTTTTGTTTTGTTTGTTTTTGAGACAGGGTTTCTCTATGTAGCCCCGGCTGTCCTGGAACTTGCAGTGTAACCCCGGCCTCGAACTCAGAGAGATACATCTGTCTCTATCTCCGAGTGCTGGGATTAAAGGCCTGTGCCACCGCCTCTACCTCCAGGGTACCCCCATTTCTTAACCTCTAATCCTCTTCCTTCTGGGAGGGGGACAGAGGGTCAACAGGTTCACTTGGCTTTTATCGAACTCCAGCCTTATGCTAAGACACACCAAGCTAGCAAGAAGGTGCACAGAAAGGTGAACCACTTGGTCACAGAACGGTACTTTCGGGCCCCAGCTAGTAATCTCCCTAAGAGTCCCATGATCCGCTTACTCCTTCTGAGACTCTAGGAAACACCAGCAGAGAACGCTCAAATGTGGTGTGGCACTCCTGAGGTCAGGCAAAGCCTGGGGCCTGAGAGTGAGGTCAAGGTCAGGAGGAAGAAGGAACAGTAGCTCGCCTTTACTCCTGTATCGCCCGGGAGCTCTCAAGACATGGTACTGGGACACAAAGGTCCACTGGGCCAAGGACTGCAGTAGCCGACCAACACCTCATACCCTTGGAGCCTGGGCTATGATGTCAGCTCCTCCTGGACACTAAAGCTGTTACATTAGCAATCCCCTCTGCTTCTCTCAGGTCTCTAGTCTGTGCAGGAGGCGATCCCACACACCTTTCTCTAGTCTCCAGTCAGAACAGCTGAGGGCCCTAGAGTGGAAAGCCTACGGTAATGTTAACACCCTTTTCCTGCGTTGAGTTACCCTGAAGGGATTTATAGCCTCAGGGCGTGTCCTCTCCAAGGGGGAAAAATCTTCACCACTGGGAAACATGCGGCTCGCCCTTGGCATCACTTTTAAAAAGATTTAGCACTCACGTTCAAAGTTTAGAGCCCCCCCACCCCCCGCTTGATCAATGACTTTGAGACAGGGTCCCTGGGGACCTCCAATGTCATCGCGAGGACAGGCGCCGGGCTACTTGCCCTAGCCATCGTGAAGGAGCCTGAGAATTGGGGACATCAAGGCCAGAGAAGTGTTATCCTGACCAGGCGATTCCAGCAGCCGGCGTCTAGGCCCGGGCCCGCCCCGGGTGGAGGCGGAGTCCGGGGGCGGCTGAGCGCGGGGGGCGTGTCGGGGCGGGCTGGGGGCGGGCACACAGCCGTAGCCCGTGGCGGAGGCGCGGGCGCGCTCAGGCCCTGTGCTGGGCGGCCCGGGCGGCCGCACCATGGATCCCGGCACCGAGGAGTACGAGCTCAACGGCGACCTGCGCCCTGGCTCTCCCGGTTCCCCCGACGCCTCGGTAAGCACTGCCTGCCTGGGCTGCTGTGTGACCTTGGCCGGCGCCGCCCTCTCTGGGCCCTCCTCGGCCGCGGGCACCTGTGGGCATCGGGCCCGGTAACGCGCGGCGTCTTCCCTGCTTGGTGGTGGTGATGGCTGTTGCTTCCAGGCAAAGTCGTGCTTGACCTGTCCCGAGCGCAAGTGGTGGTCCCACAGGTCTGGGGCCAGCACAGCAGGTAGGCAGAGGCGCCGGGCGGTCTAGCTTGCTGCCGTCGCCCCGCTGTGCAGAGCCTGTGTCTGGCTGGCACCACTCCTCGGGTGGAGAAGGCTGGCATCCCGCTCTCCGGGACTCTCCTAACCTCCCACGCCACCCTCCAACTTCCAGCGCCTCCGGGCTGTCTCCTCCTGCGTGCCCTGGGGTGGGCGGGAGAGGAGTCACCGCCTCCTGGTTGGAGGCCAGCATCAGGCAGACAGCTACGTCACCACACGGTGACCACACGGTCGCCAGCTGTAGCGGTGGGGGAAACCCGAGGTTGTGTCCCTGCTGTGGTCACCTGCCTATGAAGAACAGAACACCACCCTCTCAGTCTAGGACTGTAAGGACCTGCTTGCCCTGTGTTTGCTCTGCCTAGCCTGTCAAGGCCACAGCGGTGGTCGGATGCCTATGTTGAGGAATCATCCTTCCTGACCCCTCACCTCATAGTCTACCTCCAGGGCAGGGCCTGAGCATGCTAGGGCCCAGCCTTCACTTGTATCACCCTACATGGCCCTCTGGCCCTCTGTGACATGTTGACTTTGGACATTCCTTCTATTTCCGACCCCCCCCCCCACGCCAGGGATGGGGGTGGGGAATTGCACCAGGCTGGGATTTTTCCACAAGTCTCTGCGGTGCAAAATAGACCAGAACAGTGACTTTCTGCCCAGGTTCATATAGTGGGAACTGGGCTGTTCGGGGAGGAGGGACCAGAGAGGTGGGAGCACAAACGTCTGTCCCGGGATGAGAAGAGAATACAGGACAGAGCCTTGGGACCCGTTCAGGTGTGCCAGCTGAGACCTTGGGTCTGCCAAAACACTCTGGAAGTAGTGGACAAGGGACATCCGTCCGGACTGAGTTCCTCTTGGGAGCCCATCATCTGTCTGAACCTTTTGTATGTGGGTCTAAAATGAAGAACCAGTGATCTCTCTGCCTTTAAGGACCAGGGATACAAATCAGGAACAGGAGGGCCAGTGGTTTAGAAGCTGATTTGAAGAGGAACTGGCTGTCTGACCAGTGGCCTTGCTCTTCAGTACGTGTCTGTTCAGCTCGGCAGACAGCTGGGTGAGCCGTGCCTCCCCAGGGAATTCTGAGCACAGACAGGGGAGAGATTGGGTTGGATAGATCAGGGGTCTTGGGTCTGGGAACAAGGAGAGAGAGATATACCTCCACCATTCCTAGGACCAGCCAGGAGGGAGAATGAAATCAACTATACTGGCTTCTCAAGGGCATGCAGGGTTGCTGGCCTGCTGTGGTGGTTGGTAGGGAGCATAGGGGTCAGGGAAGGCTCCCCATGTGGTGGAGTCGTTTACATTGGCTTACTGGAGGGGCAGATCTGGCCCTCTAGGGTGAACGGAAGAGCACCTAGGCAGAGGAAACAGTACAAGTGGACACCAGAAGCTGGATTACTGAGAAGATACAGGGTTGGGTGGGAGGTTTTTGCCTAGAGTCACTGGGGACAGGATGGTTCTCTGAGGTGTGGCTAACCGTGAAGGCTCAATGCCCGGCCCCCCTTCTCCAACCTCAGGATCCTACCTCCCACTTTCTAAGGCAGGTCATGCCAGCATTCTGTGCCTCAGTTTATCATCTGTGAAGTGGCCTAGTGTGTGCTTCTGCTAAGTAAAAGCTGTGTAGCTTCACTGTGCTTGAGGCACAGTGAAGTGTACAGTGGTGGAGTTAGCTATGGAGACACTCTCCATGGTAGTTGAGCCCCAGTAGAGCCACCCTGGTTAGTTCCTGTCAAGTACAACACCGGGGAATCGCTACTCGTGCCCCTCCAGGTGCTAGGTGCCCCAGAGCTAATTACCTAAAGGCCCTGTTCATGTTTACAGCCCAATTCGGTTTTTGTGAGTTCGCTCGCTTTTACCTGGCAGCAGAGAAACAGTGAATGCCAGTTTAATGTGTAAATGCCATGACGCTGGGGACATTGGAGGAGGGAGGTGGCTGAGCTAGACCTAGGCCATAACCCTGTGATGCCCACCCTGCTTTCTTGCTCCTCACAGAACGCAGGGAGCTATGGCCATATCTCAGGTCTCCAGGTCATGGCATGATGTCCTGCACACTGGCCTTCCTTCTTTCTGCCTGGCCTCAGCTGCTGGAAAGAAGCTTCCTATTTTCCTCCTTTCTGCTTGCCTGGCAGATCCTGGGACAGTCGGGATCTTAGCCAAGTTCTAAAAGCCACCCTAGTGGGTCACTCCTGGTCAGTTCTGACCCACAGGAAGTGAGTCTGCCCAGCCCGTGGCCCAGCTGCTGTGGGGACCCCGCCTCCCATGCTTCCTGCTGTCTCACTGGGGTTTCCTGCCGGGAATATATGTGTGAAATCAGGAGAAACTTCAGTCCTTCTTCTTGGGTTCCCAGGGCATGGGCAATGCAGGTGGGGGCATAGAAGACGGTACGGGAGGCTTTCTGCTGGGTCCAGCTCAGGGGTGGGCGTGCAGCTGCTGCACCCATACCACATTAACCCCCCCTGTCTACTGGTGTTTGACAGAGCCTCCGAGCAGTCCAGGCTGGGTCATCCAGGATTTATTTGGACTTGGACCTCTGGGTCACCTAGGACGACGGCATTTTGGCTAATGGAAGACCCGTGCCTGGCTTGGCCTTTCTTTCCTGTATCTGTCTTCATTCGTACGCCGGTGTTGCTCAGTGGCTAAGGTTAAGCCGCTGGGGAGAGCCAGACATTGAGAATAAAGGAACAGTCAGGCCCCGCCACTTGATGTAGGGTGTTCCCACCGGTCAGAGTCTCCAGGCCCCGCCTTGTAAAGTCCCCTGTGTCTTCCCATCTTTCTCCTGATAAGTGTTCACCTTGACGGCCATTGGTGTGATGAGACTGGGAATGACAGGGTGTGTTCATGAAGGATGGCGCACCCTGCTCTGTGGGTCAAGCTAATGGGCACAGATTCCCCACTGTGCTATGACTAAGCCAGCCCCTTGGGTACCCACTCTCCTCCCACCTCAGCCAAGGACAGTCCAGAGGGCCTAAGCCATATGACAAGGCCCTCACACACGCAGCCCCCTGTATGGGCTGACTAACCCACAATGGTCCTTCCTGGGTTTTAGAAGAAAATGGCCCTCTTCACACCAGTTCCCAGCTAACTGCTGAAGTTTCAGGGAATTCCCGCCTAACCTGGTATATATTAACCAGTGTGTCCTCTCCCTGACCTTGCCCAGGTCACTGGCACAGGCCTGAAAGGGTTTCCTAGCATGATCAGGCAGCTAGTTAGGCCCACAGGGCTCCCTGATCTGTGGTCGGGTGGCCCAGGCAGCCTTGGATCCATCCTACTGTGCATCCCGGGAGAAGCCTGTGGGGTAGTCACCAGCATGGCTCAGGCTCAGACCCTGGAGGAATCCTGCAAAGCCCCCTGAGCCCCCGTCTCCTGATCCCTAGTAGAGCAGTATCTCTTTTTATTCAGTTTCAGACAAGTTCCCCAGAGGGCAACCCCAGATACAGAGGTGGGGAGACCAGCAGCGCGTGGGGACGTGATCCAGGCTGTGGGGAGGTAGAGTTTAACACCATTCAATAGCCTGCTTTGCCTTTGGGCCTGTCCCTCAGCCTGAGGCCCCTGTCACCATCTTACAGGGTAAAAGGTAAGCAGGTGGCTGATGGTCATAGCCTCTGTGGGTCCCAAGGGCTCTGAGCCACCTCAGGGTGTTAATTCCACAAGCTCTGTGACTTAGCAAGACAGTGAGGCTAAGCAAAGCTAGCTGTCCTGAACTAGTCAGAGTGCCCCTGAGATCTCCGTCCTCAGTCTGCTGCCAGGGCTCTGAACCCCAAAGCATAGCATCCACTGTAGCCTGGCCCCTGTTTGCTGTGTGGCTTTGGGAGGAGCTTACAGTATGGAGAGCCTTAGTTTGTTCATTGAACGAGCCCAGCGGGGGGCACAGGCCTTTGTGACTAAGAGTGCTGAGAGCAGTGGATGAGGGTAGGGACATGAGGTAGTTCATTCATGTTGCCGTTCCTTGTGACCGTGTGGTCAGGAAACCTTTACATGGTTCAGAATCAAAAGACATTCTTCTTTCTGCCCAGTGGCCAGCGAGCTCAGCCTTGTTGCTTCACCCATTGCCGTCCGCTGCAACTCCAACTGACCTACCAAAAGTTCCACTTTCCGTGTTCGTATATGCATACATGCGTACAGCCTGGCTCTCTGTATGTGCTGATGTGTCACATGTATGTGTTGTGTGACACATGGGCATGCATACCCGGTACTTTGAACAAATATGCATATTCATGTGCACCCACACGCATGTAAACGTCTACAATACATACAACTGCATGTACGCGTGAAATTATATAAAAATGCTCAAACACACACACACACACACACACACACACACACACACACGTGCTCTCAAGTAAGAATTTCGACCCAAGTGAGCTTGCCATTCAAAGTGCCACTTACTCGGACAGCTGGTAGTTTGTATGTTCTAGCTCAGGTTCAGGTAGCAGAGCCCGCCCGTGCCTCCCACTACCCCACACCGCCTTCCTTCTTGAATGCACAACTTCAGAAGAAATTTCAGGTTAATGATACACACTCTGTCCAAGAGAAGGCCTCCACTCGGGCAGTTCAGTGGCACCAGCTTTAGGCTTTCTGGCCCATAGAAAGTAGTCACGTGACTGCGGCGGACACCTGCCGCACCACCTCCAGTCCCTGCATCTTTCATGAGTCTAGAAACAGGATCTTTCAGGGTGGCCCCAGGTGGCTGGCTGCCAACAGTAGGCCCTGGCCACCTCTTTCCGCTCCATGCCCACTCCTTGGAGGCTACAGTGCAGGCCTCGATGGTTCAGGGCACCAGTAGACAAAGGCCTAAGCTTAGGTTTGGTGAGATTTTCCTAGGTTGCTGAGAAGGGGCCCTGACCAGGGCAGCTTGAGAGAGCCGACTGGGTCGGTGGAAAGAGGAAGCCAGCCATTTAAAGGTACCTTAGAATGAAGTAGGCCAGCCAGAGAGGTGGACAAGAGAGGGCCAGGTCTTACCCGGGGAATCAAGGGTGGTGTCCTGGAAGCAGGGGCCTCCAGGGAGAACCTCGGGTGTCTGGAAGGGGAAACCCGTGAGTAGAGAAAGCTCTATAGGGCCCCTTGTGATTGGCCATGCAAGAGAGGTGGGGGTGACCTGGGAAATGGCCCCTGGGGAGAGGTAGTGGCTGAATCTAGCTCTAAGAGAAGAGAGGATGCCACCAAGGGGTGCCTACCCTTAAAGAACCCCAGAACTATATCTCATCACTATGAGGAATCAGGAGACCCACATCCTGTTCTACCGCATGTGGGATGGCAGTGCATCTATGGAGCACCTGCTGTGTGCCCTTAGTGCCACATAGGCATGAGTAGCTATGGATAAACAAGGTGACCAAACCATCCTGTAACCAAAGGTGGTGTCCGTGTGTGGGGTCTCACTGAGCAGGGTAAGGCTGAGGCTGGGAGGTGAACCAAGGCGGGATTGACCAGCTTTTGGGCTCAGCCCAGGAAGGGTTAGTTCAAGCCAGGCCAGTTTATGCAGGGGCCTGTCTATTCCCACCTCATTTCTCTTCCAGGCAAGCACCTAGACCCTGGGGGAGGGACTCCAAGGGCTGTAGGCAAGGAAGAGTGCCTGTTGCACGGGATAGGGAGAGTCACGGGCTTTCTTGCTGGAGACCAGTGTGTGTGTAGGCTGAGGTTGGTGTTCTGGTTTCCTTCTCTATGAATCCTTACTCCAGGAAGTTTCCTTAGAGTAATGATTATGTGCCAGGGTTGGGGCAACAGAAGCCCTACCTGGAGGCCTTGACAACTCCCTACAGCCCCCGGGAGGGTCAGAAGCCTGTCCTGTACCTCTCCAGAGAGCCTCGGGTTGACCCTGTTCTGCTGACCACCTTGTTCCCACAGCCACCCCGCTGGGGTTTGAGGAACCGGCCCATCAATGTAAACCATTACGCCAACAAGAAGAGCGCCGCGGAGAGCATGCTGGACATCGCACTGCTCATGGCCAACGCGTCGCAGCTCAAGGCCGTGGTGGAGCAGGGCAATGAGTTCGCCTTCTTCGTGCCCCTCGTGGTGCTCATCTCCATCTCTCTCGTGCTGCAGATCGGAGTGGGCGTGCTGCTCATCTTCCTGGGTAGGACCCACGGCTGCTTGCATGGCCCCGGGATGGGTAGGGAGATGCGTGGGGGTGGGGGGAGCGGTGGTTCCACCTCAGACACTTGGCCCTCAGGGAGCCAGGTTATGGTCCAAGCAGTGGCTCCCCACATCTGACCCTGCTCTTTGGAAGCAGAGTGAGGTTAGGGTTCTCAGGGTCTGGGAGGTGGGGTAGTGCAAAGGAAGGGGGAATCGGGTACCTGCTTCCTTAGATCCCTGTGGCTCCCTGCCACAAGATAGCTTCTGCCAGGCAGTCCTCCCTGCCCAGATCAGCTCAGGCCTGACCCTGCTGCCTGTGTCCAGAAACCAAGAGCAGCTGAGTTATACAGGAAACAAGGAAGAGACCCTTACCTAGAAATCAAAGAGAAGACTTTGGGTTGAGAGGCGGGAATGCAGGGAGGGAGGTGTAATGTCTTAGGAGGTGAGGAGGGGATCCTGGGGCAGGAGGTAAGGAGGGCATCTGGAATGGAGAATGAAGAGTTAGGGGTTCTGGATATAAGATGACTCCAGACCCAGAAGATGGCCTTGAACCTGGGCCAACTCTTCTTTCTGGTTCTGAGTGAAAAATCCAAAATGTAGAGTGTGGTCACTAATTCCCAAACTTAGCCACGATCGTCCCCTCAGCAGATGACCCACAGGTGACCATAGGCACGGATGGATAGCTGATAGGACATGGGGTTTCCAGGGCAGCTTTGGTGCCCGTCCAGAGCAGAAGGTGTCATCAGGAAGGGCGAGGTCCCACGTTTACTTTCTGGGAATGCGACCTTGGACTCAGGAGGGAAGTTCTCGGATCTCCCCGTCTGTATCTGTGCAATGGGTGTGGTGGCAGACTAAGGTAGATTGGAGGGTATGCAAAGCAAGCCCCATGGAGAGTTCTTTTCCTCGTGGAGAAAGTGGCGGATATAAAAAGGAGGGACCTCCATGTCTGATGTTAGCCATGTAGGCAGGTTTCAGTGGGGAACAAAGCCCTAATTACGGCCAAGAGCCCTGTTCTCGTCATTCAACACTCCCTAGACACTTTGACCCAGGCTCAGCTCCCCTGAGCAGCATCTGCCCCTCTCACCCACAGTCAAGTATGACCTCAACAACCCAGCCAAGCACGCCAAGCTGGACTTCCTTAACAACCTGGCCACGGGGCTGGTTTTCATCATCGTGGTGGTCAACATCTTCATTACGGCCTTTGGAGTCCAGAAGCCTGTCATGGACGTGGCACCCCGGCAGTAGGATGCCCAGGTGAGTCAGCGGGGGAGGCTGAGACCTGCTGCCGCCACTGCCATGGGTAGGTGTGGTGGGTTCTGAGCTAGCTATCCCTCCTCTGTGGCATGACCAGGCCACTGAAAGCAGTTCTTGACGGCCCCTGAGTGTGTAGGTCATCTGGCCAGGAAGAGGGTACCAGGGCCTGTGGGAACATAGTCCTGTCCTCCTGACCTCTCTTCATGGGTGTCTCCAGAGGCTTCAAGTTCTTGCTGACTGCATGGTCTGCTGCTATGATATCTGGAGTAATGGGGTTTGCTAGGCGAGTGGCCATGGTCACTACTGACTGGCTCTCATCACCATTGTGGGTCCTGACAGAGACCCAGGAACACTGTATTCAGTGTTGAAAGACCTGCAGCACCTGGTTCATGGAGGACAGATCCTTACACCCAAGGCCACGTAAGCCTGATGCTCGAGCAAGATCTCCTCACCTTTCCAGGTGGGGCACTGCTGGCTGACCTAGCAGCACTCCCACCTGCCTCTCTTTTCATCCTTCCAGAGACCTTGAAGGTATCTGACCTGCAGCCCAGCTGTCCAGACCCCTGCAACTGCTGTATCCCCAAGGCATCCCTCTCCTGTTCACAGCCCAAGGTGGCCTCCGCTGGACCATGGTCAAGGATGGACTTCCGTCCACCTGTGACTGCTGCGTGGGCGGCCACCCGAGGCGTGTGGGAACTGGATGCAAAGCCATGAAGATCAGAACTGGACAGTTCCACCGAAACCCACGCCCAGAGGATGATCACTGCCCGCCCAAGGACATGCAGGAAATCCATGATTGGACTCGATGAGGGGCCAGAACTGATCTCTGTCTCAGGACATTCCAGAAGGACCAGGATATGCCCCTCCCTTTGCTGATACACCAGTGACCCTACTTCTCATGGAGCCTGCACAGGTCACCCTGGAGACTGCTGCCTTTGTTGTTTCCTGACCCAGGGACCTTGGACAGTCATCAGTACCTGCTGGCTCCAGCCTCAGTGCCTGGGCTTGGCAGTGTCTCTTGGCATCGAGAGGCAGCCATGCCTGTGGGGGCTGCAGGTCATCCTGGTACCTTCTACCAGTAGTGACTTGGGAAGAGCCCCAGCCCCCAACCCAGGGGCTCAGGCCCCAATTTTCTAATCAGGAATGACAATAAAGCTTATGTGCTTCCCTGCTGGGTTCCATGTGCCACCCTCTACGCTTGGGACACCACCCTCCACTCCCAGACAGTCCCTCCCTGCAGGGGCATCAGTACAGTCAACCATACTTGGTTGAACTCTCAGGAGTAGGTTTTGAGACAGATGTTGGGATCTGAGGCTCAACAGCCTTTTTACAGCAAATGCACAGGGACGTTTCAAGAGGGGCTGGCAAGGCGGCTCAGTGGTAAAGCGCTCACTGCACAAGCATGAGGGCTCGAGTTTGAATCCCCAGCACCCATGTGAAAATCCAGGTGCGGTGGCATGTGCTGGGGTGGGAGGTGAGGTGGCAGGGGGAGTCCTAGTGTTCCCTGGCCGGCCAGCTAGGGAGCCCCAGCTTCAGTAAGCTCTGGCCTCAAAAGCTGAGATGGAGAGCGGTAGAAGATAATGCCCAACTTTGACCTCCGGCCTCTGCCAGACACACACTACCATGAGTATATATTACGCACACATGTTGCCAGAGTAGTTCACTCCCTCGCACAGTGAACGTCTTAGCAGGCGTGTTATCTGCTGACTGGGAGCCTGCACTGCTGATCTCCTCAGGATGTAGGAGGAATACGAGTACCTGGGCTCCAACTGCTACGTGATCAGAAATTGGAGTCTGCCACTCTCTTGAGTACAAAGCCTGAAAGACACTGTAACTCTCTTCACTTAAAACTGCCAAGGGTTTGCAGGCCGAGGGCTCGAAAAAGCCTTGGCCGGCCTTCCCAGAGCTGCGTGTCAGCCTGATGCACTCAGTGACAGTGTATGCTGCAGACCTCAGTCCCATGCCCAGGGCCTGTGTTACTGTAGAAAACATGGCAAAGCCCTACTTAGGACTCCACATGCCCCTTCTAGGCTCTCCATGTTCAGGAGCTGTCCCGCAGGCCTGCTCTAGGGAAATGGGTCATCTGGAACCTGGAGTTGCAGGACTGGAGGGCAGCATGCACCATGTCTGCCCAAAGCATTTGTTAGCTGGTGTCTTTGAGTTATCTCTGGCTGTCCTTTACCAGTGAAAGACAGCTGTGTGAACCTGGGAACAGCCATGTTCTCGTCTTTAGTTACCGGCTATGGCCTGGGTGGGATCACGAATGTGTTCTTTGCCCACTGGCTCTCAATGTTTGATGCCGGCCCACCTTGGGCTGACACTTAGACATCTGCAAAATGGCATTCAGCACTGCCCGTGGCCAGCGGTGACCCTCTCCCTCACCTAAGAGAAGCTGGCTCCCAGCACCCCTCTCCTCTGCTCTTCTTCCCTCTGTACCTCCCAGCCCCAGCCCTTTATCTACCCAGGTTTCTTCACATTGGCCCTGTGCTCTGAGGTATAAGACCCACCCATCCCTGATCCCTTCCAGCCAGAGGACTGATTGAGCCCAGAACTCTCTAAGCATCCTTCCCAAGGCCTAGAGTGAGGGACCAGGACTTCGTTCCTCAAAACCCTAACTCCCTATCTATCCCTCACTCATGAGCAGTAAGGCCCTCTATGATCTGAGGCCCTAAGACACCACAGAAGCCCCCTCCCCTAACCTGGTACCCAAGCGATGGATGAGAGAAAACACCTGTGGGAGAAACGGTCCAATCCCTTTAAAATACCCGGGAAAGCCATGATGCGTGCCCGTAATTCCACACAGGAAGCAGAAGCAGAGAGGTCAGAAGATCAAGGTGATCCTCAGCTACCCAGTAAGTCTGAGGTTATCTTTGGCCACAGGAAACCCTGTCGTTAAGAGAGTTCCAGGGGGAAAGCTGAGTGCAGGGGTACACACGTCTGCAGTCCCAGCTACTCAAGAAGCTGAGGCAAGAGGACTGATTGAGCCCAGAACCCATAAACTCAAAACTGGGGCACACTACGGAAGGGGCTGGGTGCAAAGGGTCTGAAAAAGAGCCCGAGAGTCTAGCATCCTGTGCAAATGGCCTGGGTCTGACCAGACCTGGCTTGGGGCCATACCTCCTGGCACTGCGCCCCTGCTGTGTCCCCCAGCACGGGCTGGCCAGCAGCCACCTGCATGCCTGGACTCAGCTGCCGGATGTTGGCCAACACATGGCTTAGTTCCTTATTCATCAAAAGAGGAAACCCCAGATGGGACTAGAGGGGCTCTGAAGTGGCTTCACTGAGGCCAGCCTGTCATCCTGATTACCTCGGAGTGAGCATGTAGCTTTCTCCACCAGGGACCTGTGCTCAGACCTGACTTTGATGGGGCATTTGCCACCCCTGGTGAGATGAGGACCCCCCCATGGCCTGACCTCTCGGGGTGTGTGTGTGTGTCCCTGTCCCCCAATACCCATCACCTGTGGATGCGTCCCTGTTCTCTCAGCCCTGTCCTCTATGACTCCCCCACACTCAGAGACCCATGCCACCTGCCCCCACCAGCACTTAGCCTGATGCAAGGCCAGCACTTAGCCTGATGCAAGGCCAGCACTGATATGCAGAGAATGAGAGTTATACCTGTTGCGTCTCCTGAGGGCCAGGGGTCTCTGCTGGAGCTGGGAGTAATGGGTATACCCAGTTCTCTGCCTCTCTGTCTCTGTCTGTCTCTGTCTCTCTGTCTCTCTGTGTCTCTGTGTCTCTGTCTCTTTCTCTCTCTGTGTCTCTGTGTCTCTGTGTCTCTGTGTCTCTGTGTCTCTGTCTCTCTCTGTGTCTGTCTCTGTGTGTGTGTGTGTGTGTGTGTGTGTGTGAGAGAGAGAGAGAGAGAGAGAGAGAGAGAGAGAGAGAGAGAGCCAACAGCAGGCATCCAATTCTGTCTCCACCTCCCCAGCAATGGAACTGCAGGCACACACTGTCATGCCAGGCATTTTCTGGAGGTGCTGGGGATCAGGTCCTCATGTTTGCACAGCTGAGCATCTCCCCAGCTCCCTTGCTTCTCTTGGGGATGAGCTCTGGTCTGGCCCAGCCCTCCACTCACCACTGTCCCGTTCAGCCTGTGGCAAACACTGGCCATGTCTGAGCATTACGGATTTTATAGGATGTCCCTGTAGCATTTCTGGCCTCACCACCTGTCCTTCGAGAGCCGATGTGGGCAGGGGGCTGGGCTGGTGGAGGGCCTATTCTGTTGTGCTGATGTGATCCTGGATACTTGGGTGACAGGTGTTCCCTTCTCCCCGCACCTGTCACTCAGCCTACCCCCTCATCAGTTCTCCACATGCCCTCTCCTCCCTCCTGATTTCATTGGGGGATAACTCCATTTCCCATCTTTCATTACTTTCTGTTGTTCTTTCCCAGATACTTTGTTCCTTCTCAGACACTTAATTTTGGGAAAACATTGACTCCAGTGCCACTAATCTGGAAGGGGCTCCAGGAGGGACCCCAGCTGTTGCTCTCTGTACCCTAGCTCACTGCCCTCTGCCACTACCCACTCTCCGGCCAGAGTAATCCCTCCCTCACACCCATGGCACCTGCCAGGTCAACTGCAAAATGGGACATGAGGATCCTTGAAACACAACCTCCCTCATCCCCCTGTGCCCTGGGTTCTCAGCAAGATAGTAGCAGGATCTTGATTTATTGTCAGATTAAAACTGACAAGAGGCTGGTCACGGTGGCAAACATCCTTAATCCCAGTGCTTAAGAGGCAAAGACACGCAGATCTCTGTGAGTTCAAGGCCAGCCTGGTCTACAGAGACCTTGCCTCAAAATTCAAAAACAAGCAAACAAAAAACCGAGTTGTGGGGAGCGCCTATAGTGGTTTAATCAGTGCCTCTCCAAGTTACGCCGTGCCATGCACACTCCCCTGTTGTTTAAACCGGGTCCTCATTCTCGCACTCACTGCATAGAGGAGAGACAGAGAACTGAGCAGATGGAGCAGAGCAGTGTCCCTTGGTTCTCCATCTCCCTGAGCACCTTTAGGCGCCAAAGTCAATAGACAGTTCAGGTCCACTTGTCCCAGATCCTCATCTGAACGAGGGTACATGCCCAGCACCCACCAGAGAGAGCCGTGGTCGGGGGCTGATTGAGCTTATGGCTAGAGGACCTTGGCAGGGTCCCTCGAGCCATCTGCAAAGGGAAGGTGGCCCAGCCTGCCCATGCTGACCCAGCAGTAACTGGAAAAATGACACCACACAAGAGCAGAGTCAGAACACCCCCAAATCATCAGCTTGGGTTGTGCAAGATGCAGATGCGTTTCTGGGCTCCGCCCTCGTGTGCCCTCTGTCCCCACTGACCTGTGTGCTTGCTAACCACTCCACCGCACTCTATTCATTCTACTCCAGAACCCCCTCGAACTCCTTGTGTTGGGAGGGCTTCTCCATTCTGCACTACCCCCCCCCCAATCCTCTTGTCTTCTGGGAACACTGCCCCCAAGAGCAGACACCATTTTCACTTGAGTGTCCAAGACAGTCTCAAGGAGTCAGGGACATCTTACCCAGGACCAGAAGGCTTTGTGGAGGACAGACGACAAGGGTTGCCCACAGAGGGAATGGCTTATTGGAACCTCTAGCACTGCGGTGTGCTGACACGAGACCCCAGCCGTCCTGTTTTACAAGGGGCATCAGTGAGCAAGCGGCCAGGGGGTGCCCCTTGCTTCTTGTGGACTTAAGTCATTCTAGGTCACAAGCACCATGTGACAAGATGGCTGGAAGGGAGGGCAGGGTCTGATGGAGATACTGAGGTCCAGGCAGGGAGTTCCTTTACTGTCACCTCCACAGGATTCAGCTTAAAGGAAAAGTCCTGTGGAGAACCAGCCCAGCAGCAAGCAGCCGTTAACGTCCAGGATGTTGAAAGCCTCAGTCACAGGCTTTGAGTCCAGCTATGGAATGTGTCTGGGACACTCTTGGAGGGGCATCAGGGGACAGCCTATGTCCAGGGATTGACAGGCTAAGAGCCTCAGGGTAGGAGGAGAAAGTCAGCAATCCTGGGAGGCTACATTAGGGTAATGCCCTCCTGAACAGCCCAGCGGACCAGGGCTCACAGGTCTTTGGGGCATCTCAAGGAAGGGCATATGCGGTGGTGTCAAATGGGGACCAGACCAAGGACCTTCCCAGCCACCATCCTAGGCATCCCCAGCCTTTGGGTGACAGAAGGGGCCACCTGAGACCCTTTTTCATGTTCTGGGGCCAAGTTGAGCCTGTCCACACGTGTCACTTCCACCAGGTGTCTTTACTGGGTCATGTATCGGGTAACACTCCAACAAAGTGGTCAGTTCGCACAACACTCTGTGCCCAAGGTTCTTTAGTGCACACAAGTAGGTGCCGAGAGAGACGAGAGAGAGAGAGAGAGAGAGAGAGAGAGAGAGAGAGAGAGAGAGAGAGAGAGAGAGAGAGAGAGAGAGAGAGAGAGAGAGAGAGACCCCGCCTCCCTTCACCTTTGCCTGCAGTTGGCCAATGGCGCAGAATGGAGCATGCGCACTATACATTCAGGGCACCAGCCTAAGGGCCTGGGTCAGCCGCTAGGCAGAGAGGTAACCAGAATCCTCTCCTTGTGTTTGCTGCTCCCACGTGCTCTATGAGCCCACGATTTGAGTGGAATCCCTCCCTGGGGGTCCAATACCATGCCCACCACTTCTCACGTTTGGGTCATCTCAGTTTTGAGCCTGCCCTGGTACTTTCCAAGCCCTAGCACGTGTGACTCCGGAAACTTGGTAGAAAACAGACTCATGATGACTCCGCAAGTTGACGATGTTGTGTTTCCTCAAAAAAGGCTGGTGTGGAGGAACTGGTGGGGTAAACACTCAAGAACAAACTCTCCAGGCATCCTGACCCGAGCCTTACAGACACCCTGACCCAAACCCATCAGGTGTCCTGACGCATATTCTGTGTCTGGTGCCTTTTATGTGTGAGTTTGCGTGCGAGTGGACCCGTGTATCTGCACACATGGCATACATGTGAGTGAACGTGTACATGCACACAGCATGAGCATGTATGTACATCCAGAGTACTGTGCACACATGTGTAACTTTGTAAGTGTGCCACTGCACAAGAGGACTACTTTCTAAGCCAAACTGACCGTCTCCGGTAATTTGGCTGGGCCTGCTGACAAAAGATCACACAGCTGGGCTTGTTGACTGACTTTCCTCATGGAAGGAAGGGGTAGGAGAGGTCACTGTACCCTCCCCTGAGTATAGAGCCGCCCCTCCCAACCAGATGTATGCAATTCTCCCTAATTGCACGTGGTCACAGGATGGAGGAAAGGAGCTTGAGTCCCTACTTGATAGGGAAGTTCTAAAGGAAGGAGGAACTGTCTACATGTCCATGGGGGAGTCACCCATGCCCGGGTACAGACCTTCTCCCAGTGTCTCCTTCTTCAGAAAAAGGGGCAGCCCTCCCATGGAGATCAATTCAGCCTTGCATGTCAAGCTGCAGTAAGACTAGCCTCCTACTGAGACTAGATGAGGCAGCCCAGTAGGAGGAAAGGGCCCCAAAGGCAGGCAACAGAGGGATACAGATCCTCAATCAAGGGAACTAGACAGAGACCCCGGATCTAGGATGCAGGAACAGCTGGATGAGATCCCGGAAAGGTCTGTGAAGAACCAGTGCAGAGAACCTCGACCGTACCATGACCTTCATCTCCAAAGGATCTAGAAGTTTCTATGAACTGCTTGTCCTGTCTAGTGCCCTGGGCAGGGTGGCCCTTGTGGGTTAGTGACAAGGACTGCGTTTTCTACCATGCTGCACACAGCTGAGGCCTGGTGTCCAGTCACACCTAGCCCATCTGTCACAGCACGGATGCTATTTCCACACTTGCTATTAGCTACGATCTGGGTTCAAGGGCTCACCTCCATTAGAACTCTACTCTCCAGGGCATGGAGGCTCAACGGGTGTGGAGGAACTGAGATTTGTGACAGGACAGTGACCACCAGGCAAAGGGCAGGGACCCAGAGCCCTGACCTAGTGCTCATCTCCCCTTTCCTGGCTGGGTAGCAATGGCCAATGGGAAAAGTGGGGATAAAGGTCTACACTTTCTGAGGCTTTCAAGGGAACTGGCATTTCTGGGTGTTGGTGCTCCTGGGCTCTTGTCACCTACTGGGGTCACAACTACCAGTGGTGAGGGCTGAAACCAGTCAGCATCAGGGAGGGACTGCCATTCTCCCCATGCTGGCCTGTGGGCTAGAGAGCAAAGCCAGGTGATGAGGCCAACAAGGACATCCAGGCAGGAAGAACCAGGAAGGCTAAGATTTGCGAGGGAAGGGACTGGGCAGCAGGGCATACGTGGTAAAGGGGTCGGGGACTGTGTGGGGTATCGTTAGAAGATGATGGTTGTCTGAAGAGAGAGGGAATGGGAGAAGAGGGTATATGAACATCTAAAGTGTGTGAATGATGAGAGTGAGGGGACGATGTAGGACATTTGATGTAGGAGAGATGGTGGGGGTACCTGGAGGAGGCATGTCTCTGGGCCAAAGCTGGACTCAAAGCCTAGGCCAGTCCTGGGTGAGTAGCCATTGTTAGAACAGGAACACACAGGCAGGCAGGCAGACAGACAGGCAGGCAGGCAGGCAGGCAGGCAGGCAGGCAGACAGACAGACAGACAGGCACGCACGCACACACACCCCTCCCAAGAAGAGGACATGAGACAGGCAGATGCACCTGGCATTTAATATTAAGCACCTTATACAGTGAAGGTGATGTGTTCTCGTAGAAATCATAAATAATGAAAAATAAGTATTTAGAAAAGAAGTATGGGCCCCACAGTGGGCAGCCAGGGGATTCTTTGGTTAAACAGCAGGTAAGGCCCAGGGTGTGTGATCGTCAAAGTCCTCCGAAGTCATCTGCCAGGAAGGCCAACAGGTAGCGGCTGGCGTGCCGGTCAATGATGACGGGGGAGAAGGCAAGGACGCGACGGGTCCCGGGCAGCACTTTAGGGTCTGGAAGACAAAGGGGAGGAGTGGCGGTCCAAGGGACAGCCATGAAAGGGGCTCTGCCCTGGATGCCTCTGGACTGAAGCAGGCAGGGGAACAGTCCTGCCTCTACTTCCCATTCACACGTGGTCTTTGTATTTGGGTTCAAAGATCAGAATTGGCTCTGACCCTAGAGCCCAGAAGCTCCTGCCTGGGTAACTCCCAGGCCTCAGTGTACAAGCCCACACCACCCTATCCCCAAAGGCTGTCCCAGATGGCAAACCCAGGCATCACAGAGCAGGGGAGGCAGAGCAGGCAAGGCTGGCTGCAAGCTTCAGGCCTCAGTGGGGTTGGGCTTGTAGGGGCTGTGATATCACTTCTCATCAGGGGAGGTAACTCCAAGATGGCAGGGCTCTCTGACTTTCAACTCTGCTGTCTGAGCGCTCTGTTGATGAGCTGTCACTCTCTGACCCCCATCACCTCCTTAGGGGCTTGGAGGTGGCCGACACTCACCTGGTGGACAGCAGTAGAGGAGGAGGGCCAGGCCCGCTGCCAGACCCAGGCCTGCCAGGAAGCTCATGGGTCCTGGGAAGAAAGGAATATGAGTGACCTGAACCAGTTGGTGAGCACTATAGGGGGCCTGTCCCCTAACAGAAAGCCCGATGTGGGATGGAGAGGCCCTTGGGACACAGACAGAGCCCTGAGGGAAAAGGGAAAAAGAAAGGAGATGGTGGGGGGCGTTACCCCTGTCACTCAGCTCACGCCTCTCGATGCCCCAGTCCAGCTCTCTGCAATCTGAGTTGTCTGGAAACAAAATTACAGAGCGTGGTTAGTATAGGGCTGGGCTGAGAGTGGGGCTGTCCCCAGGGAAACCCGAGGTAGTCTCTGACTCCTGAGCTGCTAGGCTCACTCGTGTTTCTTCTGGGCCACCACAGTGGGTGCTGTGGGCAAGCCCACTATCAAGAACTTTGCCCTAGATGTCCCCATAGGGTTAGCAGGCACACACACCCCGGGGCACCTAGGAACCATAAAAGGTGCTTTATTTCCAGTGGGATGTGGCTAAGCTCCAGCAGGGTTCTGAAGGACCCAGCGAAATGCTTTCAGAGGGGAGAGGGGGAGCCTATTCATTCTGTCCCCCAGTGTCCACACGAGTCCCAGCTGAACTCATGGGCAGAGTCACCTCATCTTTCTGTCTGGTGTAGTGGCACCTCCTCCCAGTTTTCCAAGCAGAGAACTGTGGAATTGAGCCACCACGATCCCAGCAGCTCCAGTGACCCCCCCAGATCCTTGGGACCTACATATCACCTAGGGCTTTGAGATCACAATCTCTCTTACCTTCCACCCACACCTATACCCAAAGATGCTCTACAAAATCCCCACGTGAACAGACTGGAAGATACAAAAGGCAGATAGAGTTAGGGTCTGCTGTGGGCTTGGTCACACTCTGCTGGCATGGCCAAGGAGCACAGGGATGTGAGAAGGAAGATGCTACTTAGAAATGAAGACATAGTCACAGCACACAGGGGGAGGCAGACTGGATACGTGGAACGGTGGCTGCTATGTGAAAGCTGGCATCGGGGAGGGGAGCATCAGAGAGGGGAGAGGAGGACAGAGGGAGAGGCAGACCCATGCCAGCCTGTGCTATTCTCCCTGGGAGATCTCAGAGGAGGGACAGGTAAGGGAAGAGATACCCAGGCTGGGCATCTGAGGCACTGAGGACTGCCATGCTGCCCACAGTTGAGCGGGTGCCGTCCCTGGTAAGTGTGGAACACTACAGGTAGGGATAAGGAGCAGGACTTACGAGGAGTGTAGCGGCTGGGCAGGTGGCTGTGCAGGGGCTGGGCATGGATGTACAGTGCTCGGTAAAATTCCTGACAGTGCCGTTCCCCACGCTGCTGTAGGTGGCTCAGGAGGTCACAGAGCCGTATGCGCAGGGATGCCTTGGGGTTCCGGAACTGGGGGCAAAATAAAGGGTAGGCTGGATGGGACAGCTGTGAGGCACAGCACTCAGGACTACAGCTCAGAGCTACAGACCTCAGAACCGTCATAACCCCTCACACCACCCATTGATATACACACCCAACACTAGAGCAGTCAATTGCAAGCTAAGTGTTGGCTAATACTTGTGTCTCCAGGGCAATGAGCTGGGAGAGGTCACCAAGAAATCAGGGTGTGGGGGTCATCACCCTAAGTAATGAGATTCAAAGTGGCTTCTCCCCATGTGGCCTCAGTGAATCACTTCGTCTGGGACTCAGGTCTTGTAAAAGGGAAATAATCCCACGTGGTGGGGTTGTTACAGAGCACTGGTGACGGCATACGTGACAATCGCTACGATTTTTCAGTTTGTAGGGACGTGAATCTCCTATTTCAAAAGCCAATCGAGAAAAGAGCAGTTTCTTCTAATGTGGTTGAGGTCAGTGGACAGACCAGGAGGTTGTGGTCTGGTGCTGCCCCCTGGTGGCGGCAGCTGAAAACTGACCAGAGGTAAGAGAAGCCTGCCGGGCCGGGCCTGTAAGGTACTTCCCTACTTTTGGTAGGAACTTTAGAAACTTATGTGCCACAATGAGATGAATTTGAGCCTGTCACTTTTTAAAACCACTGTGTGGCTCACACTGTAAGTGGCCGGGTTGACAGGCAACCTGAGTTGACCCTGCTTTGTGACAACGTCCCAGAAAGGATGACCCTCAAAGGGCTAGTGGGTCTCTGGCATCCACTGTCCTATGCAGTCCTCCCTCCAGTATTGGTAAGACTGCCAGGGGCATGTACTGAAACCTGGGGAGATCTAGGCCCAAATTTCATCCCTTGTCCCCCAAACCTATTATTGCTTCTCAGGGTCCTCTTTTCAGGCCTAGGCAGACAAGGCAGGATTAGCCCTGTGACACAAAGCCCAGGGACCGCATCTGCAATGCTATCTCTGGCAGATCCGTTTTGGTGTCTGTAGCTGTGACCCCTGAGGCCTTGGTTGCCCTATCTGTAAAATGGGGTGATGACTTCAGCTATCACGCAGCGCTGTACGTGAGAACCTGGAGTGGTACAGAAAGAATGTGCTTGGCAGCTATTCACCTGGCTCGGATGGGCCAGGCCAGGCCCCAGTCTCTGAGCCAAGTGGAATACCATGCTTGTTTTACAGATGGGGTACTGAAGCTCTCGGTGGGACCAGCCTCCCTCAAGTCTGCCTGGCCAGGCGAGCCCAGCTCGGCTGTGGGTAGGGTCAACCTCCACTGCCTACCTAATATAGGACGGCCTTATAAACAGGAAGAATAAAAAGGGAAGTGCAGTGAGCTGCCACACGCTTTGACTCTCTGGAAAATGCCAAGCAAAGAGCCCCGGTGTGGTCCCACAGTGTGTGTTGGGGGCAGGTATGGGTGCTTACCCCTGCGGGTGCATGCAGAGGCCAGAGGTCGTGTGAGGATGCTTTCCTCAATGGCTCTGTACCTTACTTTTTTGAGATAAGAGTCACTTGCTGAACCTGGAGTTCACCATTTTGGCTAAACTGTTTGTCCAGCAAACCCCTGGGCTCAACCTGTCTCTGTCTGCTAGGGTTACAGGTTCAGAGATGCACATTCAAGTCCTCGTGTTCACGCTGATATCACTTTACCAACCGAACCGGATGCCCAGCTCCAGGTCCAGACTTACAGTCCCTCCTTCCTGGGCCCCCTCGGATTCCTATGTTGTTGTGCGCTGTCGTGTGTGATGGCTAATTTTATATCAGAGGCTAGAGTCATCTGAGAGGAGGGAACCCCAATTGAGAAATGCCTTCACAAGATTAGGCTGTAGGACAAGCCTGTAGAACATTGATGGGGGAGAGCCCAGGCTACTGTGGATGATGCCAGCCCTGGGCTATGGTCCTGGGCTCTATAGGCTGAGCATGGAGCAAGCCAGGAAGCAGCACCCCTCCATGGCCTCTGCATCAGCTCCTGCCTCTATGTTTCTTCTCTGTTTGAGTTCCTGTCCTGACGTCCTTCAGTGACACACTATGGTTGTGGAAGCATAACCCAAATAAAGCTCTTCCTCCCCAAATTGCTTTTGGTCCTGGTGTTTCATCACAGCAACTGAAACCCTAACTAAGACACCATGTATCACCTCCCGAAAACTTTGCATAATCTGGAAGGGATCAGCAACCACAAGAACATCTGAGACTGAGGCAGAAAGATCTGATGATCTGAGCTCGTGGATTGGCCCGAGCCCAGACGTGACTCCTGCGAGCTCCCGAGGCGTCTCCTGAGACAACAATTCAGGGCCTCTGGCCATTTTCCCAGCTCAGAGAGGAGACACCCAAGAGGTTCCCTGGTCCCGCTCACCCCTCAGCACCTTTTCAGCCTCCTTGTTGGTAAGGATTTGTGGGTAGTAACGGTTCAGCTGGAGGATGATCCTGTCTACTTGTTGCTCACTCAGGCGACCCTGTCCTGTCAGGAAAGGAGTGTCCTGTACCAGCCGGTCACAGTAGGTCTGATCTGGAACACATGCGAACAGCATGAGGTGAGCTAGCACAGCCTTAAGGGGGACCAAAGATGGCACCCTTGGTGCTGACCACGGGAAGCCTACACCTGCCGGAAGGGCGACAGTCTCTCTGGAGGGTGCATCTGTAATTTTCATGTTAAGGACAAAGAAGATATCTATAGAATATATATAAAATAAATAAGAGAATCAAAATGTTACCAAAAAGAAAAAAGAAATCAGTAAAGGTAGAAATGAAGGTTGAAAAAGCTAAAAGACTCATAAAACACAAATAGAGATAAACCTTTCATTATCAAAAATTACTTTAAATGTAAATTGGTTGAACTCTTTAATTAAAAGGCAAAGATGAGCAGAATGGCCTTAAATACTGACAAGATGCTCGTTATAGAGCTAAACACAAAAACCAGTTGAAAGAAAAAGGAATTAAAAAGACATTCCACATGGGCAGTCAGATCTTTTGACATTTCAACATGGAAAGTTGTTATTAAACGTTATGTTCAAAAACAACCTCATAATGCCATAAGTTTCCAATTTTGTATTGGGCTATATGCACAGCTGTCCGGAGACACATCCAGCCCCAGGTGGCCCCTAGGTGTCAGGTTGGACGCACTTGATTGTGAACAGAAACCAAAACAGAGTAGGCGTGGCTATATTAGCGTTAGACAAAATAGACACTAAGTCAAAACTGGTACAAGAGATCAAAAAACCCAGCATATGTTAATAAAAGGTTAATTCATCAGGAATGTGTAACAACTATAAACTCATATGCACTGTTCCAGATCCCCAAATATCAGGAAATATTGGTGGAACCAAAGGGAGAAACAGACAGCTCTATCGTATTTAGAGAGGTTAAACAACAGATAACCAGATAAGGTCGAAAAGGAAACAGAAGACTTACAATCCTATAAACTGTACCTAAAAGTCACACACGAAAACAAACTACCCTGTAACATAAAAACCACACTTTTGGGGGTTGGGGATTTAGCTCAGTGGTAGAGCACTTGCCTAGCAAGCGCAAGGCCCTGGATTCGGTCCCCAGCTCCGGAAAAAAAAAAAAAGAAAAGAAAAGAAAAGAAAAGAAAAGAAAAGAAAAAAAAAACCCACACTTTTCCCAAGTTCATATGGAACATACTCTAGATCACAAAACGAGCAGATCCAGGGCCACAGAATAAGTCCTCCTATATTTAAAAGCATTTAAATCAAATGACGTTTTCTGATCACATGACATGAAACATCCATCAATACCACCAGAGTTCACACATTTTTGGGAATCCAACTACTAATAGGTGGAAATGAAACCACAGAATACACTGAAAACAACATCGGGACAAATAAGAAACAAACTTACCAAGTGTAAGAGGAATGGAGCAAGGGCGCCTCCAAGAGGGAGAAACAACAGCCATAAAGGCCCACATTTCTAGCGACAGAGCTTGGACCAGGCACAGCACCTGCTTCAATCCTACCACTCCCTGGACACAAGCAGGTAGATTGCTATGGGTTTGAGGCCACCTTAATCTATATAAGTATGGGCTAGCTGGAGTTACATAGTGCATAGTGAAACCTTGTCTAAAAAAAAAAAAGCTAGGGGTTGGGGATTTAGCTCAGTGGTAGAGCGCTTGCCTAGGAAGCACAAGGCCCTGGGTTCGGTCCCCAGCTCCGAAAAAAAAGAACCAAAAAAAAAAAAAAAAAAAAAAAAAAAGCTAATGGGCTGGAGAGATGGCTCAGCGGTTAAGAGCACTGACTGCTCTTCCAGAGGTCCAGAGTTCAAATCCCAGCAACCACATGGTGGCTCACAACCATCTGTAATGGGATCTGATGCCCTCTTCTGGTGTGTCTGAAGATAGCTGCAGTGTACTCACATACATGAAATAAATAAAAATCTTAAAAAAAAAAAACAAAACAAGCTAAAATTAATAGCCCAACATTACACCTCAGCCAAACTGTAAGGAAGGAGGAAGAACACGAGAAAAGCCCAATGCAAAGCTAACAGAAGACGAGAATAGCACTGACCAGACTGAAGATAACCGAGAGAAGAGGACATTTATAAAAGAGAAAAATCAACAAAACCAATGTTTATTCACTGAAAAGGTCAACAGAATTAACAGATACTTAGCTAGACTGGCAAAAATGACTCAAACTATTAGCATCAGAGATGACAGAGAGTACAGTGATCGGCATCTGTAGTTTTGGCATTATGGAATGCAGAGGCAGGGGGATTATGAGTTCAAGGCCAGTCTAGGCTAAATAATGTGAGACCAAAAACAAAAACAAACAAACAAAAAGACAAACAAAAAGAATATGGCTCAGTTATGCTTGGGGCTATACACAGATGTGGGGACCAGAGTTAAATTCTTCAGAACCCAGAAGCTCAGGCGTGTTGGCATTAACCTGTAATCCCAGCACTGAGGAGGTTAAGACAGGCAGATCCCTAGAGCTCACTAGACAGGGCATCTAGCTGAACTGGTGAACTCTAGGACCCTGCCTCAAAAGTGGAGCTGGAGGCTGAGGAATCCCCAGCAGCATCTGGGCCATCTACCCTGGCATATATAGCAATGAGTGACAGAAGATAGATAGTCTCAAACAAGGTAGAAGGTGAGGACTGCCACCAGTATTATCCTCTGACTTCACATACACACACACACACACACACACACACACACACACACACGCACACATACAGATACATACACAACACATACACACATATACAGATATATACACACATATACACACATATACGGATACATACATACACGCACATATACAACATACACACATGTGCACACACAGACACATCACACATACACACACAATACATACACGCACATACAGAACACATGCACACACATACACATATACAACATACATATACAGAACATACACAATACATAAACACACACAAGCACACAAACATATACACACACATACAGATACATACACAACACATACACACATATACAGATATATACACACATATACACACACATATGGATATATACACACACGCATATATACAACATACGCACATGCGCACACACACAGACACATTACACATACACACACAATACATACACACACATACAGAACACATGCACACACATACACACACATACAGAACACATGCACACACATACACATACACACATACACATACACACATACACATACACAACATACACACACAAACATATACACACATACAGATACACAACACATACATATACAGATATATACACACACACAGATATATACACACAAGCACATATACAACTTCACATGCGCACACATACACAACACATACACACAATACATATACATACAGAATACATGCACACACATACACATATACAACATACACAACACATACACAACACATACACATATACACATACACACATACAGATATATACACACATACACACATACAGATATATACACACATACACACATACAGATACATATATACACACATACACTCACATGCAGGCACACACACACATACAAACACATACCCATACACATCACAAGATGTGGGGGAGAAAGATGAGCTAGGCTGAGACAGAAGGACCTACTACTTCAAGGCCTGCTTAGGCGATTTAGTGAAGCCCTGTGTCAAAAATAAAAAATTTAAAGATATGATTCAGTGGTAGAGAGCTTGCCTAGCATGCACAAGGTCCTGGGATCAGCCCTCAGCACTGCAAGGGATAAATAAACTAGCAACATGGAATGGTGTGGAGGAGCCTTAAGTACACTTTACTAAGTGCAAGAGCTTGTCAGACCATATGGCTCTAATGATACCAAGCTGCAGAAAAGGCAATGCCAAGGAGACAGTGAATCAGTGGTTGCCAGGCATGTGTAGGGAGGGAGAGAGGGAGGGAGAAGCAGGCCACAGGGGAGTGGTAGGCAGTGAAACTATTCTGTATGGTGGCATAAAATATTTCTCAAAGCCCACGGAGTGTCCAACCCAAGGAGAGGACGATAGTGTAGATTCTGGGCTTCAGCTAATGATAATAGGTAGGTAGACAGCAGTAATGATGTAAGGGGGGTGCGGGGAGCCCACTCCCTCAATCTTCAGTCAACAGTCCCAAATAAAGCCCAGAGCCAGGCAGTGTACATCTGCAGTCCTGGTTACTGGAGAAGCTGAGGCAGCCTGGGCAACAAAGAAAGACTTTGACTCAAAATGAATGAGACAAATAATAAGTCTATTAAGAAAACTTACTTGGAAAATTCCATTGTTGATGTTTGTGAGAAAACTGGGACAGGAGGAGGGAGTCACAGAAAGCAGAGCCACCCTGAGTCAGGAAAGGCTACTTGAGAAGGAGCCATAAGGGTCTTCCTGAGTCACAGAAACATCTAGATGCCATCTCCCTAATGCTTACACAGTTGTAGGCCTGTGTGTGTGTGTGTGTGTGTGTGTGTGTGTGTGTGTGTGTGTGTGTGTGACAGAGACAGAGAGAGACACACACAGAAACAGAGACAGAGAGACAGAGACAGAGAGAAGGAGAGACAGAGAGAAGAGAGACAGAGAGAGAGACAGAAAGAGACAGAGAGACACAGAGACACAGAGAGAGACAGAGAGAGAATATCAAATACATCACAACTGTTCTTTAAAAGCAAGTACAAGGGCTGGAGGGAGGCTCAGCGGTTAAGAGCATGTGTTACTCTTGGAAAGAACATAGTCTACAGCTCCAGTTCCAGGGTATCCATGGCTTCCTCTGACCTTCTTGGCACCAGGAACACACATGGTACATGTAAGTATGCAAAATATTCATAGGCAGAAAATAAATCTAAAAGCAAGTATATGTGTCTGCTTCCCAATTGGATCAGACCTCTGTATGGTAGGATGGGTTTCTACAAATAGGGTCACCATGTCAGGAAAGGTGAGACCTGTCCCAGGCTTCATCTCAGCGTAGGGAATCAACAGGCCGCCTTCCTTACATCCCCATCCCCTGCTAATAGGGATAGCGCTGTCCTGGTTGAAAGCCATTGCTCCCCCGAGGCCCACACTTTGGCTCATTGGCCATTCCATCCCTGTCTGAGGCCATCTGTACCACCTCATCATGCCAGCTGGGGACTCAGAATACTGGCCCAGCCCCCTGACAGTGTACAGAGGAGACAGACTTACCAACAGCCCGAAGACACCCAGTGTCTTGCCACATTGCCAGGCTCTCCAAAGCCTGCAGCATCTCATTAAAGAGTTTAAATGAACAACACTGAACTAGCTCACAGAGCACTCCACAGGGCAGGTGTTTCGTGGTTCTATTTATACCTACATATGACCTCCATCCTCCCACCATCCCTGCAACTGTCCCACTTTCAGAGAGGAAAATGAAGGCACAATAAGGTTGTAAGTCTGCCATCAGCCTGGAGGTAACAGCCACACTGGGGTTGCCTGTTGACATTCTACTTCTGTCATTGACATATGAATCACCCTGAATTCGGGGTCGGGGGGGTCTGTTCTCTTCCAGACAGGAGCAGTCAAGGCTGTCTGACTTCACATTGTGCCAGTGTGTACAAGGCTCCACACATAGTAGGCACTCACTGAAGAATTCTGGTTTCAGTACAAGGTCCAAAAGCAAGGCGAGGTCTGCTGGTGGATAGTGGCCAATGCCTCAGAGGAGTCTCCTCCTACCCTGAGAGCTACTAGCCATGATGGACCTCTGCTGCCCACAAGCCATGAGTCATAGGAGCCCTGAGTCACCTGCCATGGGTGGCCCAGCCCAGGGCTGAGGCCGGCAGCTTTAGAGCAATGTACTTCCTGTGCTTCCTGTGGCTTATAAGCTGTTCATGCAACCACATAGAGGCAGCCACTCAGTGTAACAGAGACTCAGGCAAGGCTCTGCCTGGATACCAGGCTCTGGTAAACAAGGCCAGGAATGCCTTTACTAGATAAAGAAAGATAGATCACTCTGCAGAATTCATGAGCCCTTGCCTGTTATCTTCCCTCCCTGCCAGCTGGTACCAGAAGCTTGGCCCTGTCACATCATCTTCAACTCCAGCAGCCCAGAGCTAAGTCCTCATCCTGGCATCTGGGACCCTGAAGCAGCCAGCCCCACCTGCCCTTTCTCTGTCCCTAGGATTGGTTCCAGAGCCTTCTTTCTGCAGCTCACAACTAGAGTCAGGACCCATGCTGCAGGCTGGGAATATCCAGTTGATTCATGCCCGGCTTATTTAGTCCCCTTCCAAGAATTCACTATTCTCCTGGGGTCCAGAACTTGGGCATCGACTCCTCTCTGAATCATGCCCAGAAGTTATCACTTACTCCATGGGATACTACCTATTCCTGAAGACACAACCCTCAGTAGCCACCAAACACACACACACACACACACACACACACAGAGAGAGAGAGAGAGAGAGAGAGAGAGAGAGAGAGAGAGAGAGAGAGAGAGAGCTCACACTAGGATACTGAGCCAAGAACAAGGGATCTGTGGCCCCAGGGCTGCCCATCCAACCCTCTCAGGCTTCCACTAGAAAAAGGTGGAATGGTTAGAAGTGTCAAAAAGCCAGCAAGTAGACAACAGAGAGGAAAGTGTACCATTGCCACAGTCAGGGCCTGGCTGTGTCCTTCCAGCTAAAAGCACACCCCCGTGTGCCCCCTCCCCCCTCTGCTGGAGATGGGATGCCTCATTCTCCATGGGCATCCTGTCTCTGCAATGGGCGCTTGGAGGCCAACCGGACACAGCTGGGATCTGTCCCATCCATCCTGATGAACTTACTGGAGGATCTGGGAAGACAGAGGCAGGGCAGGGCCCAGTCAAGAATGCTGAGGCCAAGGCTACCCCCAATTCTGCTCCTACCACTGACCAGCAGGGTGGTCTGGGGGCACTTACCCAACCTGAGATTTTATCTCCACATTACTACATAGATAATATTCCTTGTGTGTGTTCCCCACCTCCACCTCCCCCCTGCCACATGGCCATTCTGAACAAGAGTGCCTATTAGGGGCTCAAGCAGGGCTCTACACATACAGAAATTGCGCCCCAATCAAGGATGGTCTGGAGGCACAACAAAGTAGAGAGAATGGTTAGAGATCGAGGTAGTCTCCTCTAACCTGTTCTAGAAGTCACCAGGTTGCAGCCCGAAGGGGTCTTATTTTTCGTGTATAACCAATGCTGACCCCAGTGTAGAGATTCCTGGGTATTCTGGGGTTACCCAGACTCTCTGGGCTACCTCAGGTGAACTCTGCCATATAAGTAAGTATAAGAGACTCCCAGAAACAAAGTGTAGGATCTTGAAGCTACTGCATTCCCTGGGCTCTATGTCTGCAGGGGTCCCTCGCTGACTCATCCTCCCAACGGTCTTTTACAGGGAGAACTTAGCACAGCAATGTCACTGTGTCCCTTTGGGATCAGGAATAAAGTGGGCGAGTCCCCAAAGGGTTGGGTTGGAGCTACCAAGCCAGCCTGGAGAACAGGGATCCAGTTGTTGGTTCCAAATTCCCTAGACCCATCTAGAGTAAGGGACTCGGCTGGAGTCTCATCCCGGAGCAAGCGGGAAGCACAGGCGCCTCCCTGGTACTACAAGCTACCCAGGTTTGCAGCGCCGATCCCGCCTCCAAGGGGGATGTGTGCAATCGCCTCTCTAAAGTCTCAGCAGACAGCCGATGAGCACCATTTCCCTCTCTCAGATCCATCTCGTCCCGGGACACCGCCCCGCTCGGCAGCTGCAGCCCGTGCAGTGCACGGGGTAGGCGCTCACCTGCTGCTCTGCCTCCGTGGCCCGCGACGGCCCCCCACTCCGCACCCGAGACCCCTGGCGCCCCTGGACCGCCGCGCAGAGCCCGGGACACCCCGCCACCGCGCGCCTCTTATGCCGGCGCCAGCTGACGCCAAGGTCACTCGGCTCCCGTCGCCCTCCTGGCCCTGCGCCCACCTGTCATGGCGGAGGACACGGCGCCGCCCCGTCGTCCTCGGCTGTCCGCCGCCCGGACCGAGGGCTCCGCTGACCGCCGCCCGCAGGCCTGACCCTAAGCCCCGCCTCTTCTCTAGAGGCCCCTCCCAGCGACGACATCTTAGCCCCAAGCCCCTCCCTCCAATTAGTCACGCCTCTTTCTGTACGGAGCTCCGGGGACGCGTCAGCAGTGGCGCGGTCCCAGCTCTAAACAACTTCCCTTACCCTAAACTACAAGCACCAGCGAGCCCCGCCCCTGAGGAGCTTCGCCGGTAGCGATGCCGGCAGTCCCGCTCCAGCCAGCATAAGTGATTTAGCCGAGAAGCTCAGTACCCGGTTCCCTGTCTGGACCAGAGAACTCAAACCCTGTCCTGGCCTAAGGCTCGCCCCACTCACAGCCTCTCCAATAGCTACCGGGGTCCGCGCCCCTTCGCCTTTGCCCCGCAGCCGCTCCTCCGTGCTGTTTGTGGAGGTTAGGATGTAGTTGTGAGCTTCTCGGTTCAGTTTTCCGCTGCTGCGCCCAGGCTACCCCACTCCCACCTTCAGGATGAAGAAACCGAGTCTTAAAAGAGACAAGAATTACCCAAGGTCACATAGGAGTTCCCTAGCAACCAGGAACCAAACAAAGTCGACAGGGCCTCCACCAGACAGTGAATTGAGACTTAACAGTGAGTTTGGTGGGTCATCCTTCTATCGAGTCCCCCATTTACACAGAGGGAAGATGCCTGCCATTGCAACCTAGTTAAGAAAGTCATGTAGTCTGACTGAGCCTCCGTTTTCCTAACTATAAAATGTGTGGCCTCAGGAGATAACTCTTTCCACCTCCCAACTTGTTTCCCTTCTGGTGTAGGTAGGCTTGGCCCTTCCAGCTCTGGTACCCACCACAGGAAGCCCCCAGCCAGGAAATGGAGATCTGTGGGGGTAGTAGAGGCAGGACCCTCCCAACCAGCAATGGCAGCAGGCACCAGATTTTGCCTCTCTACTGGTGCGGCTAGGGTGGCACACTTTAGAGCTGTAATTTGAGATATTGGAACCAGAACCAGGAATGGGGGCCCCAGGCCTGGATGCATTTTCTGGATAGTCTCAAAATCCTCCGGGTCCCGGAGCCCTCCATGTCTGCCTCAGTCTTCCCCAGTACTCCAAATTCTCATCTTGGGAGTGAGAGGCTTGAAAGGCACCTGGAGATTGGCTTGCAAGGTCACTTAGAGCTCCAAACTCTTGGAGCCAGTGGTAGTGATCAATACACTCCTGCCCCTTGCTAAACACTGCAAAAAGTGAGGTTTCCTCACTGGCCATGCAGATGGAGAGCCATCAGGCAGCTGCCCTGAGCACCCGTCTGTGCCTGCAGAGGGACAGACAGCATGGACAAACTTTGTTCCAGAGCAGGGACTAGTGTGTACCTGACCTACATGTGTGCCTGGGCAAGTCTGGACTAGATCCAAGGGCTACATCTTGCAGAAACCCCGCACAGACCCCATTGAGACCATTCTGAAGGGCCTCCAGGATACAGCTTGACCCCAATTATTGCACATCCATTACTGTGTTATGGGGGGGAGGGGTGAGACTGAGGGCTCCCTGTACTGCAAATTCTGCTCTCAACATGCACTCACAGACACATCTTGTACATACTCAAATATGCACACACACAAACGTGCAAAGTGTCAGGGAGACTATACTGGCTGGTTTTGTGTGTCAACTTGACACAAGCTGGAGTTAGCACAGAAAAAGGAGCCTCAGTTGAGGAAATGCCTTCATGAGATCCAGCTGTAAGGCATTTTCTCAATTAGTGATCAAGGGGGGAGGACCCAGCCCATTATGGGTGGTGCCGTCCCTGGGCTGATAGTCTTGGGTTCTATAAGAAAGCAAGCTGAGCAAGCCAGGGGAAGCAAGCCAGTAAGTAACACCCCTCCATGGCCTCTGCATCAGCTCCTGCTTCCTGACCTGCTTGAGTTCCTGTCCTGACTTCCTTTGGTGATGAACAGCAATGTGGAAGTGTGAGCTGAATAAACCCTTTCCTCCCCAACTTGCTTCTTGGTCATGATGTTTGTGCAGGAATAGGAACCCTGACTAAGACAAATTGGTACCAGCATAGTGGGGTATTCCTGTGACAACATGACCATGTTTTGGGGAGGACTGTGGAAGGACTTTGGAACTTCAAGCTAGAAGAGCTATTGGGATGTTAAGAGCTTCTGTAGGAGCTTGGAAGATAATGGTGTGAACAGTGCAGAAAGATGGAGGCCTGGCTTGTGAAATTTCAGAGGGAAGATTTAAGACTCTTATCAGGGCGGTTGCTGTTTTGATTGTGAAGATTCCGTGGTTTTGGTTAGCTGGAGCTGAAGAATCAGCTGTGGTTAACAAGATAACAGAACTACTAAAGCAAACCTTTGCATTACTGGGACTATTGATGCTGGTCAGCTGGAGCTAAGAAATTAGTGGTGATTAAGAAGAGACCAGCGGGTTGGGGATTTAGCTCAGTGGTAGAGCGCTTGCCTAGGAAACACAAGGCCCTGGGTTCGATCCCCAGCTCCGGGAAAAAAAAAAAAAAAGAAGAGACCAGCATCACTGAGGTAAAATCTTCTGGAACGAGTTTTCTGAGAGCACAAAGAGGCTGTGTTCCCGAGAAAGCCAAGGTTGTACCTTGTGCTGTGACTGGACTTGGTAATGAGTCACCCAGGTAGTACTGGGTTTAAAGGCATGAAAGGGTCATAAAGAGCAGCTGAGGCTGGGCACTGTGAGAGGCCATGGAAGGCCATTGGTGAAGGTGCAGCCTCAGTTGCAGTTGATGGCCCAGGACTGAAGGGGTCATGCAAAGGAGTTGAAGCCTGGCACCATGAAGAGAGCCTAGGAGTGGCTATTGGTGAAGCCCAGTTGCAGCAGAAGACAGTAGTGTTTTGGAGATGCCAGTGCCATGGGATGACCATCAAGAATAGCAGCAGCAGTGGAGTACAGGCAGCTGGATCCTAGAAGACAACGTGTGCGCTACCAAGGGCAGAGCTGGAGAAGGATCCAAGCCCTTGGAGGAGCCTAGAAAATCATGAGTGGACCCAGATGCTGGACAGTTAGTTTGATTTCAATTTTGATTGTGACTGTGCCCTGATATTTTTCCTTCTTGAAGTAAGAAAGTATCTTGGTGGAGTCCACCGTTATGAGACTTTGGATTTTAAGAAGACTTTGAATTTTAAAAGATATTGGATATTTTCAATGGATTGAACTTTTAACATGTAAAGACTATGTGACTCTTAAAGTTAGTTAGATCTTGAGGATGAATAAGAAAGTAAGGGTTGGGGTTGGGGATTTAGCTCAGCGGTAGAGCACTTGCCTAGCAAGCGCAAGGCCCTGGGTTCGGTCCCCAGCTCCGAAAAATAAAGAAAAGAAAAAAAAAAAAGAAAGAAAGTAAGGGTTGAGGCTTAATAGCTATGTGTTTGTGTGTCAACTTGACAAAAGCTGGAGTTAGCACAGAAAAAGGAGCCTCAGTTGAGGAAATGCCTTCATGAGATCCAGCTGTAAGGCATTTTCTCAATTAGTGATCAAGTGGGGAGGACCCAGCCCATTATGGGTGGTGCCGTCCCTGGGCTGGTAGTCTTGGGTTCTGTAAAAAAGCAAGCTGAGCAAGCCAGGAGAAGCAGGCCAGTAAGTAATACCCCTTCATGGCCTCTGCTTGAGTTCCAGACCTGACTTCCCGTGGTGATGAACGGCAACATGGAAATGTAAGCTGAATAAACCCTTTCCTCCCCAACTTCCTTCTCGGTCGTGATGTTTGTGCAGGAATAGGAACCCTGACTAAGACAGAGACTCTGGCTAACCTAACTGTGAGGTTTGAGTTTCACAGCTCAGACTCGTTCAGCTTAAACCACACAATGAGATGGGACCCAGTTGGACTGCCAGGAGGTGATTAAGGCACTGCCCTCACAAATGGATTCATCCATCTGTGAATTAATGGATTAGGGGATTAGTGGGGTACGAGGAATGGCTTTATAATAAAGGAAAGCTTGCTGCGTCTCACCGTGTCCTTCACTGAGCTGTCCAGCAGGAAGACCCTTGCCAGATATCCTGGAGATGCTGCCACCATGCTCCAGATATGTAAACTAAGCTAACCAGCCATATACACCAGCTATCCCACCTGTGGTAAGCAGTTACAGCAAGAGAAAGCGGGCCGAGACAGTGGCATTCTGTATTTTTTTTTTAAAGATTTATTTATTTTATGTATATGAGTACACTGTTGCTGTCTTCAGACACACCAGAAGAGGGCGCTGGATCCCATTACAGATGGTTGTGAGCCACCATGAAGTTGTTGGGGATTGAACTCAGGACCTCTGGAAGAGCAGTCAGTGCTCTCAACCACTGAGCCATTTCTCCAGCCCGCAATGTTCCATATTCTTGCTGAGGGCAGGCCAAGGTGATCAGACAGCACAGGAGGATGGTATGAATGAGGAACTTCATCGTATATAGAGGGAGGGTGCTAAACTGACACGTGGGACCGTTTGTTCAATCTAAACTTAACAAGGAGGTGTAGTTGGCCTCGGAGCCTGTAGTGGCTATCCCTGGTTGTCAACTTGACTATATCTGGAATGAACTACAATCCAGAATTGGGAGGCTCGCCTGTGATCCAGTCTTGAGGCATAGTGTCTATGAATCCCAGGAGACTAAGGCAAGGAGATCTCTGAGTTCAAAGGTCATCTGGGGCAAAGCAAGTCCTGGATCCAGGCGTGGTGGTACACACCTTTAATCTGGGCCACACCTTCTGCTGGAGACCTACTTGGGGACATTGGAAGAAGGAAGACTCCCTTCCTTGCCCAGGCCGCTGCTAGATCCTTGGACTCCATTCACAGCTGCTGCTGGTCATTGTTGGAGAGCTGGACTATAGACTGTAAGCCATCGACCAATAAACTTACTATATAGAGACTACCCATGAGTTCTGTGACTGTAGAGAACTCTGACTAATACAGAGCCCAACTAAAGTTTGGTCAAGCAAAAAAAAAAAAAAAATCATTGTCAAGATCTCATCCTGACAGTCCCATCATGCCACCATGACAAATCTCAGAAAATAAACATGATCCCAGAACTCAGGAAGCTGGGGCAGGAACACTGAGTTTGAGGAGAGTCTGCTACATGAGAGCAAGAAACTTTAAAAGTTGCACAGAGAAACTCATTCTCTTTAGGGCAATTTGTATTAGAAAGGTGGGGCCTGTTTCGGATTTTCACCATCCCCTCCTGCTGCTTCCTCATCTGTCAGCTGTCTCCCCCAGACATCCCAAATATCCAGTGTGTTTCCCACCTCTGTGGTCACTATTTCATTTCTAAACTGGATGGCGGTAGCTACTTCCTCACTGGCTTCTTTTCCTCTCCTGTCACCACAGCTGCACTCCATGTGGCAGCCACAGGAGCTATGACCGTAAGGTGGACAGACTCTCCCTGGGGTTCTTGTCCTTCCTGCCCCTCCAGTGGTTCCTGCCTTTTCCAGGCCTTTGTTTCTCTGCCTCCTTCCCATACTGTTCCTCCCAGCTCCCCATTGGACGTCCTCCCTACCTTGGGCTTGGTCTCAGCCCCAATATTACCACCTTTTGTGACCTGTGAGGCCATCTCACAGGACACCGTGCTCCCAACTCCAGGGCACTGTCATCTCCTGAGGATGATTCCCTATTGGCCATTGTGTGTGCTGTAGCATACACATCACAGAGCCAGCATTCGTGCAGTAGTCATTTAATGAATAGTACAGTGTATAACCGAGGTGAGGGACAGAAAGGCAGGAACACATACTGTCTGACAGGGTTATTGACCCTTCCTGAGAGGATGAAGATAGACAAAGTGTCCCCAAGCTGGAGGTGGGGTTCATAGTCCTCATGTGTGGGAGGCCTGCACGGCTGAAGGTGAACATGACTATAGGAAGAGGCAATGGTGGCTGATGAAGGGCCTTTATGCTGAGCAAAAGACAGGGCGGCCTCCACATTCTCATGCGACCAGAGGACACCATCCATTCATTTATCTATTAATTTATTCAATAAATATCTCCAAACTGCTCAAGCCAGATCCAGATCACAAGGAAGACCACCCTCCCAGACACACACACACACACACACACACACACACACACACACACACACACAGAGGTCACAGACACACATCTGTGTAGGTGCTAATGAATGCTATGAAGTTGAATCAGAGCAAGAGGCAGAAAATGCTTCAGGAGGTTGTCAGCGTGCAAGATGGCTCTGCTGGGCCTCATGGTATGGTTATAGTAATGTGTGGCTTCCTCCCACAGGGAACCAAGATGGTCCATGTGACACATGTGTAGCTTGGGGGAGATCGTATGACTTTGGGGGGGTATATTCTTTGGAAAAGCAGCTGCAGTCATAAAGTTGATCAAGAGGTCCTTGGGTCCCAGCCCCCAGCAGGCATCCACTCTGGCCCCAACTGAGGCGTCAGATGAGACAACCTAGCCAGCTGACATTTGACTATAGCATCATGAAACCTTGAGCCTGAACTCCTGACCCCACTGTTAGGTCCAAAGAGGATTCCCCACCCCCACCCCCGCCTCTATTTTTTATTATGTATTCAGAAGTCTGCCTGCATGTATGCCTGCAGACCAGAAGAGGGCATCAGATCTCATTATATATGGTTGTGAGTCACCACATGGGTGCAGGAATTGAACTTATGACCTCTGGAAGAGCAATCAGGGCTCTTTTGAGCCATTTCTCCAGACCCCAAAGGGAACCCCCATACCCCAAACTCCAAAAAGCATCCCAGTTGGCTCAACCTGGACTACAGGATTTCTAGTGGAGGAACTTGTGAAGCTGGTTCCTATCTACCTAAAGAAGTCATTTCCCTCACCTCTGGCAGAAGGCACCTTTGAGGTGCCTATTAGCATATCCAAGCTCCTGCTGGCCCCCAGGCTCCCTGAGTATCACAGACGTGTCACCTTTCAGAGTTCGTGGTAGCCTCCTAGCTAGCATCCTTCCTCATGTCCTACCCTACTCAACCTCCTTCACTTCACAGGATCTCTACCCGGAGCTACTCATTCTCCTTATAACTGTGCGCTCTCGCTCTCTCTCTCTCTCTCTCTCTCTCTCTCTCTCTCTCTCTCTCTCTCCTTCTGTCTCTCTCTCTCCTTCTGTCTCTCTCTGCTCAGCTCCTGCTTCTCTCCCTGACCAGGTCCAATCTCCTGGTCATGTTCAGTCTACTTCTTTCTCTCTGCTCTGGACTCTTCCAGATGCCTCTGGCTGTTCTCTCTCAAATCTACGATAAAACCCTTTCCGGAACCATACTGTGGAACAGTCATGTCAGTTTATACTCTTGGTATCAAAACACAAATGGACCCCTTTCCAAGGGGCTGGATCTCTCCTAACTGAACCAAGCTGCTGATTAGGCTCGCCTAAGTTACATATTGTTTATTTCTGTTGGCTTCTTCTGCCCACCATATTGAACTCCAAATTTGAGAGTCTACCTCTTCAGCTGCTTCTTCCCTCCACCTTCCTTCTCCTGGTGTCACCTTGGAGTTGCCTGCTCTGCCTCTGTCAGTTTCTGGAGCTTCCTACTGCTACGGAAGTTGCACCGATTCACCAGGCAGCTTCTCTCATCCTAGAGCTGAGCATCCATCCCATGGAAAGGGATGCCTCTCCTTTGTGGTCTGGGACATTTCTCTCTGACAAGACTCTTGGTCTGGTTGGGGACACTTACTCTTCTCTTCCCTATCCTTGAGCCCCCTCCCCACATACACTCAGTTGACTCCTGGAGCTTGCTCTGTTTCTTTTGCCACGGCCCCTCCCCATTCTGCTCTCAGTTGCTGTCTTGCCAGCTCCCTCTCAGCTCCCTCCTGGAACTTACTCTGTCTCTAACCATGGCAAACCATGTGTTTCTCTTCACATCTTTCTAGGAGCTAACTGCTCTGTCTCTCTCTCTGTCCCTCTCCCTGGCTCACTGGAGCCTGCTGTTTTCAGTCTCTCAGGAACATGGTGCAGTTTCCTTATGTCCTCCTCATCTCTAAGATGTTGGATTCCTCCCTCTGGCAGAGTTCCTGTTTGTGACCCTTTTCCCTAACCCTCTTCACTCTTCCTCGAAAGGATGTCTTCTTTTCTGCTTGCTCTATGAGCTGGCTCCTGTCTCTAACCTATCCCAGTACTTCTATTCCACAGTCTTTTCCCATCCAGAACGCTCATCACCTGCCTTCTCTAATTTTTTTTTTCCTTCTAGGACTCAGAGATTCCATTAAGCCTTGTTGTCTTGCTGCAAATGGCTTGGCTTCGTTACAGTTCAATGGTCAAAGACAGCACACAAGATTTCTGAATTCTCACAGATTGTAAGAACTTCTGCACAAACAAATGATCCCAAAGTCTTTTGTTTCTAAACTTTTGTTTCTCTGCTCTCCCTTCTCAAAAATTTTTTATCTCTAATTCTCTTGTGTTTGGTCACTTCTCCCTCTGATTGTTAAATTCAGTTTTATGGCGATTCAAATGTCTTTGGGGTATGGATAATACTAAAGTTTTTTTTTTAATGTTGTTCTACTGTATAAAAAAGCTGGTTCTGGGGTTGAGTTTTGGCCCTCCCTCTCCAGATGTAAACACACTTGTTTCAAATGTTTCCTCCAAAATCTCTGGCAGGGGTCAGGTGGGCCACTAACTCTCTGACAGGGCAAAGAACAAAATACAACAATATAAGAAAAGAAACTATGTATTTAAAAATAGTTAAAAAGTAAAGTATTCCCAATAGGGATCACAGCTGCTTAACTCATGCTCCTGTCCTTGGTCTTGTCTAACTCTCTAAACTCCCCCCTCTTATAGCAATTAGGGCTTTTGCTAAAATATAAACTATCTCAACATTTGTCAGACTATAGTGTAAATTCTCTTTGTATCAGGATTTGTAAATTGATTAAGCGTGGATTTAAAAATCTGTAAAAAAAAATCAGCAACAAGTCAGCTTAAAACTTGTAACAAAAAGTGTCCATAGTTTTAAAAATAATCTACACATAGATAAACTTAATTTGCTATAGCATACTGTATATCTAACTTAGATTCAATTCTTGGTTTTGGAAAATAGAACTTACAACATATGTTTTACTAAGGTTTATAAATTCCTAAGGTTATAAATGTCTCCTCAGGTGAACAGAAACTGACTCAGAGATGGATGTCTAATTACTCAATGTCTTTGCTAACTGTGTTCAACACCAGGCTTCTAGAAAATTTTAGAAAGGAACAACATATGCTTGATGAATACTATGTTTGATAATTAAGGTTTATAAATTCCTAAGGTCTATTTAGGCTAGCAGAAACTGACTTGAAGATATGTCTATCCTCTTTGACTTTGCAAACTTTTTTAGACTTTGGGGATTCGGATAAAATGAGTCATACAAGAATCTGTAATATTGGGGGCTGGAGAAATGGCTCAGTGGTTATGAATACTGACTGCTCTTCCAGAGGTCCTGAGTTCAAATCTCAGGAACCACATGGTGGCTCACAACCATCTGTCATGAGATCTGATGCTCTCTTCTGGTGTGTCTGAAGACAGCTACACTGTACTTGTATATAATACATCTTTTTTAAAAATTGAAGGTTCAAACTTAACAGGAATAAAACTGTAAAATCCTAATCTTATAAAAGCTACTAACATGTTATAAGCCATTCAAGTTAATGGTCAGTTACCTTCTAAATGATGAAATTCTTTAATTTGCTCAGAACTATGCTTGTAGTCATAGTAAGCACAAATGTAATGAATTCATTTATGGGGGAAAATTTTAGCCTTCTGTATATGCTATCAAGGTTAAGCCTAAAGAAGTAAATGTGTGTTTAAAACCAGGTATACTTAACCAATTAAATGATGTCCCTCGAGCTCCCCAGAGAGATCTGCTAAATATGGCATTTAAGTTGTTTAATGAAAAAAAGGCTTCCTCTGATAGTTAGAAATACACCTTCTGGTAGCAGCAGCTGAGGCTATCTCTAAAGAAGATGGGCAGCAATGGACTCCACCTGCAGCTTACTTCAACTGTGCTGACGCTGACCATTGGGCATAGAACTGCCCCATGCCTGGTCTGCTGCAAGAGCCTGAGACCATCCGTGGACATGTTGGGTTGACAGTCCTACCCGACCTTACCAAAGTAGGTCAGTTTTCCTAAGTTCCTCCTCCAGAGGAAAATCTCTCTGCTCTTCTAGGTCTGTCAGCTGAAGGCTGATGCTGGCCTGTGTGTAATCAGAGGACTTAATGCCATCCCTGTGTGATAGCCCAAGGCTGATGACCTCTGTCCTAGACAGGGCCATCAAGATCCCCCTAGACAATCCCTGGCTGGTAAGTGTCTGTCCAGGTAGAGGGTAAGTGTCTGTCATTTTAAATGATACAGAGGCCATTTGGATGATACCTCCTACTCATCTCCTTCTCCCAATCTCTATGATGGTGTTGATAGCAAGCTGTATCTTCATCAGCTTAGCACCGGCAAGCCGTTCTTAGCAGACAGCTCCTCACGCCAGGGCCGCAGCTGCTGTGTCTACATGTTAACAATCTCATCTGTAAAATCCAGGCCTTGCTTTCTCTAGAGTTACTACCAGGTCTCCGGAGAAAGACAGACTCTCGGATGACTTTACCTTACTCACAGGCATCATTTGGTAAAACAGGTTTTAATGTAAAACCAAACCCAAGGCATCATGCTACTGTGACCCAAATTTTATTTTTAACTATCCCTTTATTTAAAGGAACTCTTCTCAGTGACTGGTCTCAATCATCAACTACCTATGTCTTGCGGTAAAGGATTGAATGGAAAAAAAAAAAAGGTTTAACGTTCATGTAAGCTGTGAGTCTGAGGAAGTGAAACAGGTATGTAAAATAAGTTGTGAGGGTCTAAGGAAGTGATTTAAAGTATGTAAATGCTAGTTGTGAAGGTCCCAGAAAGTGATTTAAGATCTGTGAAAAAAAAAGAGACTTGAAGATGATAAATGGTATTAAGACTTCAAAAGTTCAGAGTTTAATGTATTAATGTAGTTCTGCTAAGCTATTAATCTAGCCTTAATAGAGCTCTGGCTACCATTACCATAATCACAGGCTCAAACGTCCTTTGGCTGTTTTCTAAATATAGACTAGAAAGTACTGGTGCTGAAAACATCTCTGTCATATACCTATGTATCTATATATCATATACAGACACTCCGATTCCCCAAACTCCAAAAGTCAGTCCAGTGGGCTCAACCTGGGCTATAGGAAGATTTCTGATGGAGGAACTTGTGAAGCTGGTTCCTATCTACCAAAAGAAGTCATTTCCCTTACCTCTGGCAGAAGGAACATAGGGCTATCTGTGGTGTCTATTAGTCTATCAAAACTCCTGCTGACCTCCTAGATCCCTGAGTATCACAAGTCCCATCTCAGAGTCCATGGTAGCGTCCTAGCTAGACTAGCATGCTTCCCATACTCAACTCCCTTCAACTCACAGGCGCCTCTCTCTCTCTCTCTCTCTCTCTCTCTCTCTCTCTCTCTGTTTCTCCTCCCCGCCCCCACCTTCTCAGGTCCTGCTTCTCACTATGCTCTCTCTGTTCACTCTCTCCTGCTGCTCTCCCCTCTCTCACAGACAGCCCTGGTCAGGTCTGGTCTGCTGGTCATGTTTAGTCTACTTCTTTCTCTCTTCTTCTCTGGGCTCTTCCAGATGCCTCTCTCTCAAATCTACAATAAAAGCCTTTTTCCCTTTAACTGTACCATAGAGCAGTCATAGCGTCAGTTTATACACCCACAAGCCAGTAGAGATAAATGGTTCTTGTCTGCGCACACATACATGGTGCTGAGGATCAAACACAGGGCTTTGCGCAGACCCACAAGTGCTCCCCGGCTGGGCTGCATCAGGGCACAGAGCTGGCTGAAGTGAGGGTGCTACAGGGCAACCAGGGAAGTGTTCTACATCCGTGCAGGATCCAAGAGTGGCCTCTCTGTATCTGTGGGGCATCCAGTGTAGCTGGAGTGGAGTGAGGGAACCAGCAATAGGAATGATATCAGGAAGTCACTTGCAGATCAGTTGTGAATTCAAAGTTTTGAGGGATGACATCTTGGGGTTAGGGTGGGCCTACAGTGATCTGCTCTGGGCTGTCAGTTCTCTGGATAAACCAAAGAACTGAAAGCTGCGTCTCAAAGAAACATGCCCACACTTGTGTGAGTAGCAGCATCACATTCGGCAACAGAGAGGTTGAAGCCATTCCCGGGTCGGGCAGTGGATGAAAGCAGCAACCGAATGTGGTTCATCCAAATGGTGGGATACTTCTGAGCCTTAAAGGGGGATCAAAGAGCTGAGAATGTGGCTCATTAGAGAGGGTCTGGGTAGAGAGACCCTTGTTTTGATCCCTAGCAATCCACAAACTGGATGTGATACTATGTGTCTATAATTATGGCACTTGGAATGTAGAGACAGGGAGATTGGTAGTTCAGGGTAATCTTCAATGTAGACTTCTCTGGGTATCATGAAAACAAGGCCTCCAAAAAGGGGTCAGGGTGGGGGCGGGAGCTGGGCTAGCTGTGTTGGTGTGGTGCACAGTGAGGGTGGTACTTGCTACTTTGTAGACTGAAGCAGGGAGATCCCTTGAACCCTTAAACTGGAGGCCAGCCTGAGAGAGGCTGTAAGACCCCCACTCCCCATCTCACGAACAAATTAAAGACCCAACTATAGGGTTCCTGGTGACTTGGGATGATCATCTTAGCTATTTGGGAAGCTAAGGCGGGAGGATCCGAAGGCAAGACTAACCAACCACTCAATGAAACAATCTCTCAAACTGAAAGTTAAGAGGCTGGGGCCACAGGGACAGCCGGGAAGTTAAAGTATCTGCTGCTCTGGCAGAGAACCTGGGTTCGGTTCCTGGCAGCCACATGGTTCACAACTGTCTGTAAGCTCTACTCCAGGGGATCCATTGCAAATGATTTGTGTGGGCACTAGGCACATGTACGGTACACTCACATACATACACACATTCATATACGTAAAATAACTAAATATTTTTAAAATTTTATACACTGCATTATGGGGTGTCAGCCTCGGCCATCTTGATTAACACAGGGCACCAGGAACCAGTGGTTCCTTAGAAGAACCCAGAGCCTTTGGCTGTCCATCCAAACCCTGGTTGGTGGACTGAAGGTCTGGGAAGAGTTGAGCTGTTTCTGACCAGTATCCAGAGCCACCGTGGCAAAGCAGACCTGACCAGGAGCTGAGGCCACAGGACCCACAGAATATTGCTGACCCTGCCAGCCCACATGCCACTGTCCTTGACCTCTGACCCTGGAAACCTGCAGCACATAAGGGCATCAGGACAAAGGTGTCCACAAATGTAATACCAGAGCATGTAAAATACCCAGTGTCTTTTTTAGCTCATGTGGGTGTATATATACATGGGTATATGTAGGTATAGATATACATATACATACATATACGTACACACATGTATTCATTAGAGGGACAGTGTGACTTCTATCCGGTAGATGGCTGTTTATATGTAAAAAATTATAACCATGGCTTCTGCAGGCTTTCTCTTACCTACTTCTTCAGGCTCTTACTCAGGGCACATGTCTTTCATGCCTCCAAAAGGAGAGAGGACAAAGTTAACTTTTCTCAATGGCCACATCCCAAATTGTAGGAGACTACAAGTGTGTATAATTTCTTAAAATTATGTGTGTGTACACATGGAGTACAAGTGCCCACAGGGACCAGAAAAGGACTTTAGATTCCATGTAACTGGAGCTATAGGGGGTTAAGAGGCACCCAACAGGCATCCTCTCTGAGAGCAATGTTCACTCTTAATCGCTGCCCCATCTCTCTAGCCCTCTTTCTAAGGGATGGATGGGATCGCATGGGCTATGGTGTCCATGTAAAGGTCAGAAGATAACCTGCAGGAGTTGACTTTTCTCCCCACCACGTGGCTCCTGGGGATTGAACTACCAGGCTCTGTGGCAAACACATTCACGCACTGAAATATCTCACGGCACTGGACGAGATATACTTTTAATTGGCCAAGATGAACTTGGGGCTCTGAAGTGAGTGAGAACCGGAGAGCCTGAGCTACAGTGAACTCAAAGTTCATTTTGAATTTACATTTCAAATGATGTAAATTATGAGGCACCTCCAACCAGGTATGCATTTCGTGCAAGCACACAGCTTCCTGTAACAAACCATTCCCTTCAGAGTGAGGCCTCGGGCCAGTAAATTAGGGTTTTCATTTATTTATTTATTTATTTATTTTTTTTTTTTTGGTTCTTTTTTTCGGAGCTGGGGACCGAACCCGGGGCCTTGCGCTTCCTAGGTAAGCGCTCTACCACTGAGCTAAATCCCCAGCCCCTCATTTATTTATTTTTAAAGACAGTCTTCCTACGTAGATCAGGCTAGGCCTCTGCCTTGGGGTGAGTTGCTGGGATTACAGCCCCAAAGGATGGTGAGGTAACTATCTGTATTGCTGAAAGTACTTTATTAATATTTTATATTCTACTATGCAAAACTATGTCTGCCTAAAATGTCTGAGTCTTTTTTTTTTTTTTGGGGGGTTCTTTTTTTCGGAGCTGGGGACCGAACCCAGGGCCTTGCGCTTCTTAGGCAAGCGCTCTACCGCTAAGCTAAATCCCCAACCCCTGTCTGAGTCTTTTTAAAAGAACCCTGGTCGTGTGATGGCTTTCTTGGGACCTCAGTTTCTTTCTACCTAGCTCTGGCTATCCCAGAACTACATAGAGCAGGCTGGCCTGCCTCCTGAGTACTGGGATTAATGGAATGTGTCATCATACCTGGCAGGGCTAGATTTTATGAAACCGATTTGACAAGTCGCTGGCTTCCAGGCAACTGTGATGGCTTTGACTTGGACACTGAACTCCTAAACACAGGATGTTAGGTAAGGGCTCTACCACTGAGCTATAGTGGGGTTTAGATTTTTTTGTTTTGTTTTTTTGTTTTGTTTTTGAAATATGGGGGAGGGGGGTCTTGCTGTATAGTCCAGGCTAGCCTCCAACTCCCAGCTCAAAAGCGATCTTTCTGTCTCAGCCTCCCAAGTGGCTAGGACTATGATTGTAAACCCAGCAGATGTGATGGCTTTGAAACATGTCTACACTTCTGCTTTCCCACACCAGTGATGCCCAGCTGACTGGGGGTTTCCTGATGAGTAGAATATGGGAAGGCAGACAGCTTTCAAGGCAGAAGACTGTAAGGCAATACCCTCCATCTGGAGCTCACATTGTATCTTACCTTGGAAATCAGCCTCCAGGCTATTAGGAAACTGGGGATTGGGAGGTGCCTTGGAAGGGAAACTATTCCCACTAAGACTTCAGAAGGTCCCCACTGACCACCAGCAGCAAACACAAGACCTGTGAGTAACCAGAGCTCAATGACTCCCATGTCTCCAACAAGCTCAGAGCTCCAGGGGACTGATAATACGTGATCAGTTTCATGACAACCAGATTGGAGGATTTGTTGGGATGGCCACCTAGACAGTGGTTTCTACCTTAGAGCGAGTTTATAATTAATTAATTAATTAACTAATTAATTAATTTACACAGGGTTTCCCATAGCCTGGGGCAGCATTGAACTTACTGTGTGGTTGAGGACGGCCCTGAAATTCATATCCTCCTCCCCCTACCTCCCAAGCACTGGGATTACGGGCACAAGCTACCTTGCCTGGTTTGTACGGTGCTGGGGTTACTGAAGCCTTGTTCTGCATAATACACAAGCATTCTGCCAACTGAGTTGCGTTTCCAACCCCACTCTGTTTTTATGCAAAGAAAACACCTCTACTTCCCTCACCTGCAATTACAGATGAAGTCCTGGGGGCCCCTGATTCCAGGCGGTGCACCTCTGCCCCAGAAGATCATAACCTGCAGTGCTGATCGTACTTTATTAATATTTTCATAGTCTACTACGCAAAACTATATCTGCTTAAAATGTCTGTCTCTCTAAGAAGAACCCTGGTTGTGTTGACTTCTTTGGGACTGCACCCCAGTAGCAGTTCAATGAGCAGGTCCCGTAACAGCCACAGAGGTCTCCTCCAGGAACGACTGTTCCCCACTGGAGCCCCAGCCTTCAACGTCAGCTAGGCTCCCAAAGGCCTCCTATACCTGGAGGTGACTACCCTGGTCGACATCCAGCCGGACAAATGTTGAGTTGCAGGCCTCTGGCTAGTGGGGTCACCCTGGAAGGTACGCTTTGGGCCTCGTGGGATTTCCAGGGGCCAGCCCTGCAGAGTTCATTGCGTGGACCATCACGTAGGTGTGTGGAGAGTTGGAGGAGCCACCAGGGCTCGGAGCTCCCATCTTGAAAGTCCAAGGGTCTTTGTCCCCACTGCGGGTCACAACGGGCTGCTCTCTGATGTCGCTGTGGTCTCTGAGGGAAGAGGAGGCAAGAGCTGGGGAAGAGAGTGATGAGCCTTTTGGGGCTCACCCAAGGCCTTAATGGGCTCAGGCTGGACCACTGCCCAAGGGGCCATCTCCTGTTAGAAGTGCCACCCCCAACCCCTGCCATAGGATCTTCCTGGATCTCAGCTCTCTCATGGCTGCTCCCAGAGAAAAGGAACTTGCTGGGTATGTTTCAGTGTCTGTGAGAATCATAGGAGCCCAGCTCCCTGACCAGGACCTGGGGATGTCTCAGGGAGGAAAAAATATCACCACCTTTCCTCGATATGTCCCCTTTGGAGGCTGGTTCACCTACCGTCCATTCTATACCCCCAATCCCTTCAGCTCCCTCACAAACCAATTCTCCAGACTGACGAGCTGGCCCTGCCTACCTGTTGGCCCCGTTCCAATCTCTTGCTTCTGGACTCCAGGCCTCTGCTCTCTTCAGATTGCCTGGCTACCCACCTCTCCTCACATACACCCCCTCCTAAGGTGCTGTCTCTCCCTCCTCCCACAGTCACTTCCAGCATCATCTCCTGGACAGGACACACTCCCAGCCCAGTGCTCCCTCTATCCCTCCCCCTATGAGGAAAACTACAGGTAGAAGAAATTAAGCAATGGTCTAGTGGTCTTGTGAACACATGAATGAAATAATAAGAGCTAAGATCACAGGCATGTGACACCAAGTACAGTTTCCACAGTATTGGGAATTGTAATCCAGCCAGGGCCTCGAGTATGTAAGGCAAGCCCTCTGTTGCCTGAGCTCTTATATACTATATTCCCAGTCCTCGGCACAGGTTTCTTTACTGATGTTTTGTTTTGTAACTCTGGCTGACCTGCAGCTAGATAACTAGACCAGGATGGCTTCAAACTCACGGAGTTCCTCTTGCCTCCAGAGTGCTGGGACTACAGGTGCGTGCCACCATCGCCAGGTAGCATTAAGTTTTTTTTAACCTTACAATAAATGGGACAAACTCAGTACCTTCACTTAGGAAGACAGCAAGCATCTGGAAGAATTTAGGATAGTATCATGTCAGCAAGGTCAGAGGGCAGTCGTCTCAATAACAAGGCAGTGTGGGCCTTGCTAAAGGGGCAGATGGCCCAGGTCTAGAGCACACTTCTACCTGGGAACCCAAGGCCAGGGGCTTTGAAGGTTAGGGGCTATACCTCCACCTGGGCAGAAAGCCCTTTCTGAGCCCAACTGTCTCGCATTCCTCCCTACTCCCTGCCTTTTGAGCTATACCAACTAGAGCTGACTCTCAGGGTGGCCATCATCTTTCTTGTGGTAGTCCCCCTCTGCATAGAGCATCCAAGTCACCTAGAGCTCTCCCAATCCCCTGGAAAGTGTTCTGTAGCAGTCTCCTCTGAAATTGAAACATTCTATCCTGAAGGTTAGCTCCTTAAGCAGGAAGGTAAACAATTCAAAAGAACTTCAGGAAGTCCCTGAAACTGACAGATCCACTAGGCCCTCCCCTGCCAAAGTAAACAATAAAAGCTTAAAGTTCCCCTATCAGACAAGAAAGCTGAGCTGCCATGATGATGCGGAGATCAGACCAGTTGCCTAGAAGGAGCAGAAACCAGCTGAGCTGCCTGAAAGAGGTTTATATCAACTTGAGTCACTGGGATGGGACTCTCTTCAACCTGCTGAGCTGCCTACTGGCTGTGCAGTGTGTTCCAGGTTCCCAACTTTTGGGAGCTGTCACCCATGTAGGCCTTGGTGATGTAGTTCTTTGAGTCATTTCTGCATTGGTTCACCAAATTGGACTTTGGTTTTTTGTGTGTGATCCCTATCTGGGATGAGACTTGTGTATTGTGTCTCCCCAGGAAAAGTTCTTCACATAACAGGTGGGTAAACACAATTCCATACACAGTTCTGTAGCCTCACTTGGAGAGAACATTCCTCATAAGAATTGGCCAAACATGAGGAATTCTGGGACAAAGAATCAAACTACTTGACTTAAGCAATCTGCTCCTAGGATTAGCCCAAAGAGGTTACCTAATAAAGAAAAATGAGCCAGGTAGACATCTGTAGCTCTAGCAACTCAAGAGGCTGAGGCAGGAGGATTCTTTAAGCTCAGGAATTCCAAAACAGCCTGGGAAACATAGCAAAACCAGAAGCCAGGCAAAAACAATCAAGGATAAGACTTCAGGCCATCATGGTAAACAGGACCTGTCATGAGGCTGAAAGCTGAAGGCAGACCCAGTTTCCAACATGAGCATCAGACCTTGTTACATCATACGTGACATGGAGTTACACAAGTGGCCATCTCCATGCCTCAGTTTCCTCTCCTACACAAGGACAGATGCAGTTATAACAATGATGACCAATATTCCCTGAGATCAAATGAGCCCAGGGCAAACAGTATAGGGTACAAGTACCCTCTTGATTCCTGCAGTCAAGGCAGATGAGGTGTGGAACAGCCAAGACCCCAGAGAAGAGCAGGGCTCTGCTGCCTTAGGTGACCTAGTAGGACAAAGAACAGCATCGGGCTGGCCCAGAATGCACATAAACCCAAGTTCAAAGTACATCAGAAGAAGCTGAGTGCAGCCATGCAGGGCTCCTGCTGCCAAATAAGTCACCAGAGCCAAAGAAAGCGAAGGACTGAGGAGGAGCAGAGGGCGGCCCTCCAGGGCAGTCACAAAATTTTCCTGCTGGGCGTGGTGCCAAATGCCTATAATTCCTGCACTTGGGAGGTAGAAACAGATGAATCCTGAGTTCAAGTATATAATCAACCACCTAGTGAGTCTGAGGGTAGCTTAGGCTACATGAGGCCCTGACTCAAAACTATTTTTTTTTCAATGAAATGGACAAAGAATTAGTGAGCTTACTGTGGCTACTCCACAAGACACCAGGATCTCAAGTCAGTGCACCACCTGGTAACCCCCAAAATCACAGCAGGTCCAGGAGGATCACTTTGGGCTCTTAGCCTATGGTGAGAACCCCCTCATGCCCCAATAGTAAAGGGACCTAAAGGACTCAACCTCAGGTCAGAGACCACAGGCTTGTCTCTGGCAGTCTGTGACTCTGGTGCAGTGGTTCTCAAGCTTCCTAATGCTGTAACCCTTTAATGTAGTTCCTCATGCTGTGGTGACTCACCCCCCAACCATGCAATTATTCTCATTGCTACTTTGTAACTATAATTTTGCTACTGTTACAGATCGAACTATAAACATCTGTGTTTTCTGACCCTGTGAAAGGACGGAGAACAGCTGCTCTGATTTGAATGAGAAATGTTCCCCACAGGCTCGTGTGTTTGAACACTTAGTGCCCAGCTGGTGGCGCTGTTTGGGGGTTATGGAACCTTTGGAGGTACAGCCTTGTTGGAGGAAGCACATGATTGGGGAAGCGGTGGCTTTGATAGTTTACAGCCTAGACTTCAATTTCCTCTGTACAGCTGCCTTGTACAGTTGAGAGGTTATCTCTCAGCTTACTCTGACTGCCTCTGGCATCAAAATAAGCTTTCTCCTGGAAGCAGCTTTTGATCGTGGTGTTTTAAATCACAGCAACAGAGAAGTATCTGGTAGAAGCCTCCACAGAAGACCCATGATAAGAATTCATGGCTCAGTGTCTTGTGGGGAAGCCCCAAAAAGACAATGGATTTGTAGTGGTTAATTTTTTGTTTTGTTTTGTTTTGTTCTGTTTTTCAAGACAGGGTTCCTCTGTGTAGCCTTGGCCATCTTGGACTCCCTTTGTACTTTGTAGACCAGGCTGGCCTCAAACTCTGGTATCTGCTTGCCTCTGTCTCTGAAGTGCTAGGATTAAAGGCATGCACCATCATGCTGGGCTTTTGCTGGCTAGTTTTATATCAACTTGACATAAGCTAGAGTTATTTGAAAGGAAGAAACTTCAACTGAGAAGATTCCTTCAGAAGATCTGGCTGTAAGGCATTTTCTTAATTAGTCATTGATGTGGGAGGGCCCAGCCCATTGTGGGTAGGACCACTCCTGGCCTAGTGGTTCTGGGTTCTATAAGAAAGCAGGCTGAGCAAGCCAGTAAACAGCACACCTCCATGCCCTCTACATCAGCTTCTGCTTCCTGCCTCCTGTTCTGTCCTGACTTCTTTCGGTGACGGAATGTGATGTGAAAGTGTAAACCGAATAAACCTCTTCTCCCACATCTTGCTTTTAATGGAGGTGTTTCACCACAGTAATAGATACCCCAGTTAGGACAGGGTATCTGTATGAGACTTCCAGGCTAAACTTCACAAGTCCATAGCATGACGGACAGAAGCCTGTCTCCTCCATTTAAAGAGCCCCAAAACCTGATGCTGAGCACAAAGTCCGGCACACCAATGGCACCAGCAACCCCGGAGGTGTCTTCTACTCTATTTACCATCAAGGTAGCCAGATTCTAGAGTCAGAAAAGGCATGTCCTGGGCCTGAAGATACAGCTCAGTTGACAAAGTACTCACCCAGCATGCACAAAGCCCTGGATTCAGTCCCTAGCATTGCACAGACCGAGTATGCCAACTTGCAATTCCAGCACTTGGAAGGCAGAGGTGGGTGAATCGGGAGTTCAAGGTCAGCCTGGGCTACAGGAGACCCAATTAGAGACAGACAGACAAACACACAGTCGCACAAAGAAAGACTGTGCTTTTACTAATTCAGGGAAAAGAGAGAAAGAGCCATAGCTGATGCCTACCTAGAGCTAGGAGAGAGAGAAAGAGAGGGAATGTAGAGAGCCAGCAAGAGAGAGAGGGAGGGGGGACTGGCTCTGGCACAGCAGACAGCACAGTAGGAGGTACAGGTTCTCTGCAGTTCTCACATCCCAGAGTGTACACTAGATAAGGCAATTGGGAGGGCTAGAGCACTGGAAAAGCTGAGGAGTTGAGAGCTGAGGCACCAAAGAAGTAGGTGCACCAGGGTCCCCAGAATGTGAGGTGGCCAGTGTCCCAGGACCTGTCAGAGCTTGGTCTGGGGGAAAGGTCCCTGGGTCTCTCTCTGTACCCCAGCACACCCCCACCCTATGACTTAGGTAACCTACGTGGTGAAGCTGTGGTTGTCGTGAGCCTGGCTGTGCTGAATCCCTGGCTTGCCGCCACCACCACTGGAGCCACCACTGCCACCACCGACGCTGCTGCTGTTATTGTGGTTGTGTCCCTTGAGGCCCAAGTAGGCAGCCTGTACGGTCTCCAGGTCCTCGCCTCTCAGCTGGTACCACAGCTGAGCCGTCCTGGAGGAGAGAGTTCAGGATGAAGGGAGAGACAACCGCTTGTCTCCCCACAGCTGTGTACACGCAGAAATACCTCTACACAGCCCATCTTGGCTCTGCGTGGCGGTGGCCCGCTGACCAGCAGCAGGTCACCACAGGCATGAGAACGGGACACCTGTGCTGTTTGGATGTTAAAAGCCCAAGGACGGGGGGGGGGGGGGGGGGGCGGGGGGCGGGTGGGCTCCAATTAAAAAGGAACTTAGCAAACAAAAAACTGACTGCTGAACTCTGCTTGCTGCGAGTGCCACAGAACAAATGGTGCTGCTCCTTAAAAAAAAAGGTTTGCTTATCCGTTTAGTTTTATAGTGCTGAACAGCTAATACAGGGTTTTAGTTTTTTGGTTTTTTTTTTTCGATAACACTTTTATTTTGTGGTAGGAGGCTCGTGCACCACAGGGCACCCGTGGAGGTCAGAGGACAACTTGTGGGAGTCGGTTCTCTCCTTCCACTGTGTGGGTTCCAGGAACAGAACATGAGTCATCAGACTTGACAGCAGGACCTTTTACTCACCGAGCTGTCTCTCTTGTCTCAACAGCACCCTTAACAGTGAATAACACGGTGAGTTTAAGTGCGTTTTAACACAATAAAACAGTGAGAAAGAGGAGTCAATTACTGCCAGGTGTGGGGTATACAGGTGTGGGGGTGCACAGGTGTGGGGCTGCACACCTGGAATCCTAGGACCACATCTGTGAGGGCAGTGATGCCTACCTGCCGTGTAGGAGCATCCATCTGTGGCAGCCCAAAGTGCCACCAACCCAACAGGCTGGCATATGTGTATGCAGGTTCACTAAGTGTCCCCTGTGTATGGACAGGAAAATGGTGTAGTGCGGGAAACACTTGCTGTGCAACATGAGGACATGAGTTCATGTTCCTAGAACTCTTTTTTTTTCTTTTTTCCTTTTTTTCGGAGCTGGGGACCGAAAGCAAGAGCTCTACCACTGAGCTAAATCCCCAACCCCATTCCTAGAACTCTTACAAGCAGACAAGAGGTGGAGACAGGACTCCTGATAGACACCCAAAGTTGTTCTGTGACTTCAACATTCATACATGATCAACTGCATAGGCACACAGAGACAGAAAGACTACATGCCTGTACACACACACACACACACACACACACACACACACACACACACACCCCGTGTCTTCACAGCCCAGCTATAAGCCTCAGAATCCCAGGAACCACATATCCATGAGAATATGTCCTGTATCCATAGATGGACCTGTGGGACACCCAGACACTGCCAGGGAACCTCACAGCCAGGCACACCCTCGGAAGGACGTGAGGCCACTGTACCTGTCAGCACGCCGCTGCTCACTCTTCTGTACACACTTGAGGAGGCAGCAGGTGAGGAAGGCCATGGACATGAGCAGGATGATGGCACAGCTCACAATGGAGGCGATCACTGCCACCTTGAAGCCAAAGGTCTCGTGCGGCGGCACAGCTGCAAGGGAAAAACCACAGCTCCTGGCAGACCTGCTAGGCCCAGAGTCTTTAGGGTGGGGACCACAGGAAGGTCCATTTTGGGGGACATCATTCAGGCTTTAGTGGCTAAGGTAACAATTTGGAAAGACTATGTTTAAAGGGATTTATCAGGGAAGACATTCTCAAGAAGGGGGCATTTCAGCCCATGCAGGCAAACCTATCAGGGGCCTTCTCAGCCCATCTTCCTGAAAGAAGCAAGAATGATGGCTATGGATAACCTTGTGCAGGGTCAGCTGTGTGACTGCAGCTGACACTGAGAACATGCTCTATTAGCTTCTCTGGATTATTCTGTGAAGAAGATCCCAAGATTATAATTCAAACAAGCATATATATATATATATATATATATGTATATATATATATATATATATATATTTCCATGGGCTATATAGTCCAGGTTCCCAGGCCGTTTTCAACCACCCCCGACTCATGCTAACCATCTAGAGTTTAGACTCCAGCTCTCAGAGACAGGACACGCTCTAGCCAATGGTGGATGAAGGGCTGTGAAATGGGAGACAGCTAAGAATCATCCACAAGATGTAAGGGTGTACCCTTTGTCCTCAGGGGTCTCCTAACGCCATAAGGCTCAATCCTGGGACACCTGACCACCACCTGAATTATGTCCTTGACAGGTTAGCCCTGCCATTTTCGGTTCTTAGTCTCTCAGAACCTAGTCCTTAGAGATACCCTCAAATCAAGAGATTGAGCTGACACAGGATGGTAGAGGAAATACTGCTGTGCATACACGTGCAAGCGCCAAGCTATTGGCTGTGCACTAATGTAATATGCCCACCTTCGCTTAGGAAAAGGTCTCACGAGGCCCTAGACAGTCAAGACAGGTTCTACACATACAAGCAGACAACTAGAATATGAGTCTTCCTTTCCTGAGATAGGGGATCCAGGGCTGGAACAATCCTGGCCCTCTGTACTCCCAATTCCTAGAATTCTTGGCACCTAGAACATCCTTCAGGGTTTGCCTGAGGCCTTCATGAAGGAAAAGAAGTGTGGGTAAGGAAGTAGGTAGGTTTGTTTCCCCACTTCACAGATAACAGATAACAGAGCGCAAGCTTAGATGGCACTGGTAACCAGTCAGGGGCCAGGGCAGCAGCAAGGGGTTGAAGCCAGCAGTGCATCTGTATTCAGACATGAGAACTGGGGAAGAGAACTGTCAATGTGGGCTAGCCTATGGCTGGGGCAGATGAGCTGGCACAGCTCAGGAAGGAGGAAGACATACCTTTGCACACAGGGCTTCCTGAAGACCAGTCAGCGGTGCTCCCATTCCAGGCGCAAGTAAGGAGGCCAGACCCCACCATCTGATGGCCAGAGGGGCAATGGAATATGAGCACAGTCCCCAGTGAAGTGCCATCTCCACGGACAACTTGCAAGGTGCCTTTAGGGGGTGGATGGAGCTGAGCACATGTGCCTGGAGAGAAAGGGGGCTGTGAGCCTGGGGTGTGGGCAGCAGAGGGCAGAGAGGCGCTGCCACATCCTTCCAGGAGGCCCTCCAGAGCTGGGGTCTGACCAGCTCTATATGGTCTGTAAATCTATACGGTCTGAGGATTGTGTTATGACAATAAATGACGATACACAATGATTAGCAGAGACAGAGGGAGGGAAAGAGAGAGGAGAGAGAAACATGAAAGGTGACCATTCGTTACCTCTTAATAACTGAAAGATAAACATTAACCCAGATGAACAAAATTAGGAAAAGATATCTCGAAAGTAAACGAAGCTCCAATCCCTTTGATTTGCAAAGAGATCTTACCAATGAGAGTTAAACATGCAATTTACTTTTAAAACTGAACTAATGTGTAAGCAAGGAATGCAAGAGATAAAATGTCCAGTAGCTAGGAAAACATCCTTACCACACAGCAAGCCAAGAAGCCTCTACAAGGTGGCTAAGGTTTTTATTTCTTTTTTAAAAAATTTATTTATTTATTATATATGAATACACTGTAGCTGTTCAGACACACCAGAAGAGGGCATCAGATCTCATTACAGTTGGTTGTGAGCCACCATGTGGTTGCTGGGATTTGAACTCAGGACCTTTGGAAGAGCAGTCAGTGCTCTTAACCACTGAGCCATCTCTCCAGCCCCGGTTTTTATTTCTTAAATTATGCATATATGTATGTGTGTTTATGTCTGTGTGCATGTGAGTGCAGGCACCCTCAGAGGCCAGAAGGGGCTGATTCTCTAGAGCTGGGTTGCAGGCTATTGTGAGCCATCTGAAGGATTCTGGGGAACAAGCTCGGGTCCTATATGAGAGTAGCAAGTGCTCTCTTGTTGTTGGTACTCATAGAGACCAGCTGTGCCCACCTCGCAAGCGCTGGGATCGAAAGTGTGACCCACTTGCAAGTGCTGTTAACCACGGAGTCATCTCTCCAGCCCCAAGGTGGCTGGGATAGATGAATAAAAATGAGACGTGGTATCCCTCTGTGGTACAGCACTTGCCTAACACGTACTAAGGCTCTGGGTTCCATCCTAACATGACACAACAACGAATGATGAAGATGAGAACCAGTATTCCTTGGGGTAGAAAAGTGACTCCCCAGTGACAGCCAAGCCTTCTTGGATAAAGTGTGGTGAGTGTGAAGGTAATGTATTACCTTCACCATGATGCTACCTCCATTCCTGTAACAGGATGTTCACCTCAGAGCCTGGCGGAACGGCAAGAAAGTGAAAAACAGTCACATCTCCAGCAAGAAGCACAGATTCACTCATCAAGGTACCAAAAAAAAAAAAAAAAATTGCTAACACGCAGCCCCAAACTGTAGCAAGATGCTATGAAGCAGGGACAGCAATATTGTCCTTAAACAGAGATGCTGAAGGGCCAAGGAAATGCTGGCTCAGTCAGTAAGTGCTTGTCATGAAAGCATGAAGACCAGTAACCCAGGTAACTCATTGGCTGTGAGTCACTAGCTGGCAGCCATAATTTGAATTCTGTTTGTGTGTTTGTTTTTCGAGATAGGTTTCTCTGTGTAGCCCTGGCTGTCCTGAAACTCACTCTGTAGTAGACCAGGCTGGCCTCAAACTCCCAAGTGCTGGGTTTAAAGGTATGTTGCCACCACCTCTGGCTATAACTTAAACTCTTGATTCCAGAGTCTCGTCTCTCTTCATGGAGCACCAGCTGTCTCCATAAACATCAGGGTTGGACTGAAGGACGCTGATCTCACAGACAAATCAGACGCTACACAACCCTTCTGCCTTTGCAGTATTCTGGAACATGGAAATTCACTATCTCTGTAGCCAGGGAAGTGGACATGGGATTTTAGAGCTGTGGTAGACATGGCTAGGCAGACGATGGCCAGCCTCCGGGCTCTTCCCCAGGATGCCAGGCAGCCAACACTTCCCAGTCCTCAATTTAGAGTGACAACTTCTGCATTCTTCTGCAGCTGAGTTAGCAGAGTGGAGGCCCACCCTCACCACCTGCTACCAGCTTGGTAGCAGATAAACAGAGAGGAGGCAGGAGATAGCAGTACCCACAGTGGTTCACCAGAACCCACAGGGGTCCACCCGCACAGCGCTTCGCTAAACAAGGACTTCATCAGAAAGGGTCCTGGCTGGTAGGGGTGGCCAGCAGCACAAGTACGCGCCACATAGAACAGCTGTGACAGACCAAAGCCTTCCAAGTTGGGCCAGCCCGGGCTGGGGAACCAGAGATTGACAGTTGCCCTTATCATGTGGGGACTTCTTACCCTGTGTTTGTTTCATCTTCTACAGATAGAACACCAGGCAGTGTTTCGAGAGGACTGGACGAAATGTCTGTGGCTCATCAAGGAAACCACTGCCGTCCACTTCCCCTAAATACATCTTAGCTGCAGGGCGGGTGGGGCACCTCGACGGTCCCCACTTGGTTCACGCTATGTCTGTCAACAGCCACATCCGGTGCTTTGGGGAGGGCTCTGCTGGGAGGGGGTGCTTGTCGTCAGCTAGAGACTGTAGGCCTTGGTACACCTCACAGCCAGCCAGTCACGAATCTTAAAAGGCAGATTTCCTGCCCTGTCATTGAGCCTCCTAACTGTGGGGGGTGAAGGGTAAAGCCACCGACCAACCACCAGGGAAAAGAGGACCAGCCAGCCCTGCCACACTGGCTGTCAGAAGCCCAGGAGTTTTTGGCAAATTAAAGAGCTAAATAGACACATGGAGCATTTGTAGTGCAAGCCCAACACAGAGAGGGATGGCAGCCCCCAGAACAGATCTGGAAGACATCAGGGTGGAAAGAACAGCCTGGTTAGGTAGACTGGGAGAGACTTGGGACAGAGGGGCTTCAATTGCTGCCCTGGTCCCAAACATGGCATTTCTAGCCAGCAATCTAGAGGACTCACAGGGTGGAGAGCCCCAGCTGCCAACTACTATTCTTCTATTACAAGGTAAATAAAGAAGTTTGGTCAAAGGAAAGAGGTGGACAATGGGGGTGAGCCCTTCCTCCTTGTGTTACTCAAGGAGACTTCCAGTCAGGGACGCCCAACTTCCTCTAAACTGAGCTGAAGGACGCCTTGAGAGAGTGGCCCCAACTGGGAGTAGCCCGGTCTTTCCAACCCAAGCCCCCAGACTTTTCCCCTGTTATGAGAGCAGAGGTAAACACACGGGCTCCTGGGGCTGATCCAGCAGCAAGTTTCAGCCCACATTTCACACTGACCGCAGATTTCCCCATCTGCAAAATGGGTTTCTGCCTTACTGGGTCACAGGGAGGGTGGGGCTGTGTGGTAGTGACACAGAGGCAGGGCTGGTCACAGAATTAGTGCCTTGGTAGACCTTGAGCCAGAGTCTCATGTACTCTCTAGACTACCTTGAATCAACCCCTAATCCTCCTGTCTCCCTCCACGTTCCCAGTGAGAGGATTATTGTGTGCTCCCACAGTAGGTCTATACCATGCCAGGGATGTGATCCAGGGTATCATGCATGCCAGGGAAGTACTCCACCAACTGAACTACATCCCTCAGGACTTTAAGCAGTATCTCAAACACGCCAGGCCAGGCTGGCAGTACTTTACTCACTCTCTCTCTCTCTCTCTCTCTCTCTCTCTCTCTCTCTCTCTCTCTCCAAGTTCACAGCCCAAGGAACCTCCTTCCCCAGACCCCACTGGGTCTCTTTCACCCATCCCTGGGCCTGCAAGGCCAGTAAATTCTACTCTGGGATGAACACATCTTTTAGAGAAGGAGGCTTGAGGCCCACAGACTGGGTCAAGGCAAACATGAAGGCGGGCACCCAGCCTTCCTCAGCCTGAAAATAAATGTATGGAAAGCGCCAGGCAGGCAGAGATGGGCTGTCTATGAAGCCCGCAACCCCTGGGTGTACCGGCGCAGATACTCAGGAGGGTGAAACAAGATAGTGAGTTCAAGGTCGTTGTGAGCCACACATGGAGACCTCTTCCAGGCACACAACTGCCAGAGAGGCAGAGGCAGGTGGATCTCTGAGTTAAGAGACCAGCCTGGTCTACAGAGTGAGTCCTGGGACAGCCAGGACCTCACAGAGAAACCTTGTTTCAAGAACTAAAGGAATGAACAAAAAGGTACTTGCTCAGAGAAAGAGAGACGCCCTCCCCAACTCAACTTACAGATCCACAGCTATTCCCAAGAATATCCGACACCTCACAGACTCGCCCCATGCCCGGCATCTAAGAATCAAGCCCCATCTGCCCCTCCAGAACCAGACCCAGCAGGCACATTTCCTAACTGAACTAGAAGACACCCTGGGTTCCTAGGAAGACACTTGGCTGAGCTGACAAATGCTTTGAGCCCTCTCTGTGCACGGCCTCTGGACACTGGTCACTGCATATCTCCCAGTCCTTCACTGTGTCCATGCATCTGACCCTCCACCCTCTGGGCATGGCACTGGTACAGATTTTACTTTGGGAACCCTTCAGGCCGCTTTTTGTAGAAGTAAATCTTCAAGAGAGTGAAAAGCAACAGAGAACTAAAATGAAATGGCATTAATGCTCATGCGAAAATCACACATGTTCCAGTCTGGCCCTCCAGGCTTAGGGGATGGAGTGAAGGGCAGGTGGGCACAGCAAGGCCAGCCCATGAGGGTCTTCAGCTGTCCCATCTGACCTTTCAACCCAGTCCACCTGCAGTAGCTCTGTTCCCAGGCCCTGCCACCCCGAGGTGCCTATAGCTAGATCTGGGAGGGCCTCAGATCTCCTCCCCCAGTCCTTGAGGCCAGCTGGATGCCTTGGGAACAAGTCTTGTTTGTTAATCTTTTATCTGGAACCTTGGACCACAGGCAGGGCCAGCATCTTCTGTCCTTCTTGAGGCCCATGGTCCCCTCACCCTGACCTTTTTAATACATTCATTCCCTTTTATGCTGGCAGAGGTTGTGTGAGTACAGTGAAAGGGAAGGCAGGCCTCTGGGCAGAGCCTCACCAGGACTTTGGTAGCCAGGCCTGTGTTCTCATGTGCCAGCAAGTCCTTACATAATTTTCTCTGGGTCTGCATCTCTCCAAATGCCAAGTGTGAATTGTGAGGCAGGGGTGGGAGGGGATGGGATTCAAACTTCTTAAAGGTGACTGATATATGCATACACAGACGCTCTGACAGCAGGACCCCTGGACACCAGCAGCCAGGACCATGTGAGGTCCTAATACTGAGTATGTAAGGCCCATAGCCTGGCTTAGTGTCCTCAGGGCGGTCGTCTGTTCTCTCTGGGCCCATCTTCCTATGCCCCAGACACCATGGGCCATCTAGGCGGGGCTCCATACCATGAGACAATGTGTTCTCTTTCTGTGGCATAACAGATATTACTCTAACCAAGGAAAATGTATCTCTGAATCTTCTGGGGTGTATATGGCAAGGGAAGGGGATGTCATGCTGACTCACACAGGCCATCACTAGGCCTTAGTTTCTCCTGTGTAGTAATGGGCACAGCAGGCTGCAGGGATTGAAGCTGAGAACACATCCAAAAAGGCCCACCTGCACCTATTCATTGACCTCCTCTCCTTGTACTTGTCAAGGTCCCTTCTGCGGTTAGCAGGAGGTGGCTTCCAGCCACTGGAACCCTGTGTTCCTGGAAAACCTCCCGGACTAACGAGTTCAGGAGCTGCCCTGGGAACAGAGCCAAACCCTCTATCCAGTCTAGATAGAAGACCAGGGATGAGTGGGGGTTCGAGGGATGACAACACTCTTAGTCCTGCCCTGAGTCCGACCCACAGGAGAACACAGACCTCCACAATACCTCTGGCCTACTTAACAACGGGCCCATTCTACAGATTGTGGGAACCACACATCGCTATTGCTTTATCTCCCAGTTATCTCTGGACAACACCAAACTATCTCCACACAGCTTCAGGCCCCTTCTTTTCCCTTCCCTTCCCAGCCCATTAAGCAAACAAGACCGGCCACAGGCTAAGGAAGTCCCACAGATTATTACTCAAGAACAAGGGCTCTCTCTCCAGGTTCTCCGCTAACCCTGTCCATAGCCTAGAGGCAGGAATACAGCACTCACCTTTTATCTCATATGGGAACTGAGGCACGGGGGCACACGCTTGGAAGCTGGGTGCAAAAGACACACTGCAAGGACTAGATCTTCCCTGAAGCCAGGCAGGGCAAGGGACAAGTGAGATACCGACTATCAGACTTTCTCCAAAGATTCCTATGCAATTAGCCTTTTGTTTGCAAACTCAGCAGGGCTTCAGGCTACCCCAGGGCCATGGGATAACCTCAGGCAAGGCCATCCACCTCTCTTTGCTGGTGACACCTACTTCTCCAGACCAGTAAGCAGAAGGTACTCACAAGAGTGTCCCCTCTCCCCAGCAGTACCAGACCAGGTTAGCCTCTTCAAACACAAAGGCACTCACTCACTCCTGTGGAGTAACAGTTAGAAAGCCAAAACTAGCCACACTTGTGGGGCCAGCAAAGGGTCGGCATGATGGAATGGTATCAAACGAATCAAACCCACTAAGGGTTTCTCAATCGACTCTTTTCACAAGGGATTGTCTAAGACCATTAGAAGACACAGTTATTTACAATAGGATTTATAAGTAGCAAAACTACAGTTATGAAGTAGCAACAAAAATAAATTTATGGTTGGGAGTCATCACAACACAAAGAACTGTATTAAAGGGTTGCAGCATTACGAAGGTTGAGAAGCACTGGGCTAGGGTGAGAGCAATGTGCCTCCAGAACTCAGCTAAGCCCTCCACAGTGGCAAGGCACCTCCTGGATGCACAGGACTGAGCTCTTGGGAGAAATGCGGTTTTGGTGGTGCTTCTTAGAGTTAGCAAAGCTGACGTCAGCATTGTTTCTCGCCCTTTTGGCTAAGATCAAGCGTAGAACCCTCTTCAGCACACTTAACAACCGCTTTCCCTCCTCCTGCAGACCTCTGACCTTTTAACAGCCTAGAAGCAACCCGGGTCCTGGTTGCTGGATAACTTTAGCATCTCCTCTCTCACCCGCTCACTTTCCAATTTGTAAAGTGAGGCTGGAGTAGTCACCAAAGATAACAACTCTCTGCGGCACAGAAGACACTCCGGGTCACTCCCTCCAACCCCGGGCCGCACACCCGGCCAGGTGAAGCCGGCGCCAACTTCCGCAGGCGTCTGGGACTGCGCGCAGCGACCGTCGCTGATACCCTGCAAACGCTAAGGGGTACCTGCCGCCTGGTTTCGGCTTAGCTGGGGTCGTCCGCTGGATCGGCGGGAAATCAAGAAGAAAGTTCGTTCTCGGGAAGATCCTGGCGGTGCGATGCACGCCCCCTTCCTGGACAGGGTCCCCAGCACAGCAGCCCCTCACCCTTCCACTTCTCTGTCCGTGAAAAGGGCGCCGAGACCTGCAGCCCCAGCCCTCACCTGTCTGGTTTCCTGGGACTGGCGGCGTTGTGTTCCCTGCACGCCCCCGGGGCCTCGCCCGGCCCCGAAGGGTCCCAGACACTCGGCGCATCCTGAGTGCTCTGCAGTGGTCAGTGGAGCCTGCCGAGGTGGAGGCGGGGCCTAATTGAGGGGCGGGTTGTTGGAAGGCGTGGCTGTCTCTAGCCACACCCAGGGCGCGCCTTCCGAGACACTAGTGATGAACTTTAGTCGGGTCCTGCCTACGACTTGCGGTGGGCCGGGCTGGCCGAAATGGGAACTGGACACCTGGTGGGGCAGAGAATGGGGAGCCTCCAGACTGATCGCCCCGAAGTCAGCGCTTGAGCTAGAGTCCTTCTAGCCGTTTGTCTGCACACCTTTCTTCTCCCGACCCACCTCTGCACAGCCGGGCCAGGCAGGTGACCTTGGAGAGTGCATGTCCTGGTAGACCACGATCTCCAGCGTCCTCACTCTCTTCTGGAGTCAGGGTTGGTTACACCCACTAATATCTCCTTTTCACTTGAACTCCCGAGTCACATCTGATGTGTCTTTCTTCGATATCCTTACATTGAAATCAAGCTTAGGTCCGTTCTGCCACATTGTAAAAGGCAGGTTCATCCACAGAACCCACTGTGATACCAACCCCTCTCCCACTCCCTCACCCCTACCATACTCCAAGACGCCAGAATTCCTGGCCACATAGCCAGAGATCCCTGTGTGGTTCCCTCTCTGCCAGTGAGAGCAGCTGCCTGTAGGCTCGGGGATGGGACTTAGAGGGATCTAAAGTGCCCCTGATTTGTGGGTAGAAGCTGTGGAGGATGTGAACACACACCTACCACCGGGTGTAGCTCAGCTCTGCCCCTCCCCACTTCCCCTGGTGCTCAACAGGTTACTGGGGAGGGGGATGCTTCCTAGGCTTGCAGAACAAAGCACTACAGATAGATTTCCACAGAACAACAGAACCATGTTATCTGGTCATACAGGAGGTGGGGCCAGAGATGGGGTCTGGGCAGAGCCAGAGCTCTTCAAAGTCTCCAGGGAGCATCCTTTTTCCTCTAGTTTTATTTTACTTTTTTTCGTGTGAATAGTTGGCCTGCGTGTACGTGCACCTTCTGCGTGCCAATGGTTGGCTGTGTGTCACCATGTGGGTGCTGGGAACCAAACTCAGAATGCAAGAACAGCGAGCGCTCTCAGTTGTTGAGCCATCCTTCCAGCTCTTGTCTTCTTGGTTCTTTACCCAAGTCTCAATAGAAAGATGAGAATTTCACCCCCAAAGCCTTTCACAGTGACTCGAGCCCTAACATTCCATTGTCAAAGGATAAAGGGTTCAGATAAGAGCTGTCCATGGGAACCACTTGGAATAACTTCCTGATGGTAAGTTGGAGGGAAGGCGATGAGTTGGTTGTGCCTGGGTTATGACCACTGGGCAGTCCTACCTGGCAGGGTGATGGCTCGGAGACACTTTAGGGGTGTGCGTGCGTGCATGCGTGTGTGTGTGTGTGTGTGTGTGTGTGTGTGTGTGTGTGTGTGTGTTAGGGGGTTGACTACTGAGCAAGCATCTGCCACCTGCCAGGCCAGCTAATGGGGCATAAGAAGGACCTGTCTGTCAGGAAGCTGGCTCCTCCCCCTCACACCTGACTGCCATTGGGCGGTGAGGTTACAGGCATTCTTCATTCTGGACTTCTCCCCTCCTGTGTTTTCTGACTTTGCTACAATGAGTGAGCAGATTGCCTAATCAGAAAATAGAAAATAGGGCCAGCAAGATGGCCCGGTGAGTAAAGGTGCTTGCTGTGTACTTGCTGCATAGGCCTGGCTACCTGCATTCCGCCCCCAAACTCCACCAAGGGTGGGAGGAGAGAACCACGGAGTAATCCTCTCCTCTGCCTCTCCCTCTCCCTCTCCGTCACAAATACACACACACACACACACACACACACACACACACACACGTGCACACACATGCACACACATACATATGCTAAATTAAAATTTTAAAACCAGGAAACAAATATGTGAGGGGGAGGAGGAGGACGAGGAGGGAAGGAGGGAGAGAGGGAGGGAGGGAAGGAGGGAGGGAGGGGAGAGGGAAGGAAAGGAGGGAGGGAGGGAGGGAAGGAAGGAGGAGAATGTCTGTAGAGAGGCCAGAAGGCAGCAGCAGACCCTCGGAAAGCTGAAGTTACTGGCAATTGTGAGCTGCCTGATGTGCATGTTGGGTACCAGACTCAGGTTCTCTGCAAGAGAGCGTCAAGTGCTCTTAATGGCCGAACCATCCCTCCAGTTCTAGGTAACAGGTATTTCTCAAAGCATCATACTGGCAAACCATCTCAAACATCCCCAAAGCCACTGTGCCTTGTCAGAGAAGATGTAGACTAGTTAATCAAGGTGATCCGTGCCTGTGACCAACACTTGGGACGTGGTACCAAGAGCAGCAGGAGTTCTATCTAGACCAGCCTATATCTGAGACCTTGTCTCCAAAACCAAAACCAAAACTAAAGCCAGAAACAAAACAAACAAAAAACTGGGAGGGAAGGAAGGAAGGAAGCTATGAGATGACACTCATTCGACAGACAGGGAAACCAAGGCTGAGAGAAGGGTCCATCTGGTCCAAGGTCACTTGACTGTAAGGGTTAGCCTCGTTATAGTGATCTGAAGAGTGTGTCGTGTCCTCCCTCCCTCCCCCCGCTCAGCACAGCTTTCCAGAGGCAGCCTTGTGTTTTCATTAGGGGGAGGCTGCTCCCAGATAAGCCGGGAGGTAAGAAGGTGACCTGATAGCCCAGGGGTGACCAGAGGCTTAATACTCAGGGGCCTGTTAAGCTTCTTTGATACCTAGCACCCACGTACTGACAAGGGCTGGCCTCTAGAGCCTAGTCGCCTCTAGACAAGCGTGACAGTACAGCCCCCCCGCCCCCCCGTGATGCCTTCACACATGCTAGATCCGCAGCGGCTTAGTTCTTAGCAACTGTGGGGTTCTGTGTTTCATTCGGACTCTTCCTGTCTAGCTGCGCCTAGCTTCCTGGGGTCCGGGGTAAGGTTCCACTCCTTTGGGGGCTCCGGTCTCTTTCTCCAAGCCTCAGTGAAAAGGACAGTTCGTGGCTAGCCAACTCAATGAAGGTATTCTTTTCTGTGCTTTCTTTTTTTGTGGATCAGTAAGTTTCGTTAAGGGCGCACAGGCACAGGTAGTAGGTATATCACAGAAGACAACGTATCCCAGTGAGGGGAGGGGCCTCTAAGCTCCTCCCCTTCTAGGGGGAGGGACTCTTGACCCCTCCAGGATAAGGCTTACAGGGGAAAGTGTCCCACTATCCTCTAAGCCTGGTGAGACTCCGCCCCTGAAGGTTACTAGAAGATCTCCCACTGAGCAGTGCCCTGAAGCCCAGGAGAGGGTCTGCCCTGAACAATGCGGTTCATTTCAGATCTTCCAAAACAGCCTTTTACTCTTTCTACATTAATTATCTTGGGTGTTTTGTTATAGTGGTAGAAAAGATGATGATCGGAGAGTGATTTGGCCCAAAGCAAATCTGAACCCCAGCAGCAAGTTCCATTAGGAATTTAAAATAGCGCCCTGTGGCTTAATGCTGTCTCCTGAGCCCATGTAAGACCCTGCTCACTGGGGCCTTGGTAGCAGCCACCAGCCTTGCTTTCTCCAGCTCGTCTCTGCGCCCTCCAAGGTCTGACGCTTTCAGTTTACCCATCTTTGCCTTCCTGTCCAAGCTATTCATGTGTCTCCTGGTGTGACAGTCTCAGAAAAACCTGTCAGTGTCCTGAGTAACTCGTGGATTCCATCTGGCAAGAGCTTCCACCCCTGATATTTCTGGATTCCCTCTCTGTTCTTGGATCTGAGATGAGCCATGACCCATGACCCACATCCTAATCTCTTCAATAAAAATGTCCAGCAACACTTTAAACGTGTGTGGTTTTTTTTCTTTCTCTTTTCTTTGTTTCTTTCCCCCAAGCCCCAAAGGTTTTTCTCTGTAGCCCTGGATGTCCTGGAACTCACTCTGCAGACCAAGCTGGCCACAAACTCACAGAGATCCACCTGCCTCTGTCTGCTGTGTGCTAAGATTAAAGTCAGGGACCACTACTGTCCAGCCAAATCACTCTCAACAAAGCATTTCCTAATTTAGCAAACTGGACAAGCTGTGGACATGCCCCATGATCCCTTCCTTCAAAGTCTCTCTCCTCTTGCCTAAAGTTTCTTCTGAGATTGAATCATTCCATCCTTTTAGGGAAGCTCTTAAAGTGGGTAAACAACTCAAAATAGCATCAGGAAGTCCCTGAAACTGACGAGACTCCCTAGGTCCCTCCCTCTGGAGTAAGCAATAAAAGTTGAGAGGTCCTCTCACATGAGAGGAAGATGAACTTCAAAGAAGACTCATGAGACCAGACCAGATGCCAGGAAGAAGCAGACACCAGCAGAGCAGCTTGGAAGAGGTTTAGATCAGCGTCGCTTGGAAAGGACCCTCTCCAACCTATTGAAGGCCCTGCAGGCTGTGCAGTGTGCTTCAGGGTCCCAGCTTTTGTGAGCTGTCACCCATGCCGGGATGGCCTTTGGCAGCTGTCTTTGAGTCATTTCTGCTCCTCCAAGTGAGCCCTCACCCGTATTCCTGTAAGTAACCCCCAGTAAAACTCATTGGTTCACTAAGTTGGCCTTTAGTGGCATCCATACTTTTTGGTCTGTCACAGGCTCCCTATCTGGGGTGGGTAGACATGTGTGTGTTGTGTTACCCCATGAAGTTTTGCCACACATCACTGCTCAGTGATTGCTACGAGCACCTAGGAGAACCAAGGCTGCATCATCCACGCCCGGCGGAAGCAAGCTTTCTTTGGGAGATGTCCTTCATCACTGTTAATGAGTTCTCCCTTCCACCCATACTGTAAAACAGTTCACCCCAACTTTCCGCCACTCTGGAAGAGCACTTTCCATGTAGTCAGTGCCCGTTACACTCCTGCTAGGACCCTGCAGGCACGACACGCATCTCAGCATTTCTGCTAACACGGCCAGCGTGTCCGAGATCTCTCTCTCTCTACGCTTTACTGAGTCCTCACCAGAAACACATTAAAATAAATGACCACATTTCAACCAAGATAACCTTTTAAGCCAAAATTAAAAAAAAAAAGAACAAAAAAACCCAAAACAAACCAACAAGAGCAAAAAAAAAAACAAAAACAAAAAAACAAAAAACAAACAAAAAAAACCAAAAACCCTTACACATAATTATTTTAAAAGTAGCAAAATAATAATAATAATAATAATAATAATAACCCAGACCCAAAGACTCGAGACAACACGTTTCTGTACAGTTAGAACGACAGTTCTGAAGCTCTCAAGCAGTGCACTGGATTTTACACTTTAAGTATTAAATACGATTTTATACACCCATCCACCATGGGAGCAAATGTCGTGTCCCTCCTCACCTCCCTCCTGGCCTTTCTTGTTCTCTTTTCTTCATGTTGTGCCTACACGTACATTTGTTTACGTATGCTCCTATGGGACAGGTTCTGCATATGAAGGAGAACACACCTTTTTTTCTCTCTGAGATTGCGTAACCTTGCCTAGTACATCGGCCTGTTTTCCTGAAAGTTTTGTGATTTCGTTTTTATCAGAGCTGAATAGGATTCCACCGTTTAATAAGTAGTACCTGTTAGGTTTTCTAACGGGGGATAGATGGCTGAGGTCCCTATTTAATATTTCAAAGTGGACCCTGCTGACAGGTTCTCCTAGCAGTCCCTCAGTCCCTGTTCCTGGGTCCTCCTGGCTGGCATACCCTGCCCCCTACCCTAAACTCTTCCACCCAGGGCTCGAGTGGCTTTTCTCCCAGCTGCTCTTCCCCATATAATCAACCATTTTGGTTATTTCGTCCTTTTCCTCTACTCTTTTGATACCTTTGGAACTCCTGGCTGCTGTATCTGGTTCCCCTCTCTCTCCTCTCCCTTCCCTTTCTGCTCTCCACATACAGCCCCCTGTGGTCCAGTCTGTGGACCTATGACCCAGTCTGGTCCTGACAGCTCTGGACTCTCCCAGATGTGTCTGCCCCTGGCCATGCTCTCCCACATATCTATAATGAACTTTCCCCTCCATACCTAGGAGCATTCGTGCCCTTCCTACCCTTTTTTAAATTCTTCTTTTCACTCATTAACAGATTCTATTATATGTTAATTTGTTGATGGATAACCATGTTGATTCCAACTATTTGCAATACACATGAGGTGCAAACATCTCTGTGATAAGGTATGGAGGTCCCTGGGAATATGTTCAGGACTGGAATAGCCAGGTTATATGATAGTTCAATTTTTAATTTTTCGAGAAATCTCCAAACTGATTAACACCATAGATATACTAATTAGCACCTTACCAGCAGTGGACAAAAAATTCATTTCTCTCCACATCTTCTCTAACATTTGTGTCAGATTTATTGATGATGGCCATTCTAATTAGAGTGAGGAGGTGTCTCGGAGTAGTTAATTTTCCTGATGACTAGGGATATTGAACACTTTTAAAAGTAATTTTGGCAACTTGTGAGTGTGTTAATCCATTTAGTGTTACTATAACAGAATAACACAAGCTAGGTACTTTATTTATTTAAGATTTATTTATTTATTCTATATAAGTGCACTGTAGCTGTTGTCTTCAGACACACCAGAAGAGGGCATCAGATCTCATTACAGATGGTTGTAAGCCACCATGCAGTTGCTGGGATTTGAACTCAGGACCTCTGGAAAGAGTAGCCAGTGTTCTTAATCACTGAGCCATCTCTTCAGCCCCCTAGGTAATTTATAAACAGTGATGGAATTCTCATGGTTCTGGAGCTAGAAAGTCAATACTCAGATGCTTGTGTCTGACAGGGACCTTCTACTTGCTTTGAAAAGTAGTTAAGAAATCACACAGCCAAAGGGAAGGGCCTTACTTCAACCCTGCCTCCTGAGTAATGGAATTTAAAGTATCACTCTCACACTGTTAACACTGTTGTTAAGCTTCTAACACGTTGTTCTGTCACTGTGACAAAACACTACAACTGGGGCAACTTATAAAAGAAAGTGTTTCCTTGGGCTTATGGTTTCAGAGGGTGAGAGTCCATGATGGCGGAGCAAAGACAGGAGTGGCAGCAACAACTGAGAGCTCACATTTGATCCATGAGCAAGAGAGAGACAACGGGAATGGCAGGAGTCTCTTGAAATCTCAAAGTATCATACTTCCAGCAACACTAAGGAGTGGCACTATTAGGAGGTGTGGCCTTGTGGAAGAAGTGTGTCATTGTGAGGGTGGACTTTGAGAGAGCTTCCTGCTAGCTGCCTGAGGCTGCCTGTATTTCTCCTGTTTACTTTTGGAAGAATAAGGGGAACTCTCAGCTCCTTCTCCAGTGCCACATCTAACTGGACACTGCCATGCTTACCGCATGGTGATAATGGACTGACCCTCTGAACCAGTGAGCCAGCCCCAATTAAATGCTGTTGTTTTTTTTTAAGAGTTGCTTTGGTCATGGTATCTCTTCACAGCAATGGGAACCCTAACTAAGACACTTCTTTTTTTTTTTTTTTTTATTAACTTGAGTATTTCTTATATACATTTCGAGTGTTATTCCCTTTCCCAGTTTCCGGGCAAACATCCCCCTCCCCCCTCCCCTTTCTTATCGGTGTTCCCCTCCCCACCCTCCCCCCATTGTCCCCCTCCCCCCAACAGTCTAGTTCACTGGGGGTTCAGACTAAGACACTTCTTAATCCTCCACAAACAGCCACCAAGTGGGGACCAAATATTCACATACCAGAGACTTAATGTGGGACATCTAGTTCAAGCCACATTGACGCCGTATGTAGCTCTAAGATTCTCTAAGCTCCTTGCGTTAGTGCCTTTTGCTTTGTTCTAAAGAAGCACATGAAGCAGGTGAATTTTATAAAGAAGGGTGGTTCACTCCACTCTCTATTCTGGAGGTTCAAGGGTATAACGTCAGCATCAGCTCAGCTCTGGGAAAGATTGATGGTAAGCGTGCTCATGGGAGGAGGTCACACCTGACTAGGGTTTCACACTTTTTTCCCAAAAAGACACCATGGACCCCCACAACCAGAATCTACGTCTTAAAGGTCTCACCCCTACCATCATACTGAGGAGTGGGCCTTCAGTAAGCGAACTTTTGGGGTAGTCAACAATATCCACATTATCGCATCCCTCAAAGCTCTCCTAGCCTCCCACAGTATCCAACTCACGAGCTACCCACACACTCTTTAGCTCCCGTGACAGCAGCCCCTCCATCTCTCCTCCTCCCCCACCCCCACTGTGTGCCCATAACACAGTCAGCAGCATCCTTTTGTAGGGATGCTGTGCAGGGTACCAGACTTGACAGCTTAGGCTTACAGATGCTTACTCTGTGCACTTAGAACCATGGTTCTCAGCCTTCCCAACGCTGTGACCCTCACACTGTGACCCTGTAATGTAGCTCCTCATGCTGTGGTGACCCTAACCACAAAGTTATGTTGCTACTCCCTCGTAACTGTAACTTTACTAGTGTTGAGAACCATAATGTAAACATCCGTGTTTTACGATGGCCTTAGGTGAGCGCTCTGACAGAGTCCTTTGACTTTCAAAGGAAAGGGGGTTGTGACTGAGAGATTGAGAACTGCTGTCTTAGAGAAGTCTAAAGTTGAGGTTCCTGTTTGGCCTCACTCTGGAAACTTTGGGGATGGTTCTACCCGGGTCTTCCTGGTTTCTGTTGATTCCAGAATCTCCCAGTAGTCCCAGCACTCAGCCCACTATGCTACAGCCCAGCCTCTCCTTCATGCCTGTCTCAGGCTCATATAATGGGGCCTGCATCCCTCGAGGTATCCTTCCTCAGTTCCTCCTTTAGACCTTGAGCCGATGGCCTCTTCTCTGACTCTGAGGCCCCGACAGCTGCAAAGGTCCATTGTCACGGTCGTTGACTAGATGAAGAATCACCGTGGAGACACTTCTGAATGTGTCAGTGCAGGGGTTTTCAGAATAGGAAAGACCCACCCCAAATGAGGAAAACACCACCCCAAGGCCTAGGGTCGTGAACTCAATAAAAGGGAGAATGTGACCTGAGGGCCAGCGTTCATCACTGTTGCCATGACTCCCCTACTAGGACAGGTCATGGCCTCAAAACCTGTGCCAAAGCAAACCCTTCCTCTTTTCAAGTTGCCGTAGTCATGTATTTGCCACAGAAGTGAAAGAAGACGCAAATGGAACCCAAGTCCCTGGCCCTCGGCCCTGTGTAGCCTTCAGGTGAGCCCGGCTAGTGTTTTGGGAGACTCCCTCAGCAGCACTGTGAGCCCTAGCAAAGTCACAGGTCCCAAATGCTCTTCTTCCCACAGGCCCCATGAGATCCGCTAAGATCTGGGCTCCGTAATAAACATTGTCTTTTTGCCACTTTGGTGGAAGCATCCCCAAGTGTCCTAGGCCTCCCTGAAGCCCCATACCTCACAAATCACAGCCATAACCTCATCTGAGGTTCCAGGAAGACGGGGAGCAGGGGCACCATCAATACTTTGCACCCTGTATTAGCTTTTGTCCTCATCATCTTGCTTGACACCTCCCTTAACTGCATTCCTGAACCTGTATTGCAGAGTCTGCTCCTGAGAGCAGCAGGCCGCCCCTCTGTATGAGGGGAAAGGCAGAAGCTGCTTCCTGTAAAGCTCTGCAAAGACAGAGGACTCAGTCTCACACAGCCAGGGTTGCTCCCTGGATCTGGGAAGTGGGCTGCTAGGAGATGAAAAACTGTCTCCCCCAGAAATGGATGGGCTTTGCTGCTGTCAGTTTTCCAGTTGTCCTTTGGAGACAGGACTTGCTTTTCTTCAAAAGGGGCAATGGTTTACACCTTTGAGTTTTGATAAAGAAAGGGAAAACCGGGCTCTCTTTTAGATTGGAGACTCATGAAGAAGGTGTGTGTGTGTGTGTGTGTGTGTGTGTGTGTGTGTTCTTTGTATAGGTTGTCAGGGCCCTGAAAACTGAATAGGGCAGGTAAGGCCCAGGCAGGAGAGAAAGAGTCTCGTCTTTCACAGGAGTTCTGTAATCCTGGTTTGTGGATGCAAGCAATGTGAACAAGACGAGAGATTCTAACAGACATTGCTGGTCCCTGTTGGCAGCCGCTGTGTGGGGCAGGCCAGCTTCTTGTAGGAGGTCTGATTTAATAGGAAATCAATGTTCTGGTGTCTCTGCCTGAGGTGAGATCAGAAACCAACCTCCATGAGAACGTCTTCCTTCTGGATCCAAAAAGGTTTGCTCCTTGCATGGTCATAGGACCCTCCATCTTGGGTCACATGGCCCCCCTGAGCCAATCCCTGGCACTGAAGGAACAGTACTTGCTACTCCTATCCCTTTGATGGATGCAGAGTAGGGAGCCCAATTCTTAGCACACCCTTGGCTTTCCCAGCATTCAGGAGTGCAGTGACACGTTCCCAGCCCCCATCTTCCTTGAGATGTTCCTGAGACCCATTAGGACAGTCTCCTGTTGTCCCATGTCACCTGCTGGCACATCTTGCTGCAGCTGGTTAGAGATGGCAGAGTCCAATCCCGGACCAGCTTATCTTGGCTTGGCAAGTGGCAAAATAAAGCAGAGGGGGAACAAGGCTGGCGGACAGAGTGGGTGCCATCCTGAGACATCTGGGAATGCTCCTCCCCAAGGCAACATCTGGGCATGTGTTCCCTGTGACCCAGCAGGGAGAAGTCTTAGGTCCTCCAGATCCAAGGGCAAACCGATAGGTCGGGAGGTGACCCAGTGTTGTGGGACCACACCACCGGTGGCTAAGAGGCCGATTCCCTGAGGATTGCAGGAGGGTGTTAGAGCTCCTACTTGGGAACAGGCACCCACCTCAGACATCCATGGGCTGGGCAGGCCAGAGAGGCCTGGCATTAGTGGTCTGGAATGTGTAGAATGTTGGTGGGGCTGCTGAGTTCTCCAAGTCTGCCCTGATCTGGCTGCCTCCCACCTGGTCTCACCCAGACCTGTAGGTCTGGCGTCCTGACATACCCCCAGCAACCAGAGGTAGAGCTCTGATCTGGGAGAAGGAACCACGGTCTGGGTGGGTCCCCTCTCCTCCCCCACCCTCTGTCTTCTCCTCAGGAACCTCTACAATGATGGATGACCACGGGAGAAGTGTTGTGGGCGGGCAGCCATCAACTGTTGGAGGACTGCCTGACAGTGCTGACCCCACCCATGGTCAGCTGGCCTCACCCATGCCTATGAGGAACTCTGCAAGGAAGGCAGTTCCGGGTAGCCATTGAAGGATCTAGCCGTGGAATCGCCATGCATGACTACTGGCTGGATGCAGACATCTCCCTGCCCTACCGATCCCTACCTAGAGCAAAGGTAAGCACCTCCTTTCCTGGACACCCAAGGCCTGGACTAGTTGTTTAAAGGCATCGAGAGAGGTCTTGGAGTAATTGGTGCCTAATGCCAAACCCCCAAAGACTGCACAGGTGGCCGAGAGGGTTGGTAACTAGCTGTCTCTGCAGCTGACCTCTCTTCCCTGGGACTGTGGAGAAGCCAGTGCTCTGGGTATAGTGGGGATGGTTGCTGGGTGAAGCAGTCAGTGGGCTGAGTGCCGACCTAGCAGCTGGGTTTTGCCCTGTGTGGGACCCTTCTCTCCCTGGTTTTACACCATGTCCTATGCACTTGGATGTAGACGTCTTTTGTGATGTTGGCCTTAACTGTCGCCTAGACCGGTTTCGCAATCACCAAGACAAACACATGCAGGCCTATGAGGGTATTTCCAGAGAGGTTTAACTAGCAGGGAGGACACACTGAATAAGGGAGGCACTATCTCAGGGCTTGGGGTACTAAACTGAATGAAAAGGGAAAATGGAGCTGGGCAAGCAGCAGCATTTATCACCCTCTGCTGCCTGACTGGATGCAAGGTGACCAGCTGCCTCAAGCTCTTCGTGCCTTCTCCACCCTGAAGGGCCTTAACCCTTTGTTCTGATTTGTCAGAACAAAGAAAAAGTAACGAATACAAAAAAATGGTAATGGGAGTAGGGCTGTTGCTGTAGGAAACCTGACCATGTACTTCTGAGACCTTTGGAATGAGCCAGCAAGAAGACAGCCCTAGAGCTCTCCATGAAAATAGAGACTAATAGGCCATGCTGGTGGGAGTCTATAGAACCAGAATTCTGAGAGAAAGTGAGGAGGGCGTGCGTGGTTCATGAGGTCTCAGAGACTGGGCTACAGGCCATGTGTGATATTCTGGCAAAGAATCGAGTCTTCAACTATGCTCTGTCCATGCCCCAAAAACTTGTGAGTGAGGCTGAATTCAAAGGAGGATATTTCAAGACAGAATAGCATTCAGCCCGTGGCTCGGCCACTGTTGGCTCTTCTCAGTCCACCGTCGAAACGGGAGCGGCAAGCCATGAAGTGTGCCGCTCAGTAAGAAAGGGTGTGAGGGAGTATAGAGTTCCATGAGGCCTTGCTGGAAAAACACCTGTCGTTGTTAAAGACTTAACGCCCTTAAAGGGAAACCTCAGATCATAAACCAGGACCACAGAGAAGGTACCCTGAGCTCAAGACTCCACCTATGAAAGGCTCCCACTTGTAGGCTGCAGATCCATTCGAAAGGAGAGAGCCTGGCTGGTAAATACCACAGGGGTTTCCTTCTTGAAAACCACCTGGAGCAGCATTCCCTCTGATTCGGCCACCCTGGCACACCTGTGCCACCATAGCTCCAGTAGAAGGAGGAAGCCAGACTATGCCTGGAGCTGGAAGCAGAACTCAGTGCCGGTTGTATAGGCAGCAAGAGTTTCACAGCCCGAGAGGCTTGTACACTGTAGTCCTAGAGAGCGACTGAAGCCAGAGTACTGGGTGGTGTGGTTAGACGTGAGAGTCCATTGTGCGAAGCAGTGAAGGTAAAGCCTAGAGTTGCAACCCCAGGACTCTGGAGATGCCAGGATGGTGAGAGGTGTCTTGAGGAAAGCTTTAAATACAGAGTTGGGTGGAATGAGAAGACAGATTATGTGCTGCAGGAAGCAGAGGTGCAGGAGAGGGCCTGCCCGAGGCTGTGGGAGCCCAGAGGATGCCGCTGAAGATCAGGTGTTCATTGGCTGGGATAGAGTTTTGCTTTGGTTCAAGCTTACTTTGTTGCACCTCTGATGCTCATTTTATTCATTTTATTTGTGTCTGTGCGTGTGCATGGGCATGCATGTATGCATTCAGATGCACGTAGGCACCCACAGAGGCTGAAAGAGGGCATCAGATAACCTGGAGTTGAAGTTACAGGCAACTGTGAATTCCCTGTCATGAGTGCTAGAAACTTGAACGGCGGTCCTCAGTGAGAGCAGTAACCGTTGAGCCTCTTTCCCATGTCCGAATCCTCACTTTTGAAATGGGATCACTTATCCTGTACCATTGCCTATTAGAAGTATCTAACTTGTTGCTTGTTTGTTTTTTATTTCACAAGGGCTTGCAGTTAAAAGACTGCCTGAGACCCAGGAGAGAGTCTTGCATGGATGTGTTGGGAAAAAAAATTGGGACTGTGAAGGGTTTGCAAATTTTTAGAGACGGACTAGATGCATATTGCTGTCTAAAATGAGCCTTTCTAAGGTCAGAATGTTTGAATTTAAAAGAGATGTGCCTGCGTGTCCAACTGACAAGGGGCGGACCAAGATGGTTGGTATTGTCAACCTGGCAGGTTTCACAATCACAAGAAGACAAAACGCTGGCAACGTCCTTAGAGTGTTTCTGGGAAAGTTTAATTGAGAAGAGAAAACCCACCCTGAATGTGGACAGCCACATCCCACAGCTTAGGGTCCTGGAATGAATAAAAGGGAGAGAGAGGGTGGGATGCCAGCATCCAGCCCGCCTGCATCCTGGCAGTGGACAGAATACAGACAGCTCTGCATCCAGGGTTTCCTCACCATGGTATGATCATGATCGATCACACCCTCCAGCCGTGACCCAAAGAAACACACTCTTCTGCAAGGTGCTTTCGTCTAAGATTTTTTTTTTCACAGCAACAAGAAAAGTACCTTATACACCTTTCTGCTCAGGTAGCATCAGGAGGCCCCAAGGTACAAACTGACCAGTCCATGTCCTAAGGCAGGAAGGGCAGAGGCACTCCCAGGGGGCAGGATACGCATAAGCATCCTCCTCAGGCTGACTCTTCAGAAGATGAGCAGTTGGAATCCTTGAAATTCAGGGGCCAGAACTGCTTTGAGCAGGAGGAGGAAGCAAAGGACGGCAAAAGGCGGAAGGCGTGGCCCCGTCCAGTGTGTCCGCCATGAAGTGCGCCCAGCCAAGGAAAGCCCCTCCTTTGTTGCTTGTTCTACCTGGGCCACCTTCAGCACTGTCCCCTTCGGAACTGGGTGAGGTCTTCACTAGAGTAGGAGCTAGAAGGCGCCCTACGTGTCTCTCCCGGTGTGGAGGCACTCTGCTCGCTTTGCTCAGTTTCCTTAAGGCGAAGAAGGACCATTCAGCTCAGAGGGTGAGTGCCAGGCAGAGGTGTTTGCAAGCCATTCCGAGGCAGCCCATGCCCAGTCCAGGGGGCTCTAGCATAGACTCAGCTGTGCTCTGCTCGTCTGACACCTCACCTGCACCCCATCACCTTACTTGTATCCTGTCCACCTCACCCCTGCCCCATCCACCTCACCTCTGCTCCAAAACACTTCACTTCTACCCCATCCTACCTTACCAGGACTCAAAACTGAGGCCCCCATTTCACGTGAGGCCCCACCTCGTCGGTGTGTCCCAATGTCACCTATAACTAGCACCCATTTCTGGCTCTACACCTCTTCGCCCCACCATGTAATGGCCCCTGATGCCCGCCCAGTTGTCCCCACACAGTGCTGTGCTGATGCTAGAGAGCTGGAATCCTCAAGGATCAGAGCTCCATCCTTGGTCTCTACATTTCCTACTCCCTGAGAGGCAAACAGCCCCATGACCTCTGTGACACCCCCATAGCACCCCTACACTGCTTAGTGATTCACCCACTACCTACAGCATCGGGGATGCAGAACTACTCTGTGTGGCTTGTACATTTTGCCACCTTGGTCAGCATTCCTCTACCAGCCACCTGCCTTGAGGGGAGCCCTGTAAAGAATGGGGTGGAGGGTGCCAAGGATGCACTCACTTGCAGACAGCCAGCATTTATGTGCTGATGAGCATGGCACTTGCCTAGAGAGGGGCCAGTCTGAAACCTCACAAACCTGTCACACGGGTGAGGGCCGGTTCCCCAGAGTGTCTCTGTTTGGGAATGGTGGAATAAGGAGGCCCTTGTTCCTTGCCCTTTAATGGCTCAGCAGGAATAGCAGACAAGTAATGCTTCCGGAGAGGGCAGGGTAGAAGTAGAGCCCAGAGGAGCAGGTCATGGTCCAGGTCACACAGTGTACAGACAGACAAAGACCAGGTCAGGCCACAGACAGCTCTACCTTTCCCAGAGTGATGTCATACCAGGATGGACATGATCACCCCTGGACAGTGCCCACCTGGCCTCCTTGTGCCTTTGAGGGCTGGCGTCATCACTCAGCCTGCTTGGATGCCATTGGCTTTGTAGTGGCAGCTCTCCATGCTCTCACCACAGTGCTGGCGTTGGAGCCAGAAGCCCGACTCTTGTCTAAGACTTGTTGAGTGATCTTGGGCCCATTGCTACTCTTCTCTGGGCACTTGGTCCATCCTCAGTGGTCATAGGAGTCCTTCTTCACTCCTTCACTGGACGTCTAAGGTCACCCATAAAAGAACACAGGCCAAATACGGTAGTGGGAAGGACAGTAGGAGACTCTGCTCATGGGGTGTCCGTGCTTGCTGGGGTCTGGGGCTGTGAGGCCCCTGGGGTGTCCCCGGCTGTGTCCCCGCGTGAGGCAGTGCTCAGAGCTTCCAGCCAGCGCTGCTGAAGCTTTGTGGAGGGGGCACTCAGCCACCAGGTCTGTGAGCCCTGATGCAGCTTCCACACATACCCAGCCTCCAGCCCCTCCTCGGGGTCAGGCACTGTTATATTACAGCCAGAGAGTGGGATGCTATACAGCAGTTTGCCAGCCTGCAGGAGAGAGGGAGGGGGGGTCAGTCGGGCCTCCAGCGCATGCCAGTGGCTATCCAAGCAGGCCAACATGCCCAGCCCTACACAGTGCGGATTGTCACTAGAACAAGCTGCCTGACAGGTTCTCTCAGGTAGGGGCTGGGAGGAGGCTCTCTTCACTTCAACAGACCTCGCCAGAGGTCTTCCCTCTGAACCATGGCTTCCCTCAGAACCCCTGTCCCAGGGTAAGTGAGGTGAAGTAGCCCTGTGACTTAGCCACGGGAGTTGAGAGAGGAAGGCAAAGAAGGCTCAGTAGGGCCTAAATACATCTATCTGCCTAAGATGTGTGAATGAATGAAGATGTGGATGGATGAATATGTGTGGAGAGGAGGGCCCAGCCTCTGTGTCCCCCTCCATGTCTCTCTCACTCTGGCTATCTTTGCACGTTACAGGGACCCGTCTTCCATGAATGGGGAACAGGGTTATTCTAGGCATTGGGAGAAGTTGAAGCCCAGGTCACACGACGGGAGAGGGTCAAAGAAATGGTCCAGACCTGCTATGGGCATTTCAGGGCCTTGCTATGCACCTCTCTCACAGTGCATAGGCCTGGGCGTGAACAAGGACAGGGACACTTACCTGGCTGCCTGCCAGCAGGTCTAGCACCTGGGGATCTGACTCAGGGATGGCTGCCCACACCTCACTCCAGGCCGTACCATTGTCTGACAGATTCAGGGTACCGCAGAGCAGGCTGGGCCGAGGATCCACAGAGGGAGGCTTCTGGAGACAGAAAAATAGGTCAGGGGTCATCTCACCTGTAGTGATGTCTTTGTCCTCTGCGGAGGCTTGGGCTGGACCAGGGCCCATGCTTGGAAGGAGGCGACTACCACGGAGACATAGCCAAGGCCTGCATACAGGCTGGGGCCAGCTTTATAGGGTCCTAAGGGTCACTGGAGGCCAGCAGAACAGTGCATGTGGTCTCAAGTAGGGTTTGAGGCTGGGCCTTCTTCAGAGAGGAAGACCATCCCAGGTTAGGACAATGTAAACGTATCAAGGGGAGAGGGCTGGAGAGATGGCTCAGTGGTTAAGAGCACTGGTTGCTCTTCCAAAGGTCATGAGTTCGATTCCTAGCAACCACATGGTAGGTCACAACCATCTATAATTGGATCTGATGCCCTCTTCTGGTATGTCAAGAATAGTGTGGTCATATACATAAAATAAATAAATAAATCTTAAAAAACAAAGTATCAAGGGGAAGCTAGGCATAGTGATGTGTGTGTTTATAGTCTCAGCTTTTGGGAAGCTGAGACAGGAGGCTGGCCTGAGCTACATAGCAAGGAAAAAAAATATGACTATATACACACACACACATATATATATGTGTGTATATATATATATATATGTGTGGGCTTCATATATGTGTGTGTGTGTGTGTGTGTGTAAATGGGTGAATATAGATGGATAGATAGATAGATAGATAGATAGATAGATAGATAGATAGATGATGGATGAAATTCAATAGCAATTACAGAAATGTTGGTCACAGGGTGAAGGAACAAAGCACATTACCGCCTTCACCACACAGACTATATACCCCCCACTCACCACATCCACATGTACACACACAAACACTTTCCACATCATACACATGTCTACATACACATCCTATAGACCCTGCTTTTCTCTTCTTACGTGCCTTAGCACTATCAACGGGAAGAACACGGTTCTGACACATCCTGCTGAAGGTGGTTTCCCCAATACCCAGTGACCCTCCATGGCCTTTTGCCACAGCCCCAGGACTCCCAGAATACACCCGAACATGGAGAGTGCAGAGTGAAGACACGTCAGAGGGTGGGGCCAGCAGGGCCGCACCATTGAGGCTACCTTAGCCTCAGTCCTTATGTCCTTGATGTCCCAGGCAGATCTAGCAGCCAGGGTGGCAGGGGCTTTGACAGTTGCTGACCCTAGCCCCCTTGGACCATCCCACAGCACCTTTGGGAGGGAGACTGACGTTAGACTCCCAGGAGATGACAGCCACATGCATGCAGTGTGGACAAAGGAGAATGTGGTTTTCCTGGAAAACAGAGGCTTCCTGTCCCTAAATGTCCCACTATTCCATAAAAGGGACTGTGTCCTTTAAGAAGGGAGACGGGGGGGGGGGGGGCCTGGGGATTTAGCTCAGCTCCGAAAAAAAGAACAAAAAAAAAAAAAAAAAAAAAGGGAGACGGGAGAAGCAGTAGTGGTGGAGGGGGAGCTGACCCCACATTTTTAACCCAGCACATAAACACAGACACACAGACATACACATACATATACATATATATACATATACATATGTATGTATGTACACACACATACACACACACACACACACACACACACACACACACAGAGGGCTCTGACTGCCCTAAGATGAATGAGGTTCTTCATAGACCTCCTTCACACACACACACACACATATACACGCATACATACATACATATATACGTACACACACACACACACACGCAGGGCTCTGCCTGCCCTAAGATGAATGAGGTCCTTCATAGACCTCCTTCACACACATACACACGCATACATACATGCATCCATACATACATACATATGTACACACACACACACACACACACACACACACACACACACACACACACACACAGAGGGCTCTGCCTGCCCTAAGTTGAAGATAGACCTCAATGCCTAGACTTGGGGCAGTTTCCTGTTTCACCTCCAGTCAGGCCCAGGATAGACCTACACATGTTTCCATCTAACTCCTAGTGCAAGTGGTTCCCAGGCTCTGCTAGTCCCTGAGATGTGTTTAGACACGCACAGGCTCCAAGCATCTTGTCCTGATTCTAGGCCTGTGGACCACACTGAGATGTCCTCTGCCTCCGACCGGCCCCAGGAGCCGGGGACACCCACCTCTGCATTCTGTTTGAGCTCGGTGGGAGTCTCAGAGCTAGGACTTGTAGGGAGCAGGGGCTCCTCCAGGAAACACTCTCTGCAGACACGGCTCTGCTTACTGTTCTCCGCCTTGAACTCAGAGCACTTCCTACAGATGACCTGCAAGGCAAGACGGTACCTTAGACCACGCATTCTGAGCAGACGAGGAGGAAAGACCTGTGCGCAGTGGACAAAGATGCTTGTCCTGGATGCTGGATACCCACCCCATCTAAGGGCAGATAGTGACTTTATTCCCCCTGAGTGTCCAGGGCCTGCTTGCCTTACCTAGACCACCCAGAGTTCAAAAGTCCTGTATGTAAGAAGAAAAGAGCACAGCTCACTTACATAAGAAGACCCATGACACTGCCATCAAGAAAATGTACATCAAAACCATGGGGGTATGGTCCAGTCAGTAAAGTTTGTTGTTCAAGCAAAAGCTGGGTGTGGTGGCCTTTACAGTCCCAGTGCCGGGAAGACAGACATGAACAGATCCTAGGAGCTCCATGGCCAGCCAGCCTAGTTGAACTGATTAGCTCTGGACTCTGTGAGACCCTTGTTCCCATCCCTCCCATTCAATGAGAGACCCTGGTGTCCACATCCCCACACCCTCTATTCCTCAGAGCTTCGTTCCCCACACCCTCTGTTCCTCAGAGCTTCGTTCCACAAGCTATCCTTTCTCTCTCCTGCCTTGGTCTTCCTTCCTTGCTCTTCCCTTCTGTCTTGGCACCTCCACGCCTCCTCTCAGCACTCTTCCCCTTCCTTTTCCCTGGTTAGTTATACACCTTTGGCTGACATTGTCAAATCACACCAGCCTTGGCTTTCTTTTGGCCAAATGAAAGGATTATTTGGTCTCGACACCTTTGAGTCTTTGAAGCATGGGCTTTTTCCTGGATGCTCATCCCTCTCTGAATGGCCTCTGATACTTCCTGACTCCATCCCATGCAGGTAGTGCCCTGAAACATGATGCTGGCCCTCTCCCCACTCCTCCACATTAGCCCGCCAGCCAGCCCGGATCTTCCCTCACTTCAACTGCAACCCAGGTTCTGAGGAAAGCAGCCCTGGAACCTCTTCCATTCTTCTTACCAGAGACCACAGACTCCAGTTGCCTCCCATGTGCTCCTACCTCAGATGCCATCACTGACACCCACTGACTATCTCCAGGAACGCCATGTTCCTCCTGGTCTTGATGTCTTCTTTAAGCCCATGCATCCGGGCTGGAGCCACAGCCTATAGGCTATCCTGTACTCTCCAAATCCCTCTGCTTCTTTATCCGGCCATGCACTCATGCTACGACCCACCCAACCACCTCTCCATCTACCACGCACTCATCCACTTATCAACCTGCCTGTCCATTATCTGTCTGTCTATCCACTGAACATCCATGTACAGCCTGGGAACTGAACTCAGGACCTCTGGAAGGGCAGTCAGTGCTCTTAACCATGGAGCCATCTCTCCAGCCATTCATCTACCATCTAGTCATCTACCATTCATCTACCATTCATCCATTGACCCACCCACCCACTCACTCAGCCACCTTCCAGACAGCAACCTACATTCATTATCCTTCCATTGACCATCCTTCTACCATGTATCTATCCATCAATCTATCATCCCAACTATCCATTGTTTAGATATTTATCTATTCCCCATCTACTGTACACCCACCACCTGTCTATCCACCCATCCACTCATCTATTATTATTATTATTATTATTATTATTATTATTATTATTATTATCATCCATCCAAAGATTCATTCTTTTATCCCTCCCTTTCTCCACCCCAGCCAGCCTGGTGAGATTTTATGAAAATGTGAAATCAGAGAACACCAGTTTTTACATCCTTTGAATAAACAGCTTCAAGTAATTCTGTAAGATACATGGGTTCTCTATCTCCTCCTGCTTCAACCCCTTCCCCAGATGCAACTTTCATATTTACATCTAAAAATACCTAGACCATCAGTTTCCTCCTCAAGAATACGTTAACGTTCAATAGTAAGCCATGACTCGGTTGCTCATTTTGCAGCAAGGGCTTTGGGGTCGAGTGAGGAGGACTGGAACTGGTACACTTTGGGGACACCAGTCAGTGGTGGCCCCTTATTGCAGGATCCCATCAAACCTTCTGCACCACTGAAGCACTCTCACCACAGCCAAGCCCTCCTTCTCCTGCCTTCATGACACCTTACACAAGCACACAACATCACTTCTCTATCACAGGACAGAGACACTGCATCTCATGCACTCCCTGTTGGGGCACCGAGGCGAATGTTGTCAGCCTCAGAGCTGCCCAGAGATTAACTTTTGCTTCAGAGAGAGAGTTTCATGCTAAGGGCATCTGCATCCAGGGGACAGGGCCTTGGTTTAAATGTGAAATGTCTCCCACAAATGTCTCTCAAATGTGAGGACACTTGCTGGCTGGTGCTGTTTTGGGAGATTGTAGAAAGCATTGCTAGAGGAAGTGAGTTCCCAGGGTAGGACATGATGTTTGATAGCCCATCCCCACTTCCTGTTTCCTCACTGCAGACTCATCATGGCCAGGTACCCCATAGCCATGGCTTTCGTGGCTTCCGGCCACGGTGAACTGTATACCCTCAAACTGTGAGAAAAAAATAAAGCCTTTTTTATTAAGTCGATTCCTGTCAGGTACTGGGTTGTAGCAACGAGAAAAGTAGCTAATGCCAACAGGATCTAGAGGCAGCCTTGCAGGGCTGCTGTGTGGCTCACAGAGCTCTCAAGAAGTGCAGGCCACCCTGCACCCTGCTGCCCACCCACGAGGACCTGTGAAAACTCAGTGGGTGGCCACCTGGCCCCTGTCAGATCTACTCCCTCCCTCCTGCCCATGCTCACCTCTCCACACAGCTTGCAGCGATACCTTCTCTTGGTGATGGAGTTGAAGGTCTCACCACAGCTTTTACATCCCGGCTTCTCTTTGTCGCGTCTTGTTTTAGAGGACAGCTTTCTGGACTCGATCTACAAGGAGGCAAGTGACCATCATCAGCTTTGGAGTATAAGCACAGGATAGCCCACTGTGGGCTTGAGAGCCACAGGCGTGGACGGTTAGCTAAGGATCCTGAAAGCGGCCACGCATGCCCAGAGCAAAAGTGGCCACTGCAGAGGGGAAGAGGCAGAGCTAAGGCAGCTGCACCCCTTCCTGGCCCCTTTCTTAGGGACACCCCAGTGCATCACACATCATACCGTGCAAAACGGAAGTAAGGTTAAAAGAGGTCAAGACGGCTTGGCCAGTGGCCTTATCTGGCGTGTCTGGGGAAATATCATTGTGAGGCAAAGCTGGAGGAAAGAGGTGTGGGGAGGATGCATGGATGGCATCTGCTGCCAGAGACTGGGGTGTCACTGACTGCAGCTCAGAATGATCGTGTGGCCCCTAGATCCTGAGTGTCATCCTTCACCTTGTCACATGCCTATTCTGTGTTGGACACTTGGGGACAGGCACACCACATGCATCAACATACATGTGCATCCACATGCCTGTGTGGCAGCCCTGCAGAAGCATCCTAGAGGGAGTTGTGAGAAAAACAAGTCAGCTGAAGCTGTGTTCGAATTTGACCTCTTGCTGTGTCTCCTGCAGCACTGCCTTTCTCCAGTTTGCGAGTCCCTGCACCAAGAACAAAGGTGGGAGATGGCCTTGACCTCCCTCTGCACCTTGTCCTCGGGTCCATGGTCAGGGTTTTGTATGCAGTGGGTGAAGGGCAGGAATTCCAGACCTGACATGCAAAACCCTCACTCTCAAGGGCTCTGAGCCTTCCTGCATCTGGAAATGCACCCCTCACCTACCCTCAGGAACCCCCAGACCTATACAAGACTTTCTGACTGTACCCTTCTCTCGGTACTGCTGAGGGCTCCAAGTGTTCGTTGAGACAGAGAGGGTGGGAGGGTCTAGTGCAAGAAAAAATAACAGCTGAAAGAAGACAGGAGAAGGGAAGCTGCCCGTCCTCGGGTCTGCCATAGTTCTCCACCCTCTTGCCCACTTTCAGAAGTCCGTGCCCCCATTTTTCTTGTGAGGAATCTAAATGTCAAAGTGGAGGGGTTAACTGGTGACCAGATAGTCCTGACATGTGGTGGCTCTCAGGGACCTCAGGCAGAGACCCCAGTTGTTATTCCTACAGGGTAGTTGAGAATGTAGGAGGCTCTAGGGGTCAGCAGGTACCATGGTGGGACATTTAGGGATGGAGGAATAGCTGAAATGAGCTGGGGTGTGGCCAAGAGCTCAGGCTCTCGGACCAATGGGGCTCAGACAAAGGGAAGGCTGCGGAGCAAAGCTCTTTAAGACTGGCTGGAGCCAGTCTCATGGATCCCCCGGGTTCTTTCATTTAGTAAGCTTCATTGGATCAGGATGGAGTTGCCCATCTTTGTGCTCAGACAGGAGCTCTACTCCCACATCGCTCCCATGATGCTGAGGTCTACTGCGGCCCATCCTCCATGGGACTTGATCTCCAACCGTGCCATCCACAAGACAAGAGGTCTGGTTGGATATGCAGGTCACAGACGATCAGGTGTTGAAGGAGTGAGGACACACATGAGCAGCAAGAGCATGCCAACGTCAACCCGGAAGCTGTGAGTTCCTCTGCGTCTCTGCTTTGGCAGGTACAGAATGGGGCCTTAGGAAGAAAATGGTGTCTCAGGGGGAGCAACTGGCTTGTGGGTGATCAGGGCCAGTGCTTTGACATGGCATCTTGGATGGGTCTGTGTTTCACTCGGAGTACATCCGGAGCTCCGGAGGGGGAATTTCAGACTCTGAGTGTGAGTGTGTGTGTGTGTGTGTGTGTGTGTGTGTGTGTGTGTAGACTTTAGTTAAGAGCAACTGGGTCTTTTACTCTTTTTTTTATTTGTTTGTTTTTTGTTTGTTTTTCCAGACAGGGTTTCTCGCATGTAGCCCTGGCTGTCTTGGAACTCATTCTGTAGACCAGGCTAGCCTCGAACTCAGAGGTTCGCCTGCCTCTGCCTCCTGAGTGCTGGGATTAAAGGCCTGTGCCACCACCACCTGGCATTGATTCATAATGAGGAAGCCTTTGAACTGGGCAAGGGTGCTTGTAAAACTTCCCGGATGGGGTTTGGCTTCTCTTAGGAGAGAGGGGCTGGCAGAGGTTGCTCATTAGAAGATACCTAGACACAGGACACAAACCCAGTACATTGAAGGGATCTGTTTCCTCTACAGACATGCTGAGAAGCAGCCTAGGTCTGGCGCCCGTGGCCAAACACTTCGGATTAAAAAACGAAACCTTGCTTTAGAGCAGTGCGTAGGTTTCCTCTGTGCTGTGCCCCATCATGGCGCTCAGTGCAGTTCCACAGACACCTCCGAACCATTCTGAGCTCACCGAAATCTCGGCTCAGCTAAGCTCTCTCAGGGAAGGAATCCACAGGGAAGCGCGTGGCCACACTCTGCTGGGTTATCTGTTGCTATGGATCTGTTTGCTGGAGGAAGGGCTGACTCTAGCTTGGTTTGGTAGAGGAAAAAGGAAGAAAGGAAGAAGAACTGGACACTGGGCTGCTGTGGGGTGAACGCTGTGAAGCTTCAAAAGGGCTGTTTTCTAAAGCAGACACAGGGAAAGAAAGAGGGGCAGACCGGGCATCAAGTATGTCCATGGTACCCAGTGACCAGACCCTGATCAAGGCAGGCCCTGGGTGTGGTTTGAGGCCTTGACTCTGGGGTTCCCAGCTGTCTCCTCCCAATCAAAGGCGATGAAGCCAACAAGAATAGCCTGCATTAGGTCACCACAGAGCTTCCTCTACCAGAGGATAGTACGGCTAGGGTGCACGGCACTGGCTTCAGTCCAAAACCAACTCCACTTCCCTCCAGCTGCATCCTCCTAACCTTGGCACTGACCCCCACTTAGCCCCAGCTGGGAAACATCTCACATATAGGCACCTCTGCTGATGCCCTTGGGTCAGTTCTGGTACCAGGGATCCTTTAAACAGTCCCCGTCCCTGCCCCAAACCCCTGCCTGCCTGCAACTCCAGGAGCTTGAGAATTCCCTCACCAGGACCTATGGGCTCAGCACGAACAAAGAACTGTCTTTCCTGGGCCTGGATGCCTTGGCCATGAGCTGGTTACAAGCAATGCCTCCATAGGCCCATCCCAGGGCCGGGACAATTCAAGAACAGAGTCCAAGGCATCATCAGTGAAACGGTCATTGGATCCCATCCCTGGCTGAAAGATGTGGGGCTGGCTTGTTTCGGACTGTGTGTTCACAAGCCACTGAGTCTGGCTTGACCAGGTCACATGCATTCCTCTGGGAGCTCAACTGGTCTAAGGCCAGCCTCATACATCTACATTAGCAGCTCAGAAGGTTGGCACTAGGCTATGTGGTGTGAGATTGAGAGGGTCTCATCTCCCTATGGGGCTTTCTGGATGTAGACAGTGCTGACAGTGGGTCCAGAGACCGGGGCCTGGTGGAACCAGGGCAGGCCAGAACACGTCAATAGGTAGCAGGAAGCAGGCACAGGCAGGCCAGTGCAGGAAGCCACTGGGGTGTCTAGATGTTTATTTCCCTCTCGGCTGCCTGTACCACGTTTAGACTTCCTGACTTCTGGTTTCAGCAAAGCTCATCCTTACGGTGCCTGTCTGCTCTGCGGGGGGCACACAGCAGCAACATTCCCCTTGGTCTTTCCCCATCATAGCCCTGAAATGTTTCAGCTTCCCCTCAAGCCTCACAAGCATTCTCAAGGTGGCCTAACAAATGGCCATCCTGCAACCTGAACTTACACAATTGAGGGACTTGGGGAAGCTGTAGTCACAGGGAAGGGGGACAGCAATATATTCAGGTCCATCCTGACAGGCCCTGGCTCTATACTGTCTGTGCACGGGGACCAATGTCACACCAGCCCTCCTCTGTTCTCTATCTCAGGTGGCTCCACCCATAGGCTGTCACTCGATTGCTTCAAGGACCTCACCGGACTGACCTGAGCCTACGTCCTCCTCTTAATGGGAACAAAAACCCAACAGTTATAACCTAACCAAAGCCATATCCTCAGAGCTGCAGCTGTTCTAAGTCCCATTCAGGTGGCTCTTTCCCATCTCCAGTGCAAGGAGATCTGGGCTAAACATGAACAACTGAGAGACAGAGACAGAGCAGAGTCATGGGAGACAGAGACAGTGTAAAAGAGAGACATAGAGACAGAGTGAGAGACAAGAGAAAAAGAGGGGGAGGTAAAGAGCAGGCACACTGGAGGGGAGGCAGGTGAGCAGGAAAGAACACAGCACCATGCCCCATGTTAGTATCAATGGACCCAGGGAGAGGACCCCATGTCCGGGACGGGCTAGAGACACGTTCCCCGGGCGGCACCTGTGGCTTTCCCTAATTCAGTTCATCCAGGACTCAGCAAGATGCCAGGCAGTGTTACCATTCCAGGCTATAAGTGAAGCCATGGCCCAGAGTTGTCCCCATTGCTATTGCCACAGGTGCTTGTGAATGCCAAGCCCCAAAGGGATGATGTGGTTCAGGTGTGGGCACTCGATCCACAGCAAGCACAGGTATGTGCCTTGGTCTATTAGACATCCCAAATTAAAATAAAGATATGCCCCCATGTTCCCATGATCAGTGCCAGCAGACGGACACATGAACCCAGCTGCCTGGCCCTGAGAACACAGAGAGAGGAGAGAGCGAGAGAGCGAGAGAAGGCAAGAGAGGGCAAGAGAGTGAGAGAGAGACAGAGACAGAGAGAGAGCAAGAGACAGTGAGAGAGAGAGCAAGAGCGAGGGAGCGAGAGAGCAAGAGAGTAAGAGAGTGAGAGCGAGAAAGAGAGAGTGCAAGACAGCAAGAGCAGGGCTGGGGATTTAGCTCAGTGGTAGAGCGCTTACCTAGGAAGCGCAAGGCCCTGGGTTCGGTCCCCAGCTCCGAAAAAAAAGAACCAAAAAAAAAAAAAAAGACAGCAAGAGCAAGAGAGCTAGAAAGAGAGAGTGAGAGAGATAGAGAGAGAGCGAGAGAGCGAGAGTGAGAGCGAGAGAAGGCAAGAGAGTGAGAGACAGAGACAGAGAGAGCAAGAGACAGTGAGAGAGAGCAAGAGCGAGGGAGCAAGAGAGCGAAAGAGTGAGAGGATGAGACAGAGAGCGCAAGACAGCGAGAGCAAGAGAGCTAGAAAGAGAGAGTGAGAGAATGAGAGAGCTAGAGAGAGAGGGCAAAAGAGTGAGAGAGAGAGACAGAGAGAGAGCAAGAGACAGCAAGAGCAAGGGAGCGAGAGAGTGAGAGTGAGAGAAACAGAGAGAGCGCGCAAGACAGTGAGAGCAAGAGAGCTAGAAAGAAAGTGAGAGAGTGAGAGAGCTAGAGAGAGTGAGACAGCAAGAGAGTAAGAGAGAGCGAGAGGTGTTGGGGATTTAGCTCAGCGGTAGAGCACTTGCCTAGCAAGCGCAAGGCCTGGGTTCGGTCCCCAGCTTCGAAAAAAAAAAAGAGAGAGCGAGAGAGCGAGAGAGCGAGAGAGCGAGAGGGAGCCTCAGCAGCTTCCTGAAAACCTGCTTACCATGGGGGACGAGCCTGCCTTTACATGGCTGGCATTTAGAGCTGGCACCTCTTTACTGTACATGCTATCAAGGTGAAATTTACACACAGTGAGCTCATAAGTATTCACACTGAGATCAGATGACACATGTGGTTGTGCAATGTCCCTGTGGCTCCTGGTGGCCTCCACCTCTGACACTCAAGGCACCAGTACCTGCTCTCAGGTACTGCCTCACATCTGCACTCCCAGGCTCCAAGAACACAGGAGAGGGCAAGCCAACTCCTGGATCCTCACCCTCCAGCCTGCCTTGGTCTCATCTCCCTAAGTACCTCCTCCTGCTAATCCCTGGATGTAAGTCACTCACCCCGGGAGTACCCCCACTGCTGTCGGCTACCCCTGCAGGTTCCACAGGGCCCGCACTCAGGACCTGGAAGAGAACAGAGAACGGTGTGAAGTGGTTTCCTAGTCACGCGGCACACCCTGGGAAGCAGAAGACCTTTCCTCCACCAATCACCCTGTGCCTTGAGGGCTCCCGTATGTGAGACAACTGGTGTAATAAATGCGGGGGCTCCAGGAGCCACGCCTGGACTGAAAGCACCTGGGTGTCATAAGGTGAGGCTGACTTGGCCCACCCTAATCCGGATACTGAAAGTCACACAGAGTGGAAGGATGAGGTGGTGGTCCCTACGGATGCTGTATTCACCCTCGTCGTCTGTGAAGAGAGTCTGCGGGCTTTCTAATGCTCCATGCCCGACTGACTAACAACTGCCTGTTCTGTACCCTTGGTCTCTAAGTCATTCGACCTCAGGGAGTTTGCACGGTCCTTCCTTTGAAGAGCTCTGTTTCTCCAAAACTCAGAAAAATGGGAGCAGACCCTAAGGGATAGGCAGACCCTCTGAGGATAGGAGGCCAGACAGCTGGAGATGGGTGTGTACTGAGGAGTTAGGGTGCGACGGCTGTTCCCTCCAGATGCACCTGCTGAGTGTGATGGTGAGTGTGAGCAAAGCAGCCAGTGAAGGTGGAAACAGTGTGTGTAGCGGGGACAGTGTGTGTAGGGGGGGGACCCTAGTTTCTGTCCCAACTGTGTCTTCTCGTTGCTCTGGGATGACTCCATAGGGGATGCGAAATAAAATATCCCTACCCCTGGTGCTACAGGCAGAGGGCTTTGAACCGACACATCAGGGGTGCAGGGTCATTTGGGGAGAAAATAGAACCACAAAAGACAGCCCCTTGCTGTTCAAAGCAGAGTGTAGGAAGGGCACTGTGACCTGAGTATGTCAGTGGCGAGGCGGCCTGGGAGTGTCACCCAGCCCCTGAGCCCCAGGTTTGGTGAGGAAGAAGATAAGGTCCCTCAGTGCTCATGGCTGCCTTGCTTGGGGTACAGAGATGACAAAATAGCATGAAAGGAACGCTTCCTCTACTTGGATGCTAACCTGCAAGGCAGCAGGTCTGTTGGGTGCCATGGAGCTCAGTACAGGGCCAGCAGGGAACTGTGTGTTTGAGCAGTTTGCATCATACCCCTAGGCCTCTCTCCCTGGCCAACAGCTGACTCCTACTTCCCCCTGTCCCAGGCTGCTGACTCACAGGCTGGTCTGGAGACAGGCTGGGTTCCTCTTCCTGGGTACAGGCACCGCTGAAGGCCCTGAAGGTCTCACTCTTCTGTTTGTGCTTCTCCACGGTGGCCTGAATGACCTGGACACACAGCAAAGCCACAGGCCGTCAGCAAGCCCGGGAAGGACACTGAGAGCTCAGGGTCTAGGCGTCCACAGAGCACCCCTGGACATTTTACCCTGACTCTCTGCCCTGGATCCAACAAGACCAAAGGGACTGGGTCCAGAAAGACTATACCTAGCCCAAAGCCCCCCATGGCCCTTTCCTGTTCCTTACTCGTGGAGAAGGGACTCAAGCAAGTAAATGCATTAAGAGACTTCTGGAACCTAAAGGCATGTATGAAGACACCCATGGTCACTGCCTCCCTTGAGACATGATGACAGGCAGTGCTAGGGTTAGGGAAGAGCTCCTGGGTCGCGTGGCCCATGTGGGATGGCCGTATTGTAATAACATTAGGATGTAAGCCACACTCAGTGATGCAAGTCTGAACCTCAACCTTCGGGATACCAAGGCAGGAGGGTTGAGGGTTTGAGGCCAGTGTCGGTTCCTAGCAAAACCGTATCTCAAAAACACAAGAGCTGTCCATGTAGCCAGGCAGCAGGGAACTTGCTGAAACAGGTCCCCAGACTCTAGGTTTGACCCACAGGAAGGACAGACAGACAGCACAGACTTGAGAAGCGTCACCTGAATCCATTCTTTCTTCTCTTCTTCGGTCCTACAAAGACAAAGTCAGCATCTTAGCGGTGCATCCTTGGATACTCCCTGTGTGCCTCCCTAGCCGCTCACTGCCTTGTAACCGCAACTCCAGGCTGGAAAGGCAGTTTCAGTGTTCAGAGCACGTGTGGCCCGATTTCGGCCAGGCTCATCTTGCAGATCGAAATTGCCCTGGACCCTGGTGGGTGATTACAAAGCTGTCCCTCCATAGGTGAAACGTGACAGATTGGATTCCCCACACACAGCCAATGAGAGTTCAAGCTTAGAGGACAATGTGACCTGATAGAGCGGACATGCCACACGCTGACCAGAAATGAGACTCAGGCTGTCAGCATCGGACCCTGTGACGATTTTCCAGACAGGGTTTCTCTATGTAACCCTGTCTGTCCGTCCTGGAACTCACTTTGTAAACCAGGCTGGCCTCGAACTCAAAGAACTGCCTACCTCTGGCTCCTAAATGCTAGGATTAAAGGCGTGTGTCATCACACTTGGCTCCTGTTGATGGTGTAAGAAATTATGGTTTATTTAACTTATTTTTGTGTACGTGTATGGGTGTATGCGGCACCTACAGAGGTCAGAGGGCAACTCCCAGGAGTTGACTTTTTCTTTCTATGCTGCTGGTGCCACCAAAGGATGGCACTCAAGATACCAAGCTTGGCACCAGGTGCTTCTGCCCACTAAGCCGTCTCATTGGTGCCAGTTAATAATATGGGTAGGGGGCGTTGGGGACTTGGCTCAGTGGTAGAGCGCTTGCCTAGCAAGCGCAAGGCCCTGGGTTCGGTCCCCAGCTCCGGAAAAAAAAATAATAATATTGGCAGGGAAATATGTAAGGTTATAGGATGAATGCTGACACACTAGCTGAAACCAGCAAGGTGAAGGACTGCTGTCCTGGTCGGGTTTTTCCCCACTGACACATGGGGGCTTCTCTAGGAAGAGGAACATTAGTTGAGGGAGAGCCTCCATCAGATTGGCCTGTAGGCACGTCTATGAGGCATTTTCTTGATAAATGACTGACGTGGCAGAAGCCAGTATGGCTGTGGGTGGGGACACTCCTTGGCAGGTAGTCCTGGGTCGCATAAGAAAGCAGGCTGAGCAAGCCATGGGAACAAGGCAGTAACGAGGTTCCACGGTTTGAGTTCCTGCCCTGACTTCCTTCAGTGTCAGATGTGACCTGGAAGTGTAATTAAAATGAACCCTTTCTCCATACGTTGATTTTAGTCCCAGTGTTTTAGCACAGCAGTAGAAACCCTAACCAAGATGCATGCCATTTGGAATAGCCCTTTGCTTGAGCATGTGCATACATGCTCATGTGTACACATGTGTGTAGAGGGCAGAAGTCAATATCGTCTGTCTTCCTCAGACAGAGGTCAATATTATGCGTCTTCTTCAATCACTATTCACCTCACTTTTTGATGCAGGACGTCTTACTGAATGGAGCTCACTAATTCTACTAGGGTGGGTGGAGGGCAAGCCACAGAGACTCTGCCTGACCACACCTCCACAACACTGGGATTTCAAATACGCACATCTGTGTCTGGCTTTCTATGTGCGTGCAGGGGATCTGAACTCAGGTCCTCATGCCACGTACCAAGTACTTTACCCACTGAGATATCGTCCCACCTTTGATTTAAACACGCACGCGCACACGCACGCGCACGCATACACGCCGAACACATTGAAAGGCTGTTGCATTCGGCGAGGGTCACAGATGTTCCTGCAGCTGCGGCTGCTGGTGCCATACCGAGTCTGAAGCTCCAGGGACCTTTTTCGTCCTGTTATGATGAATGTGCGGGCAGCATTTGGTTTCACGACATCTTGCACCTGTAGAAGAAGAACACAGACAGAGGGGTTGGGGATTTAGCTCAGTGGTAGAGCGCTTGCCTAGCAAGTGCAAGGCCCTGAGTTCAGCCCTGAGTTCAGTCCCCAGCTCCGAAAAAAAGAAAAAAGAAGAAAGAAAAAAAAAAAGAAAAGAAATACTCAAGTTAATAAAGATGGAAATGGGGCTGGGGATTTAGCTCAGTGGTAGAGCGCTTACCTAGCAAGCGCAAGGCCCTGGGTTCGGTCCCCAGCTCCGAAAAAAAAGAATAAAAAAAAAAAAAAAAAAAGAACACAGACAGAGCAAATGAATACCAGTCACCAGGTTAGCTGTTCTCTAACACACACCCAAGCTCTGTCATCAGAGCTATTAACTGATTGATTGATTAATTAATTAATTAATTATCCTGTGGAAGTAGCAGAGTGACTCCACGGGCTCCCAGATCTGTAACGTGGGGACACTGAGGCTCAGAAGAAGAGCAGACCGCTGGCCTTGCCCATACAGAGCTGGGCCTCAGGCTCTGTGTTTAGACTGCCGCTTGGTAAAGGCACCTACCCATTAGGCCTCCTTTGTTAGTCCTTCCCTCCTCCCCAGCTAGCCTTGGCACAGCCTTTCCCTCCAGCATACAGGGCTTTGCCTCCCAGCACAGCCATACCCCTTGGGAGGGATGAAGATCGTACAAGATGCTTGACTCTGTCCTTCAGCAGGTGCTTGAGCCCACATGGGCAGGTGCATGGTGAGTTTAAAGGTGTGCACTCAGACAGAATTGATGGAGTAGCGTCATGTCCTTGAGGGCTCTCAGATTGAACCCTCTTCTATCAGCACAAAACCACAGGCCAGTGTAGAGTAGGTCCACGCTCCATTCTAAATCAATGGCCTGAGTTTCACTTCTAGATATTTAATTGGGGTCTTGAGCCCTGTCCTCACCAAGTGACAGCCTGCCTGTTTGACCCCCATGGCTGTGAACTTTAGTCCTAGCCTCCTGTTCCCTTCAACAAGAGGCTATCAGGGACCTTACAGAAAGTATAATCAAGACCATAGGGAACACTAGTTAGTATACCAGGGCCTTTGAAGATGCTGCCCCAGAAACCTCTGAGCCGCAGAGGGGCCATCAAAGTTATGCCTGATTGTACCCCTTCCAAGGCATAAGAGGGGGAGAGCGGGACCCACTCACCTGGAGATCAGAGATGTCCATTTTCTCCCGTACACTGAACTTCTGGCCCATGAGCCTTAGTTTGGGTACGCAGTAGAGCATCACATTGTTGAACTGTAAGAAAGACGTCGTGGGGAGTGGTGTCACAGGGAGCCCCTCACAAGGGACCCATATAAGCTTTATTCAGTGTCATAGAGTAAAATATATTTTCTAAAAGATGCACACACTCCTTTAAGCACAACCCTCCAGAGGTTTAGTCTGAGCCTATATTGGACAGCAATGGTCCCACCAGACACCAGAGACTAACAAACAAAATCCCAGTCCCAGGAAAGGGTTACGTCTTTCGGAGTTGTTGGCCATTGAGATCCCATAAACGCCAACTAGTACAGGTTACTGCTAATGGTTACCCTCTAGAATTTGGTGATAAAATGCTACTTCTGCAAACACCACATACTTAGTCTCCATCTAGAACATGGAGAAATCAAGTCAGAACTGACCTAAAAGCTTCAACCCCACTGAATAGCTTTCCATAGTGTTGAAAGATGCTATACGCTTTATCAGAGGAGAGACGTGAACATAAATCACACCCAGATATGAACCCTGTAAGTTACAATAACAACTGGCCGGGCAAGATACAACCGCTGGTACAATAGAGACATGAAAGTCATGGGAGTGACCGATCACTTTCTGATTGGACCTAAGTCCCATTCCACAAGATGAAACCCATACCTAGTGCTATTATTCAGCCAACAAATTGTGGTTAGGTATGTCAAAGGTCCTAGGTTAAAAAAGGAAACTTGCAAAGATACAGTTATTTATTCAAGAATAGATCTGGACTATGAGTGTAAGGCGGTGGTAGGGTGTTTGCCTAGCAAATGTAAGGCCTTGGGAAGAACCAAGAAGCGGGGAAGGAGAAGAGAGAGGAGATAGGGGAAGCAGAGAAGTAGCTACAGAAAAAGAACTGTGTCTCTTCTGCATGTAAGGTACTTGAATGGATCCCTCACTATAATTCCTTCCTGTCTTTCCCCTCCCTCAAAACCAGAGCTTGGTTCTGGGGACAGGTGAGATTGTGATGTTTGGCTACAATTCTTTGTATTTCATTTGCTGGACTCCAAGGTGTATGAAAAATAGAAAGCTGGCAGGTCTGGCTGGGCCCTTCTTTGAATGGATGCCATAGATGCTAGCAGAAAAAAACAGCACAGGATGCGTGGGACTCTGGAAGGTGGAGAAGAACTCATGCTATAAGGAACATAGATTTTAGATGAAATTTTAGCAGAAAACAGGACAAGACCATTAGCAAGAGATAGCCCCCAAAAACCTATCTGGAAGGCTATAGAAGAATCTCCTTCTTGGGCTTCTGAATCTTTCCAGTACTATCCAGGGTCTGAGAAGGCATATGAGGGAGTTCTAGGCCTCGGATGGCAGGCTGGCTCACCAAGAAGAGGTGTCGGTCCTGAGTGGTGCCATTCTTGGCTGATAACTTCTGGATGTTGCCCTCCTTGATCAGCTCATTGGCTGGGTTAACGATGTCCTCCTCCCCACCCAGCTGCTCATACACCTCTAAGAGCTTGTGCATTTTCTCCTGCAAGAGACACAAGACCCAGGGAACTGCTGTGGACCCCGAGGTGAGCAAAGCCATTCTCTACATCTGTGACCCAGAGTCCACTGTAGCAATGAAACGACTGCCAGTGAAAAGGGAGAAAAACACAGGGGGACATTTTAGCTGGGTATTAAAGGGTGACTAGAAAATCATCATTCAGAAACTAATAAATCACAAACCTCTGTTGCTATGTGTTAGGGGCTGTTCTACACTAGTCATATTTTAATTATTTAATTCTGACACATACTCTATGGCGTAAGTGGCATGGTTATCCCCAACTTACAGACAAGGAAACTTATGCATGCAGGAGTTAGTTGAGTCGCTATGACTCAGACTGGGCCAATCTACATGTTACTTTCCCCAGGCCTGGTTGGGGATCATAATGCCCAAAGTTACAATGGGGACAAGGTTAGTAGCTCATGCCCCTAGCTCTTGATTAGAATTCAACACTACTCAAAGTAGAATCGAGCCTGTAGGGATTTTGACAATAGCAACATGGGCTGGGGCAGGACCTACTGGTCCTGAGGTGTCCCGTCCTTTGACTTGTGATTTCTACTTGGGTATTTAAAAGCAGGCAGGTCTGGGGCCCTTCTTTGTATATATGCTATAGATGGTAGCAGATCAAACAGCACAGGATGCATGGGACCCTGGAGGGTGGGGAAGAACCCATGACCTTGCAGGAACTGTCAGGTATATAAAGGATTCAGATGTCATCCTGACATGTCCTGGGGAGGTGGAGCATGCATCTGGCTTGCACTGGGAAGGTAGGCATATACCTACCTGGTCTGTACAGAGGGAGGTTGAGCGTACACTTGTTATTACTAGGTAGTACTAGGATATGCACCTGGCATGTCCTGGGGAGACTGATGGGGTCCACCCGGAATTAGGGGTGAAGGTGCTTGCTTATATGGCCTACCACCTCACTCTCCCTGCGTGTTCTTCGCTTCCCTACAACAGCAGTCTGAACTCACCATCTTCCTAATGGCAGCATTGGAGTGGTCAGCAGCTATAGAGATGAGTTCCAAAGACCCTGCATGAGGAGGAGAACTAGTGAGCCTGGGCCCGTGGTAAGGCCGCAGGTTCTCACAGGAGATGTTCACACCGATGATGTCATGGCTTCCAGTGGGAGGCCTTGTTCCTGCACTTGGCCTTTCTCGGTGTGCCCAGACTGCTCCCGAGGTCTGGCACAGAGAAGGGACAAGGCCCAGAACCATTTGTTGAGCCTGCTGGGGCCAACACCAAATGAGACCCCCCCCAACTCTCTTACACAGTTCCCAGCCCTGTGCTGCCCACTGGGTTACATTGGTCATGGCTCCTGAAATAGGAACACCCTCACTTGAGGGGCCCATGGCTGGGCCTAAGCTCCGAATGGAGCCAGTGTTTGGCAGTGCCTTCCCCAGACAGTCTTCCCATGTGACAGGAAAAGACTAAATCACTTTCGTAGCCATGAGCCTCTCTGTCTCTGTCTCTCTCCCCTCTGCCTTCCTCTGTGTGTCTCAGCCCAAGTTTCTCAGCCTCCTCCAGAGACCACCCTCCCCCCCCAGCCTCTTGGCCACCTTCACTTACTCTCAGCATCCTTCCGGTCCGGGGCATCCCTGGGGAGCCGCTTTAAGTAGTCCTTGAGCAGCAGCTCATAGCGGGGGACCCTCTGCACAGGCTCCAGCATGTGATGCTGCAGGGTCAAGTTCCCGCACACCTCCTGCTTCTGTGGGGACAGAGAGCACACGTCGGGTCACCGTAGGGTCTCGCCCCTGTTACTGTCAGAGTAGTCCCCGGAGGCTGCCTGGGGCCTCCTGATTTTCAAGACGCGATTGGCATAGACCACATCTCACAGCTGGGGAAACTGAGGCTCAAAGGTGTCTAACGATAGAGGAACCGGAACTCTGCGTGGGCAGGCTTGGACTGAAGAAAACAACTGCCTCCTCTCACGAGAGTCCCCCTCAGGTCCACCTCCTCTCTGTCAGGTGGAGGCTAACTGTGCCTAACTCTCCCAATATCAGTCCTCATGCCTTGAAGCTGCTGGGTGTCCTTCTGCAGAGTCCCTGCAAGATGAATGACAGAGCAAGCAGGCAGCTGCTGCAACCCTACCCCTGTACTGTCCCTTGCTCTCTACATCTCCCCTCCTCCCTCCCGATCCCAGCTCCCCTCTTGCCACACTTCTGTGTCTTCTTGCTGCATGCAGACGGTGCACATCTTCGTCCTGCACGCTAGCTCATCTGCGACGACTGCTAGCAATCTCTCACCTCCATGCTCACCTTGGGCTCTCCGCCATGCTGCTGGTCCTTCTGCCTCTGCCACTCTCTGAGAGCTGAAAGAGCCTGCCATTTCTCCCACTATCTGAAGCCCTGCCCCTAGCAACTTCAGGGCCCCAGCTACCCACACTTCCTCAGGCCCCAGAACAAAACTTCTGATGGAGAAGGACCCAGAACTGTCTAGGGTCCAACAGGGTCTGGGGATCTGAACTCAGGTCCTTGTGTTTACACTGGAGCACTCTGCCCACCAAGCCATCTTGTCAGCCCCTAAACAATGAGTTTTTGGTTTTGTTTTTGGGTTTTTGGAGACAGTTTCTCTGTTTAACAGAGCCGTGGCTGACCTGGACTCTATTCATAGACCAGGCTGGCCTTGAACTCACAGAGATCAGCCTCCCTCTGTTGGGATTAAAGGCATGCACCACCACCCCTAGCTTTTTTTTTTTTAATGATAGTTGTGCTTAAGTTAAAAAAATCTGAGTGTTGGTGCTGGGAAGATGGCTCAAAGTTTAAGAACACTTAAAACTTAATTCTAGCAACTACATGACTGACAACCATCGGAAATCTAGTTATGGAGTTTTCTGACATCCTCTTCTGACCTCCTGGGGCACCAGACAGACATGCACACAGTTCATGGACATACATGGAGGTAAAACACTCACACACATAAAATAAAATTAAAACAAAACTCTGGGGCTGGGGATTTAGCTCAGCGGTAGAGCGTTTACCTAGGAAGCGCAAGACCCTGGGTTCGATCCCCAGCTCCGAAAAAAAAAAAAAAAAAAAAAAAAACAAACAAAACTCTGAGTGTCATGTGTTCACTTGAGATCCCAGTGCTGGAAAGGCAGAGATAACCGTGTATCATTGGCCAGTTAGCCTAACAGAGTCATTGAGCACTGGGTTCAATGAAAGACCCTGCCTCAAAAAAAATAAGATGGGAAGAGAGAGAAGATACACGACACTGACCTCTGACCTTGCCGTGCACATACACAGATATGAGCTATGATGGTTTGCATATGCTTGGCCCAGGGAGTGGCACTATTAGAAGGTGTGGCCTTGTTGGAGGAAGTGTGTCACTGTGGGGGTGGGCTTGAAGACCCTCCTCCTAGCTGCCTGAGGATGCTCAGACTGTTCCTGGCTTCCTTCAGATGAAGATGTAGACCTCTCAGCTCCTCCTGCACCAGGCCTGCCTGGATGCTGCCATGCTCCTGCCTTGATGATAATGGACTGAACCTCTGAACCTGTAAGCCACCCCCAATTAAATGTTGTCCTTTATAAAACTTACATTGGCCACAGGGTCTGTTCAAAGCAATAAGACCCTAACTAAGACATGAGCATATGCACACATATGTACACAGGCATACATCACACAGACAGATTGTTTCAAGCAAGAATAAAGGGAAGATGTGGGATGGTTGGTCCCAGGGCTTCACAGCTTCTTCCTGCTAGAGACTTAAGAATAGAGGCAAGAGGGGAAAAGGACTTTGCTCCAGTGAAACTCACACAGAGGCACAGCCCAAATTGAATCATGAATAAACCACAGATAAGCCCAAAGCCAAGAGGTAGCCAAGGGCAGAGCCTGTCCTAGAGAGGAGAACTCACCCTGATAATGAGAACAGTGTGTGTTTTAGTTTGGCTTATGAACCTCAGAGAGAAAAAGGGCAAAGAAAACTTTCAAGTGCATCACTGGGATAGCTGGCGGCCGTGTGGGCTGTGAGGGGACAGTACTGTGACAGCCGAGTGGGGGTTCTTGATTCCAGTCACCACGTGGGCGTGTGAGAGATGCTCCCTCACACTTAGTGATGACGGCAGCAGTGTCTGCAGATGAGTTTCAAAAGACAATGGCCGTCATATGTGCTTAGAGATCAAAGGAAAGGGGACAGAATGTAACGTCTGTAAGTTTTGCCTTCATGTGGTCATTCCTGGGTATGCTGTATACACTGGCTGAAACTAGATCTCACCCAGGCTTGCTTATCAGCCCCAGAACTACCTGTCTCTGTGACCCTACCCTCAGCCCCACGTACTAGGGTTCAGACACAGGCCACCATGCCTGCCTTTACCTTGTGTTAGAGATCCAAACTCAGGCTCCCTCTAGCCTTAAGTTGGTCACCTTACAAACCCTTGGTAAATGTTTGGACTTCTTTAAGGATTATAATTTAAAATATGCTTTGGATTAAGCAAAGGAATTCTCCAGAGACCAAGGGGAATGTGATGGTCATTTGACCCCATTTTATTTAGGTCTAGGCTTCCCAGCCTTAGCCACAGACATCTGCTAAGGAGGATTTTTCTGTTGTGGGCCATTCTGTGCACTGTAGACCTGCCCCAGGTTCTACCCTCCAGGTACAAGAAGCAACATCGGTGTCAGTAGACACAGACCAGGTCTTTGTCGAGAACTCTGAAATGTGCTGAGGCCAAGATTTACTGTTATTGTAGTGGTAATGGGTTATTTGATTTTGTTGTTTGTTTTCCTTGGACGTGGTCTTACTGTGTAGTGCTGTCTGGTCTAAAACTTGCTATATAGACTGTTCTGGCCTCAAACTCACAAAGATTTGCTTGTCTCTGAGTCCTGAGTGTAGAGATTAAAGGCACGTGCCTAGCCTGAGACCCTGTCTGTGGTGGTTTGAATATGCTTGGTCCATGGGAAGTGCTACGATCAAGAGGTGAGCCCGTAGGGCTGGAGAGATAGCTCAGTGGTTAAGAGCACTGGCTGCTTGTCCAGAGGTCCTGAGTTCAATTCCCAGCAACCACATGGTGGCTCACAACCATCTGTAATGGGACCTGATGCCCTCTTCTGGTGTGTCTGAAGACAACGACAGTGTACTTATATGAAATAATAAATAAATCTTAAAAGAAAAACAAAAACAAAAACAAAAAAACTTTTCGAAGTTGAAAGAAGAGTGTGTACGTCACACTACCTGGATGGTGTGGATGACGTCCTTAAACTGCGGAGAACGCTGGGTCCACGTGCTCACTAGCCCCATTGCTCTGTCAAAGTTCTTGACGTACTCGCCATACATCTTCAGGAACGGAGCCAGTTTCTGCAGGATGTCTCCGAGACGAGGCTTTGTATCCCTGTGTGGAGAAGCATGGTCACTGGATGAACAGTCTAGGTGGCATGGTGCTGATGCCTCGTGCTGTGGTCCTAAGAACACTGGTCACCCTCTCTGAGTGCTTTCACCAAACACCTCAACAGCACAGGCTGAGGACCAGTGCCCATAGAGAAGAACTTAACAGCAGTGCTGTCCTTGAGGGGCAGGCCACAGTTATGAAAGATGGCCAGTGAAGTGTCACTCTAAATGAGTGGAAATGGTGGGTCAACACACTGCTACCAAAGCCAGGGAGAGAAGAGGACTTTGCAGGACCGGTTATGAAAACTTTTGAGTACACCGAGTAAACAAATAAACTCTAGGAAGCCAACACCGTAATCATGATTGTGTAGTTATTTCTTCCCCATTAAAACATCCCCTCCAGAGGGAGAATCCTTAAGACCTAGGAAGTAAAACCTACCAGGCTCAGGAAGTAACCAAAACTTCAGGAAGCTCCTGAAACTTACAAGATTCACAAGGCCTCTTCCCAAGATCATATAAGCACTAACAATTGCATGGGAGAGACTTTTCACTCCACCAGGCTGCCCTTAGTCTGTGAAAGTGTAGAACTAGAGTTTCATAAAGGTTACTCATTGTCAGAGCCCAAATGTGCAGAACTAGAGTTTCATAAAGGTTGCTCATTGTCAGAGTCCGATGTGCAGGGCCGGACGTGCCTGAGGGAGAGCCAGAAATAGGACTTGCCAAACCAGCTATTAGCCCCAAGGACATTGATCATCTGTAGCCACCCCCTCCCCTTCCTTCACCCTCCTGAGTGAGATGAGCCACCCTACCTGCCTGCCAAGCTGCTAGAGAGCACGTACTCCTTGCTGATGTCATTTCGCGCCGAAAGTAACTGTGCACCATTTGAATTGACCAATCATGTGCACCCGCGCGAATGCCCCTAACCTCCCCTATATAAACCCCCGAGTTTGGAAGCTCGGGGTCGATTCCTCTGTCTCCTGTGTGAGATACGTGTCGACCCGGGATCCCGCTAAGACCCGGGATCTCGTTAATAAAGCTACCTCGTGCTTTTACATCAAGAATGGCTACTCGTGATTCCTGGGGGCACCCCACCCCGCGATCGGAGCGAGAGACGCGGCTCCCCGTTTTGGGGTACGCTCTTTCTTTTTTTTTTTTTTTTGTTCTTTTTTTTTTTTCGAAGCTGGGGACCGAACCCAGGGCCTTGCGCTTCCTAGGTAAGCGCTCTACCACTGAGCTAAATCCCCAGCCCCTGGGGTACGCTCTTTCAAAAGAACTCTAGGAATCCAACTTTCCTGAGTCCTCCCCTGCTGTGGCCACCTTTAAATCACCTCAGTAAACCTAGTGCTTAAGCAACCCCGGTAAACTCACTGCTTCAACTAAGCTGGAATTGGGTACAATTCTTTCTTTCTTTCTTTCTTTCTTTCTTTCTTTCTTTCTTTCTTTCTTTCTCTCTCTCTCTCTCTTTCCTTCTTTCTTTCCTTTTCTTTCTTTCTTTCTTTTCTTATTTTATTTATTTATGTATTTATTTTTATGTTTTGGACTGTAACTGGTGCCCTATCTTGGGTGAATAGACGTTCACAGGAAAAACCAAAGTTGTAGTTTCTGATCTTAGAACTCTCTTTTGGAGATTTATCCTTAGTAATTACCAAAACCAAAGGGGAAAAAAGGCACAGACACAAAGCCACCACTTGGTGCTCCTATGAAGCTGTGCACAGGGTTTGGTTTTACGACTTGAACAACTGGAGATGCAAGACAAGAGGCCGAGTACCGTCATCATCACAGGACTGGGTTGATCCTCTGTGGGCTTACGGTAGGGTCTCCAGGACAAGGAGGGAGAAGGCCTGTGCTGCCAGACATGGACTTTGTCACCAAAAGTCCACACCCAGTTCTAACTAAACACCTGGAGGACACAGTGCAACTTGCTCTGCATAACAAAGTGGCCCAGCCACAAGCCCAGCCAAGGAAGGTAGGCAAACTTCCAGCTTCCCAAAACTCAGGGGAGCATAGTAAAAACTGTGGGCCTCTCCCGTGTCATTGCAAGAATCCTGGCTTGCAGCTTTTGATAAAAATTGGGAAAAGCTGAGGATCACAGAAAAAAGAGGCACCTGGAACCACTCCTTGGGCGTGGTTTTTAAAAGCAAAAGTAGCTACAGACAGAGAGAGGAAATAAAACACCACCACTGTTCATTGCTTTCCCTCCAGACCTCAAATCTCATCTAGATACATAAACCCTAGAGACATCAAAGAGACACCAGTCAAGGTCACCACCCAGGAAGAGGTGGGGCTGGGGTTGCCTGGAAGGGAAGAGAGGTACCCAGTCCTCCATGAGACGGATCCTACCCCAAAGAACCTGCCAGGCTTCCAGGCAGATGAACTCCTGGCTTTAGGGGCCCTGGGGGGCCCTGGACCACGCTTACCACTCCTCTGTGATCCTCTTCTTCAGTCCAGGCAGGAGGAACTGCCCGTGGAAGCGGTAGATAGAAGAGATGTTAGAGAAGATGCCCGTGGTGACTTCCGGAGGGATCCCTGCTTCTGTCAGCTTGGCACAGAAAACCTGAGCACAGAGAAGCCCCACAATGACCACTGAGTAGGAGCGACTCAGACACCTGCCACGTCAGCGGACTCTTGGGCTCCTCTCCCTTTTAATTTAAAATTTGTATTTTACTTTAGAGTGTGTGAGTGTGTGTGGTGTGTGTCTGTGTAGTGTATGTGTGTATGTGTGCCTGAGTATGTGTGATGTGTGAATGGATGTGGTGTATATGTGTGCGTAATGCATACACCTGTGTGTGTATAGTTTTATGTGTATAGAGGAGAGTGTGTGTGGTGTGTGTCTGTGTAGTGTATGTGTGTATGTGTGCCTGAGTATGTGTGGTGTGTGTGAATGGATGTGGTGTATGTATGTGTGTGTGTTGCATACACCTGTGTGTATATAGTTTTATTGTACGTAGGATGTGTGTGTAGTATATGCGTGGTATGTGTGAGTGTGTGTGATGTGTGTGAGTGGATGTGGTGTATGTGTATAATGCATACACCTGTGTGTGAATATGGTGTATGTGTGTGTAGTGCACATACCTGTGTGTGTGTGTGTGTAGTTTTATATGTGTATAGGAGTGTGTGTTGTGTGTGAGTGTGGTGTATGTGTGTATAGTTTCATGTGTGTGTGAGTGTGTGGTCTGCGTGTAGTGCACATACCTGTGTATGTGTGTGCGGAAGCCAGAGGAAGACACCAGTGTCCTGCTGTCACTCCCCACCACATTCTCTTGAGGCAGGGTCTAGAACTAGGTTAGCAACCAGCGAATCCCAGCAGCCCTTCTGTCTTGCATCTCCGTGGTGCTAGGGTTACAAGTATGCACTTTTAAAGGATAAGGATCTGTTTACTTTATGCTAATGAGTGCTCTGTCTGAGTTATGTCTGTGTCCCGTGTGTGTGCCTTGTGCATCAGAGCCTCTGGACCTGGGGTTACAGATCGTCGTGAAAGCCCTATGTTGGTGCTAGAGACCAAACCCAGATCCCAAACCAGACAGATCCTCTGAAGAGTAGCCGGTGCTTCCAACAGTTAGCCAATGCTCCAGCCCCGAAGCGTGCACCCAAACGGGTGGTTTGAAGTCTGGGGGTGGAGAGAACCTGATTCCCAGCCTATGGATTACCTGGTCCAGCAGGTGCAGCCGCTTCACGTAGGCTTCCTCCGTGTGCAGGAGCTCCTGGGCAATGTGAAGCAGCTTCTGTGGGTCAGAGCACTGCAGAGAAAAGGGTAGCCACTTAATGGGAGAGGCGCACCAAACAAGGGGACACCAGGATGCCCAGGGGACGGAGAGAGCAGGAGGAGGCTCCTGGTTTTCAGATGTGGTACTGGGTTCTCTTAGATGCTATTTCCAAGGATGGTTCTATTAAAAGCACAACAGTTTCTGCCCAGTTCCCGAAGGCTACTGCAGTCTAGATGGAATGCTTACGTTTCTGGACCTTTAACTAGCGAGCAGCCATAGTAACCACATCAGGGTCCACTGCACAGCTGGGGTGCAGCTCAAACTGAAGAAAATTTGCCTACCGTGCACAAACCTGGGGTTCCATCACCAGTAAAACACACACACACACACACACACACACACACACACACACACACACTAATGTAAAGTGACATCAACAAGACATTGGGCCAACAAGCTGCAGATCCTCCACAGAGACACAGATGGTATAGTATGCAGACCGGATCATGTGTGAGGACTGTAGACACAAACCAAGCAGCCACAGTACCTACAAATACACTCCAAGGATGGAAGCCCAGGAGAAGGTGGAAGATGCCTGTCTTAGTCCAGTTGCTTGGCAGATAACAATACCTGTGCTCCTCCCACAGCAGGGCTCCTCCCACAGCAAGGCTCCTCCCACAGCAAGGCTCCTCCCACAGCAAGGCTCCTCCCACACTAGGACTACTAGGCTTGCAGGGCAGAAACAGAAAGCTCAGACAAGCACTGATATGTCTGGTTCCTCAGAGGTCTACCCACGGGGATTTGGGACTGTGGACTCTGTCTTCCATGAGTAGAAAGCAGAAGAATCCAGAAACGGAAAAGCAAAAGCCAGCAGCACATTAGAGTTCTAGTCAGGCACATGCCTGAGCTGTGCTGATGGATAAAGGTGGCCTAAAGCTTGCGCACAATCAGGAGAGGTGGTTTCTTTAAATGTCCCCATTCAGCCAAAACTAAAAGCAAGAAACAAAACTTATAAACCGTACATAGAAGCAGAATATGGTCAATCAGAGGACGAAAACAACCCCCAAACTGACCCTAAAGAAACAGATGGGGGGGGGGTGGGCTGGAGAGATGGCTCAGTGGTTAAGAGCACCGACTGCTCTTCCAGAGGTCCTGAGTTCAAATCCCAGCAACCACATGGTGGCTCACAACCATCTGCAATGGGATCCGATGCCCTCTTCTGGCTTGCAGTTGTACGTGCAATACTAACAGACATTAACAACAACAACAAAAAAAATCTTTTAAAAAAGACAGACAGACAGACAGACAGATCCAGGGCTCAGGGGATTGACTCAGTAAAGTCCTTGTCATGTAAACACAGAGCCCACGTTCAGTCCTCAGCACTTACATAAACAGCCAGGCATGGTGGAATGCTATTGTAATTCAAGTACTGGGGAGATAGAGACAGCTAGATACTTGGTGCTCTCTGGCCAGCCTACCCAGATCCCTGTGAGAAACGCTGTCTCAAAAAAACCCCAAGGGATAGTATCTAAGGAGTGACATCAGGTTGTACTCTGGCCTCCACACACTAGAACACATACGTGCATGTGTGCCTGTGCACACACAAAGAGATCTATGAGTTTCCTGATATGAAAAGCCCATATACATGTCATAGAGGTGCTCAAAAAAAAAATCTAAAACTAGATAGAGTAGGAACAAGGAACACCATCAACAGGGATAAAAACAAAACCATTCAAAAGAATGAAGTGGACATTCTGGAGTTGACTGGCCTGAGGAACTCATAGAGAGGGTCGAAAGAAACAGCAAACTCGGAGAGAAGTAGTTCAGACCAGTAAAGTTGCTGTTATCTTTCTTCTCTTTGTTATGTCTCTGTGAATAGGTGTCTTGCCTGCTTGTGCCCGTGCACCTGTGCATGCAGTACCCCCTGTGGCCAGAAGAGGGCATTAGATCTCCAGGTCTGGGGTTACAGAGGGCTGTGTGCTACTGTGTGGATGCCAGGTATCAAACTAGGTCCTCTGGAAAAGAAGCCAGTGCTCTAACCACTGAGCCATCTCTCCAGTGCCACATCCTGCCTCTTTTTTTTTTTTTTTGAGATTTAATCATTTTTATTTTATGTATATAAAACTTTTGCCTGCGTGTATACATGTGTACCAGGTGTGTGTCTGATGCCTGAAGAGGCCAGAAAGAGGGTGTCATATCCCCTGGAAATGGAGTTACTTATGGTTGTGGGTAATGGGAACTGAACTCCGGGTCCTTTGCAAGAGCAACCGGTGCTCTTTACCCACAAGCCATGTCTCTAGCTCCCCAAAAAAGTCACTTAAAGTCAGAATCAGTGGAGAAAAGCAAGAAAGAACGGAGAAAAGCATCAAGACTCTAAAAGTGTCGACTTTCAGGATACCTTCGGGTAGACCAAGATCTCCGTATGGGGGGTCACAAAGGGTAAAAAGACAGAAAGCATTTGCAGAAATGATCCCTGAAGACTTCCTCCATCTCAGGAAAGAAGTGGCCACACAGGTTCAAGAAACTCAAAGAACTCCGTGTAGAATAAGGAACCAGCCACCTTGTTCATGCTTATAAGCTGAGGCAGGAGAGTGGTGAGGTGGACGCCAGTCTGGGTTACACGGAGAGACCCTGTGACAGTAACAAAGGAGGGGGTACACCAAGGCACCGTATGATAAAAATATCTAAGTCACAGGCAATATTAAAGTAAGAGAGCAATATAAGAGAGGCAGCCAAGGGCTGGAGAGATGGCTCGGTGGTTAAGAGCACTGACTGCTCTTCCAGAGGTCCTGAGTTCAAATCCCAGCAACCACATGGTGGCTCACAACCATCTCTAATGAGATCCAATACTCTCTTCTGGTGTGTCTGAAGACAGCAGCAGTGTACTTATATATAATAAATAAATCTTAAAGAGAGAGAAAGAGAAGGAGAGAAAGGGAGAGAGGGAGAGAGGGAGAGAGGGAGAGAGGGAGAGAGGGAGAGAGGGAGAGAGGGAGAGAGGGAGAGAGGGAGAGAGAGAGAGAGAGAGAGAGAGAGAGAGAGAGAGAGAGACAGTCTATCTCATTTCCAGGTGCTCCCTCAAGGGATGTTTGAGGGCCAGAGGGAATGGACTGATATTAAGCATGCTAAGAAGAAACATCATCAGCTGAGACTATGGTATCAGGTGAAACTCTCCTTCAAAGACAAAGAGAAATGAAGATTTTTCCTCAAAAAGACGGGACAAATGGCTCAGCCGTCAGGAGCACTTGCTCCTCTTGCAGAAGAACAGGGTTTGATTCCCAGCCCCCACACAGTGGCTCAAAACCATTTGTAACATGGTCTTCTGACCTCTGTGGACACCAGGCATGCATGTGGTCCCCATACGTACGTTTTGGGCAAAATACCCATATACATAAAATAAGACAGAATTTTGAAGAATTTTTTAAAAATGGTTTTAAAAATCAAAGGCTGAGGGAGTTTATAAATACGAGACCCACACTTAAATTAAAAATGGTAAACGAGGGGTTGGGGATTTAGCTCAGTGGTAGAGCACTTGCCTAGCAAGCACAAGGCCCTGGGTTCGGTCCCCAGCTCCGGGAAAAAAAGAAAAAAAAATGGTAAACGAGTCCTAGAGAGATGGTTCATCAGTTAAGAGTTCTTGTTGTGCTGGGACCGAGTTCAGACCCCAGCACAAATGTTCAAAGCCAAGTGTCTTGCCTACATCTGTAACAGACCCAAAGGGGATGGAGACAGGAGAATCACTGGGGCTTGCTGGCTCTTTTTTTCCTGGAGCTGAGGACCAAACCCAGGGCCTTGTGCTTGCTAGGCAAGCGCTGTACCACTGAGCTAAATCCCCAACTCCCCTGGGCTTGCTGACCTTAAGCCTGAGGAAGAAAATATGGGTCCAGTTCAGGAAGAGACCCCAACTATCCTGGCTGGTTTTGTGTCAACTCGACACAAGCTGGAGTTAGCACAGAGAAAGGAGCCTCCCTTGAGGAAATGCCTCCATGAGACCCAGCTGTAAGGCATTCTCTCAACTAGTGATCAAGGAGGGAGGACCCAGCCCATTGTGGGTGGAGCCGTCCCTGGGCTGGTGGTCTTGGGTTCTATAAGAGAGCAAGCTGAGCAAGCCAGGGGAAGCAAGTCAGTAAGTAACATCCCTCCATGGCCTCGGCATCAACTCCTCCTTCCTGTCCTACTTGAGTTCCTGTCCTGACTTCCTTTGGTGATGAACAGCAATGTGGAAGTGTAAGCTGAGTAAACCCTTTCCTCCCCAGCTTGCTCCTTGGTCGTGATGTTTTGTGCTGGAACAGAAACCCTGACGGAGACATCAACTAAAAGGAAGAAACCCAGAGTGATGGAGAAGGACAGCTGCTGTTTTCTCCTGATCTATGTATGTACAGGGACACGCAACTCCTCCCCCAAACACAGACACACATATGCCAACAGTAACTAAATAAGTAAATACATCTTTGGGTGGGAGGGAGAAAGGCAGAAGGCGTCCCTTCGGGTAGAAACGACAGGACGAGGCTGAGGATGTGGCTGCATTGGTCGAGTGCTTGCCTGGAGTGCAGGAATCTCTGGGTTCAATTCCAACCCCACATAAACTGGGTGTGGGTGTGATAGCACAGACCTGGAATCCTATCACTTAAGAGCCTAAGGCAGGAGAAGTATTCATTTGGGGTCTCAGAAATAATAATAAGAGAAGCTCTCAATCTATCTTCGATGGTCTGTAACATAAACGCTCCGCGGCATCAGACCGAATGTAGCTTTAAAATGTTTTAGTAACAACGGCGGTCACTGCGCGGAAAGCATCTATGACATGCGTGCGCAAAAGAAAAATGGAAGGGGTCAACCTAGGTCACTACGAAATCAGTGAAACAAATGCAGAGAAAGACGGTGAGAGGGGAGGAGGAAGTGGGAAAGCAACAACAGCAAACCTACGAGTGGCCTTCCCGTCCCGTCCTCCCCCTTCAGTAATGACTCTGCGTGTAATCATGTTAAACTCCTCAGGGGGAAAAAATGCACAGATCAAATGAACCAAAGAAGGCTGAAGCCGGGTGTGGTGGCTGTTGCCTATAGTCCTAGCCAGAGGACTGAGCTAAGACAGCCAGGCTATGAGGCAAGTTCCGGGTCAGCCCTGAAGTGTAAGGTGAGTCAGCCCCTCTCTCTCTTCCCCCCCTCTCTCTCCCTCCTCTTCCTCCTCCTCCTTCTCCTCCTCCTCTTCCTCCTTCTCCTCCTTCTCCTCCTCCTCCTCCTCCTCCTTCTCCTCCTTCTCCTCCTTCTTCTTCTCCTCCTCCTCCTCCTCTTCCTCCTCCTCCTCCTCCTCCCCCTTCCTTCTCTTCCTCCTCCTCTTCCTCCTCTTCTTCCTCCTCCTCCTCCTCCTCGCCCCCACAACCATCCAAGACAATTGATCAGAGTAAGCTAACAAACAAACAATTACATGTTTTGTTTTGTGAGACAGATCTCCAGTAACTGAGGCAGGCCTCAAGCTCCCTGTGTAGCCGAGGGTGGACTTAAGCTTCTAATTCTCGGATTGTAGGTGCACACTATCACACCTCCTCCTCCCTAAATATGTTATTCACAAGAGACTCATTTTGTTTCTTTACATATAAGGACACACAGGATAAAAGTGGGGAAAGACAGAAGAAGACATTCCATGCAAATAGCAGCACTTCTCCCAAAATGCCTTATTGATAGCGAACAAAATAGGGCGTTGGCCACTGAAACTGATGACCTGACTTTTATTCCCTGAGTCCTCCATGGTGGAAGGGGAAGAACCCTCCACAAAGTTGTCCTCTGACTGCCCCGCCCCCTCCACATGCTAAGTAAAAAAAACAAACAAACATGTTTTTATAAATTAAAAATAGTTACACAGGGGTTGGGGATTTAGCTCAGTGGCAGAGCACTTGCCTAGCAAGCACAAGGCCCTGGGTTCGGTCCCCAGCTCCAAAAAAAAAAAGAAAAAGAAAAAAAATAGTTACACAGATCATTATAAGATCATTTTTTAAAAAAATCACCAAGAAGATATAACAAGAAGTGACGTGACCAGTGACTACTGGATGGAGAGCTAACCGGCAACAAATTCCTAGCTAGAAGCTTCAGTAACCAGCTTTCTGTAGTGGTCAGAACATCTAGACAGAAGATCAATTAAGAAAAGCCAGGTCGGGGCTGGAGAGATGGCTCAGCGGTTAAGAGCACCCGACTGCTCTTCCAGAGGTCCTGAGTTCAATTCCCAGCAACCACATGGTGGCTCACAACCATCTGTAAAGAGATCCGATACCCTCTTCTGGTGTGTCTGAAGACAGCCACAGTGTACTTATATATAATAAATGAATAAATCTTAAAAAAAAAAAAAAAAAAGAAAAGCCAGGCCTTGGAGGACAGCATGAGCAGTAGTGCCTTACAGAACACTTCACTCTGCAACAATGTAACCTACAGCGGTGAGCAGGACCGACCACGCCGCACGCAGCATGAAACTAGTCTTAACAAATTCAAAAGGCTGAAACTACTCAAAATGTCAATCACAATGGGATAAAGCCAGGAAATGGAGAGAAACTCCACAGATGCGGGCAAACCAATACAAATACACTCAGGAGGCAGAGACAGGATCCTGACGTGAACGGGTTAGCTACACTGGCCCAATAGAAGCACTGTAAGTTCAAGGACCGATCCTGACTCAATAAACAAAGTGGAGAGTGGTTCAGGAAGTTGCCTGGTGTTAGGGCCTCCACGTGCACACCCACACCTGTCCTTCCTCACACCTGTCCTTGCACCTGCACCGGTGTGTATGCCCACACACCTGTGAACATGCACACACTCAGACACTTAACAAAGTCGAGTTTAAAAAAAAAAAAAACTGAGAATGCAGCCCAGTGGTTATCCACCATGCACAAGGCCCTGGGTTCCATCTCCAGCACCAGAAAAGATAAACAAAATCTTAAACCAACCTAACCGTACACATTGAGAAACTAGCAGAGCAAAGGAAGGCTAACTAGGCCCAAGGCTAGGCCAGATGAAGGAAGGAAGTAAGAAAGATCAGAACTGAGATAAAAGACACAGAATGGAAAAACAATTTCAAAAGAGTAACCTAGCCTAAGTTGGCTTTCTGAAAAGCTCAAGAAAACACACACACCTCAGCTAGGGGGGCTTAGAGAAAGAGAGGAAGGCCAGTTATTAAAGTCAGAAACGGAAGAGGAGGTGTTGGCACAACTTGTGACGTGGAAAAAAAAAAAGCTACAAGAGAATGAGCAATTTTGTGCTAACGAGCTGTACAACCTAGAAAAGATGAGACACGGCTTCAGTGGTGAATTCTGCTAACTTTTTAAAGGAGAACTAACTCTCTTACTCTCTCTCTCTGTCTCTCTCTCTCTGTCTCTCTCTGTGTGTCTCTCTCTGTCTCTGTCTCTCTCTCTGTCTCTCTGTCTCTCTCTCTCTCTCTCTCTCTCTCTGTCTCTCTCTCTCTCACACACACACACACACACACACACACACACACACACACACACACCCCAATGAGGAAGAAGTCACATTCAACTATGGTGGTTATCAGGGATCAGGGTGCCCCCCAAGCCTTTTCTGGTAGACGCCCCCATCCCAGGAGTCCCTGTGTAAAGTGAGCATTCGGGCACACTCCCTGAGCACAGGGTGTGGGTGTTACACACCACAAATCTCTAGCCCTGCCCTCGTACCCTGTGTTGAATGCAGAGGAAGGACGGCTTACCTGAGTTGAGCCGACATCCTCCTCAGGCCTACACGGGGTGATCTTGGGGTCAGGGTCCTCGCCCACACCACTGTCTTCTCCCTCCTGGGGGTTGTCCTGCGGGGCCCGGCTGTCCACAGCTACCTCAGGGTGTAGCCCTAGGATGGCAGGGCTTGGAGACCCCTCACTGCCCTCTTCACAGGGGAAGTTCTCACTGGCCACACTGGAGGATGGGCTCTCAATTCCACTGTCTCTGTTGGGGATCTTCATGGCTCCACTTGGCTCCCCCAAGGAGCTGTCCCCTGCTGAGGCTGAGCTGCCCTGAGCCCCTTGGGGAGCTCCTGACCCGAAGGGAAGTGCTTGAAGCTTCCCTAGTGGGGAGCTTCTGGGTCCAGCATCAGGTACCCCAAGAGGGGAAATGGCTTCTTCTTGGGGTGTCGGGGAGCTCCTACCCAATTCCATCTTCACAGTCAAACCCCCTGGGCTCTGCTAGGAGGCTGGCCAAGGGCTTCCTGTTGAGGAAAAGAAGCTCAGCTCAGTACAGGCGTTGAAAGCAACCCTCAGAGAGTCAGCGTCAGTCAGACTGGGCAGACTGGGGCTGTGTGGGAAATATGACTTCACAACACCCAGGTGGGTCCTTATCAAGACCCAAGTTGGGTTTTGAGGGACTAGCAAAGGGAATGTTTTATTGAAAGAGTAAGGTTTTTTAGTTACAGTAAAAAAGTAATCCTAGGGCTGGGGAGTCCGTGGGGAATCCTGTGCATGCTTGAGGCCCTGAGTTCAGATACACAGCACCGGTGTTATAAGCTGCATGTGGCGCTGACCGTGCCTGTGATCCCTGAGCTAGGGGTGGGGGGCGTGGAGACAGCTGGATCCTGACAGCTTAGTGGTCAGCCAGTCTAGCCAAAAGAGTGAGTTCTAGTGAGAAACCCTGCCACAAACTATAAAACAGGAAGACACAGACACGATCTCTGGCCTACACACACACACACACACACACACACACACACACACACACACACACACACGTTTGGGCTCACCCCACCTCCATACACACAGAGGTAATCCTGTGGAACAGTGACAAGTTCCTGGCAGCTATGAACTGTTTAACATACTTAAAAAAAAATAAATAAATACGTAAACAGTGAAACGTCAGCTGAAGGGTGACAACTCCCATTTACGACACGCTTTTGTGTCCCCACAGCTTTTTAAACCCTGATGCTCCCCCGGGATGAAGCCAATGTCCTGATCACTACAGACAGTTCCCACCACACTGGCGCACCACACAGAGACAGAGTCAGGAGTCAATTCTTAGAACTCAAGGAGTTCATCAACAGCTCTGAGGAGGGTCAAAGGTGAGCCTGGACGAGAGGGAGACAGACAGTCCCTGAAGTCGTCTTGACAATAAGGTACCGTTTCAGAGGAACAGGGTGGGGGTGCTCGTAACACTTACCTGTTGCCCAACGCTGTTGCCCAATGAGGCTGTCAGGGATTAATGAACAGGCATCGGCTTCCTCTGGGGCTTTGGTTGGGAGTTGCCCAACAGAGGCTAAAACAGTCTGTTAAAATGTCTTGTCCAGATCACTGGAAGTGGAGTTGTTTAGAAGGTGCTGGAAAAGAAAAGAAAATGGTGTTTGGAATAGAGCAAAGCACCAGTTTTAAAGGAAGTTGCTGAAGAAAGATGTCTTAGGCCTCCACCCACCATAGCAGACCCAGGGCAGGACGACAGGCTTCCCCGGTGCAGATGGAGGGCACAGAATGGCCCACTGTCAGCTTCTAAGACCAACCGTGTGAGAGCAGTAGGGATCTTAAACACTCACAAGCACAGCGGCTATGCTAATTCACGAGGTAACTCACACACATTCGCACTCTGCGAGATACACTCAGTGACATGCTCACACGCGGGCCCACCGGACACACACAGTCAGCACACTTGGTTCCCGCACCGGACACTCGGTAGCGAGATGCACACACTGGCTCTCACATACTCACTCTCTGTCTCTGACACTCCCGGGGCCCGCAGTTTCTTTCCTCACTTCCTCCTTCTCCGGAGAGCAAGGTTAGAACCATGGGTGTAGACTCTTAGCCTCCAGCTACATCTGACTGCCTTGCCTCCAGCCACGCGCAGCCAGTGGAGTCCCCCGAGCTCTGGGAGCCAATAGGCCACAGGAGCAGAACTCCTCCCACCCACCTAGACTCCTGAGTGAGCTAACCTTCTCGTGGCTAAACTACCTTGGGATGGGTTTTTCTGTTAGTGACTCCAAAGTCACTACAGGAAGACATTTTTCATTGGCTGGCATCACTTTTTTTTTTTTAAGGAAATAGCTTTATTATTCAGGTTACTATATAACTGTGCCTCGAGGCCAATGAGTCTTATGTGTCCAAACATCTGTAGTGTCTGGACAGTAAGTGCATTTGCCTGTTAAATTCAAATAGAAAGTGTGTTGAGCATGCTCCAAGACGGTAGCAAGCTAAACAGTAACTAGACTGGGTGTTACATTCTTAGCAGGCCTGCTGGACAGAAATATCGGACTTCCAAACAGAAAATACATGTTTTTCTACATTCTTCTCATAGCATGGGAGATAAACGGAATGTTTCCAGAAGTCGACATGACACAGCAGTAAAAGGCTCTGGCGTAGTCAGAGGCTACATGCGATCCGGCAGAGTAGAGGCTCGCCCATCTCTAGGACAGGGGAGTTACGCTTTTGTGGTGGGGGGTGTGTGCCATAGTCAACACTGGGTGCCTCCTTAGGCACTCGCCATCTTGTTGCTATGCATGGCTAAACCTGGAGCTCAGTTCAGTTAGACTGGCTAGCCAGCAAGCCCCAGACACCGTCTTGTTCCATCAGCCCAGCACTGGGAGCTTGTCTCCCGCCACACCCGGCTTTATATGTGGGTCCTGTGGATCCAAACTCAGATTCAAGAACCTTACCAAGTAAGCCATCTTTCCACCTCATCTTTGTTTTCGAGACAAAAGTCTCATGCACTTCAGGTTGGTGCCAAACCTGCCAAGTAGCCACAACTGGCCTTTAACTCCTGACCCTTCCTGCCTCTACCTCCTCCCAAGTGCCGGGATTCTGGGGGTGTACTATCCTGCTCAGCTCAGAAACAAGGATTATTTTTAGCCGGACCAACCAGAAGTGAAGAAGAACGTGCCCATTGCAAGCGGTTTGCTACAAGCCTAGTGGTGGCGCACACCTTTAATCCCAGCACTCAGGAGGCAGAGGCAGGCAGATCTCCATGAGTTCAAGGCCAGCCTGGTCTACAGACTGAGTTCCAGGACAGCCAAGGCTACACAGAGAAACCCTGTTTTGAAAAAAACCAAACAAAAGAAATGGTTTGCCACAGGCCTCAATATATACCGCATAAAGGAAAGCTGACGAGACGCCATACACCAGAGCCTCACAAGCCTCCAGAGATGGGAACCATGGGAAGAGACCTCTCATCTCAGATTACTGCCTAGGGACTATTTGTGAGCCAGGGAGCAGGAAGGGGGCTCTAAGAGGTGGGAAGAAGCCCAGTTGACTGACCATAAAGCCTGACTGGCATTGACAGGAATGAGCTCCACAAAGAAGAAAGCTTTATAGAAAATTACCCAGAGATCCTCAGAGATGCTCCTATGTTGGGTTCACATGAGAGGGTACATTATGATCCTGGACAAAGGTCACTTCCTTCAGGGGACCGGAAGGAGCATTTGCAACACCACACAGGGCAAGGTTGCCTGTGACCGATGTCTATCCTGAAAACCCGCAGATCTACAAGGTGTCAGTCAGGTCCGGTACTCAGGAGGGCCTTATCTCAATGGTGGGCGATCACTAACCTTCCAATGGCCTCTACCATCCCACGGAACAAGTCCTAACAGGAAGGCCAAACTATTTACAATTTAATTTCCTCCTTGAAGAAAACTCTAAAGTATCTGGGACCTGGCAAAGTAAAAACCACAAGTGACATCTAATCAAAAATTACCAGACAGGCCTAGGAGATGCAGCTCAGCTGGTAGAGAGCTTACCTAGTATGTTTGAAGCCCCGGGTTCAGTTCCCACCGCTCTATAAACTGTACCTGGTGGCACAGCCCTGTCCCTGTAATCACTCAGGAGAGTATGGAGTTCAAGGTCATCCTTGGCTGTATGGGAAGTTAGAGATTAGTCTAAACTAAGTAGACCTTGCCTGGTATATTTATATCTGTTTTTGTTTTTTAATCCCTCCTCCTGAATACCAGACACACAGAGAACCAGTCCTGATGGAAAAAAACCAAACCAAAACTTCGTCAGTTGAAAGTGACTCATAGGGCCATCGAAACATTATTAGGCCTGTTATCTAAGGACAATGACAAAATCACTGTAGGCAGGTCACTTTGGGTCCTTGCTTGGTTTCTCCTTCGCTTAACTTGATGGCTTCACACTGAAAACCCACCAAGTCCATATCATCAAGGAGCGAGCCCCAGGGTGCCTTAGTCATGGCCAGGTGGGATGACCAGACCCCAGTAAGATTAATGCCACCTCACGACTCAGAGGTACCTGGGAAGGATGAGTGTTCATCTTGGACTCTCAGCCTAGGAAGGGCTCTAGTTCCTTATCTGAGGAGAACACGGTGGGGTGCCTCATGCCTTGGTATTAAGGTGGGGGATCAGTGGGACCTTAGAACAGGGCAGGGGCATGAGGCCAAGCTGAGTGGAGAAGACAACACAGTATCTTTTTTTTTTTTTTCCTGAGACAGGGTCTTCCTTTCTATAATCCAAGCAAGTTTTCAGTCTCCTCAGGGCTGGGATTGCAGGCATAAGACACCATGCTCACAGGGAACAGTTTCTTTTGAACCAGGGCTTGAGGGTTGGGGGACTTCTGGGAATTGATACCAAAATGCCAACGTCTCAGAACATCTGAGGAGTGTGGCCCACAGAGGTCTGAGCCAGGTAAGGAACATCCACCAGCCTGTTTTTGAAGCCTCAACAGACAGCTTTGACCCCTGTGCCAAAGCCCTTGTCCTCCAGTCTTCCCTTACAAGGGCAAGGCCCAACTGTGTAGCCTGTCACCTAGGGATGAGGGTAGGGATAGTGGATGGTGGCACGGCATAAGGGGCCATCCTGCTGGCCTTGAGATTATCACAGATTCAGTGCATGACTTTAGGTAAATGAGGGAACGGCTTCCTCATGGGTTACATTTCTATGCTAAAGACATCAACCTGGATGAGAGATCCAGAGACAGAGGAAGGAGAAACAGAGTTCCCTGCATACCCAGGAGGGTCAAGTTACCAGAGGCTCCAGTAACAACCCTGTTCTCATAGGAAGGTCTGTGCAGACACCCTTGGCTCTCACCTCAAGCTAATCCCCTAAGATCTCACTGAGTATACTAACAGTCTACTGCCCACAACCAACACATCCATTTTTGGGGCAATGTGGCCCTTGTTATCGCTAAGGTTTTGCATGAGGCATGTTCCTGCTTTTATGCCTTAGTACCCGGAAAAAAGGGCTTCACTAGGCTTCCCCAGGAGGAACACAGTGATGGTCCTGCACAGATTCCTGACGCCAGGACAGCATACAACAATCTTACACCTAGATTAGCCATTCCGTTCATTTTTTGGAAGCCGTACTAGGCAACATGGCACATCCATCTGATGGGTTACTGTAGCCTGAAACGATTCTAGGCCACTGTGACGCACAGAGATCCCTACCCACTCAGCTATGGCAGGACAAAGGGAAACTAAGTACTAAACAAAGCAATAATTTTGGCCTGAAACTAGATTGACAGAGAATCACAGGTCCAGGAATGATTGAGGGTGGGCCATCAGGACTGGAGAACACGGACAGAGCTACCACCTACACAGGGTGGCTGTGTTTGGACGTCAGATCTGGGAACTTTTTCTTGAGATCACAGACTCTGCTTCCTGAATGCCACACCTAACTCATTTAATCTTAAAACAAAATAAAACTATTTATTTACTTATTTATTTGTGTGTGTGTGTGTGTGTGTGTGTGTGTGTGTGTGTGTGTGTGTGTGTAAGAGACATAGCCAGCAACTTTATGGAGTTGACTCTCTTCTCCTTCTGTGTAGGCTCCTGGATGACAAGACGTATGCAGCTTGTCAGTCTTGGCTGCAGGAGCCTTTACCTGCTGAGTCATCGTCCCGTCTCACAGTTAATCTTCCGACCTGTATGTTTACTCAATATTTTTTGTTTACTGTGTGTGTACGTGCATGTGTGTGTGCAGGGGTGCATGTGTATGCATGTGTGCCGCAGTATGAGTGTGGATGACTTGTGGGTGTCTTCCCTCCTTCCACCATGAACTTCCTAAGGACAGAACTCAGGTCATCAGGCTTGGCGACCCGTGCCTTTACTTGCTGATCCATTTTGCAGGCCCCCAGAATTCCATTCTTTAAGTTCAGGCTGCCTTCACCACAAGCCCTTTGGCTCAGTATACAATCCTCGCTATTTGGGATGATGTTTGGCAATTTCCATTGTAAAACATAATGAAACAAGACAGAAGAGCACGGTCTTCTTGATAGCCTGAAACAGACAATGAGTTTTGCACATCACCGTCCACCCCGACCCCCCTACCCAGACCCCTTAGCACTGATAATCCCCCAGGAGCCTTCTCAGATGTTCTGCACTAACTTTTCCTTGGTAGGGAATAGGATTGCTCACCCCTGTTTTTATCCGACTCTCACACAGGCTTCTCCTCTAAAAGACACCCCATGACTCCCACATGTTCTCATCCTCCTCTCCTCTCTCATCCAGAGCCCCCATCTGGCTCTCATCTAAGCTTTTCCTCCCTATACTCTGCTCTCCTCCTCATCTTCTCCTCATTGGCATGTAATTAAAAGAGACTCATTTTTATCACGTGACCCTCAGCCAGGCTCATGAGACTTGGGAGATGTTTTGGGTGAACAAAAAAATGGTGGACTAGGAACCAATGTGCCAGTGAATGTTTAGAACCCTGCTAAGACAGCTACATCCACATGCAGAAATGTTCTCTCACTGCATGCAAATTTTAAAAATATAAAATTTAAGTTCCTTGTCATTGAGATCATGGAAGGTAGCATTCCATCGAAAAGCAGTCCTTATTAGGTCAGGCCCACCCCATCACCATGCAGGGGACAACTGAAACAGGAAGAACAGACCATGACTCAAGTGTCAGGTAGCATGACACATAACCAAATGTCAGGAGCTAAAAGCTAAGACCTAAATCTGGGAGGACTTCGGAGGTCAGTCATGAGGCAGAATACAGGGTCTAGGTTCTGTATAAAGTAAATACAGGTCACTCTACCTCATGCGACCTGAGTGTCCACGCCGTTTCACCTCATAGGCCCAAGTCACTATGTTATCCCACTTCTGAGTATCCAGGTAACCTCGGAGGATCTAAGTAACCATGGCCTCTACCTTTTAGGACCTAAGAAAACAGGCTATCTACTTAACAGGACATGGAATCAGGCCATACCACCTCATAGGACCTGAGGGTCAAGGCTAACCCACTTACAGGACCTGAGTCCGTATCATTCCACTTTATAGAACCTGGTCGGACACTTCACAAAAGCTGAGTGTCCACATGAGGGTAATAATTACAAGGAACTTAAATATTTTCTATCAAGAGCATGGCCACAGGCCTTTGCAATGTTGTTTTGTAGTCTCCCCTACCTTTAAAACTTTTTTGTTGGCTGGGGATTTAGCTCAGTGGTAGAGCGCTTACCTAGGAAGCGCAAGGCCCTGGGTTCGGTCCCCAGCTCCGAAAAAAAAAAAGAACCAAAAAAAAAAAAAAAAACTTTTTTGTTTACTTAAAGGCTCTTCCTTATTCCCAAACCATAATGGCCAAGGCAGAGGACCCCTTTTCTCGTCTTGTTCATTTTCTTTGCACTGATTCTTTTCCTCTCATTTTTGTATTAGTTCTTTGAGAATTTCATATAATGCATTTTGAACATAGACACCCCTCTCCCCCAACTCCTCCCACATCTACACCTTCCTACTCTCGACTCACTGAACTTTGTGTCTTCTTTCTATTTTAACCTGTTAAGCCCAATTTATTCTGTTCATATATTCTTGGGTGCGTGGCCTTCCACTGGAATGCTGTCAGCTGACCAGGGCTACAATTTCAAAGAAAACTGACTGTCCTTCTCCAAGCAGCTATCAGTTGTCAATAACTCCTTGACTAGGGGTGGGACTCAGTGCCCGCCACCCCTCTCCATGCTGGGGTTTTGTCTGGCTTCAGCCTGCATAGACATTGTATACATTGTCACAACCGTTGTGAGTCCATATGTACAACTGCCCTGCTGTGTCCAGAGGACACCGTGTCCTCGTAGCTATCTGTGTCTCTGACTCTAACATCTTTCTGCTCCTTCTGCTGTGATCCTAGAGCCTTAGAAGGAGGGAATGTGATATAAACATCCCATTTAGGGCTGCATATAATGGAACAGGAAGGATTAAGTTGAGAAGAGGGTAAGAAGACAGGGTACTGGAGGGAACCGCAGGAAAGGACAAAAAACACTAAAAATCTTTCATAAACTACATATGAAAGCCTACTGTATAGGCTTCTTTAAAACACACACACATATGTACACACATACACACATAAACACACACATACACACATACACACATAAACACACACATACACACATACACACATACACACATAAACACACACATACACACACACACATAAACACACACATACACACATACACACATACACACATAAACACACACATACACACATACACACACACATACACCCACACATATACACATAAACACACACATACACCCACACATACACACATAAACACACACATACACACACACATACACACACACATACACACATAAACACACACATACACACACAAACACACACATACACATACACACACACACACACACACACACACACACACACACACACAATGGAGCTACCCTATAATTGGGTGACAATACCCGTACTGGACACTACAGGATATCAAGTAAAAACACCCACTGCCCACAATGGGTTATCTCTTTTGGAGTTGTTGGCCAGTGAGGCCTCAACTACCTGCAAACATCACAGGCTAATGTTATTGGTTACCCTACAGAATTTGATAGTAAGACCCGATTGCTGAAGAGATCACATACTCGAGTCATGAAACATATAAGGAAAAAAAAAAAAGCTGGTACTGACCTGGAAGTCTCACCCCCACTGGCTAACTTTCACAGTGCTGGGAGTTGCGACTGGAGGAGGGAAGTAACCATCACTCACAGTCAGCTGCTCCCTGTGAGCTACAGTAATGACCGGGCTGGCAAGACATGCTCCCTGCTGTAGCAGTGGCACCAACATCATGGGAATAACCAACTACTTTCTGATTGGATTTAAGGCCGATTCCACAAGATGAAGCCCATACCTTATCGGTCAACAACCTATGGCTAGACATGTCATAGGGCTTCGGGAAGAATCTACTACTACTATTTTGTCAAATAGATATTGTAAAAAGCGGAATCCTGATGACTTACTAGACCCCATAGATGAATATGGCTTTCACCCCTCATCAGAGAAGCTTCTACTTACATTAGGTGGCAATTAACATGGAGGCCCAGAGACTTGCACCGAATTTTAAACTAGCCAGTATGGAGAAAAATGGTGAGGCTGAATCCCAGCCAGTGGGGAAAAGACACCGTGCCCTTGCATTAGGATTGAAAACCTGCTCTGTGTGCTTCCCACCCAGAACATCACCCTTTCGCTTTGTCAATTGTCTGTGTGTTCTTTGTGCGGTATTGGTGAGGAATCTTGGACTCAAGATTTCATTTCCAGTACAGATCACCCCACCTCGTAGGACCTGAGTGTCCAGATCAGCTCGCTTTACGGGGCCTGAACATTTAATCATTCCCCATTTCTAGGGGCTCAGAGACAGGCAATGATATTGGAGTAGGGAAAGGCAGCAAGCATGGAATTCCAAAGCCGGCCATGCGGGGTACACTCTTCATGGTAGGGATCACAGGGGTGGGTATTGGGAGGGAGAACTGTAGGATGTCACACAGGAAAAGGCAGGCAGGTACAAGATAGAATGAGGCCTGTCATTGGACGAGAAGGAAGGATGGGCGGGAGAAAAGTTTTAGAGAGAGGAGGAGACTGGAACCAAAGGGGAGGAGAAGCAGTGGAGAGAACACGGAGGTGGATGTTAAGATTCCTCTCTGCACCTTTACAGGTTGTTATGAATGTTCTTAAGGGATGGATGTGTACAGGGCTTTGTATATCTAGGTGGGCAATTATATCTTATCAATTGGTTGTAAGTTAATTGTGTGGATGTATTGTACATTGAGCATTTAACACATAAGTCTGGTTATGGGTTCCAGTTTGCTGAGTAATGATTTCACTGGGTGTTGGGAGTGTGAATAGCGTTTGTGACAGGAAGCCAGGCTAGTCTATAGAATGCTTGGGGCTAGCATGGCGTGGGGCCACGCTAGCACAGCCTGCAGAATGCTTATGTGAGTCTTAGGCGTGGTAACAACTGCCGAGGGGACAGAGTGTGAAAGTGGTAACAGAGAAACAGCTTGATCAGGCAGGTCCTCAGGGAACTCACAGGAACCAGGACGAGTGTCACCTTTTTTATAATTTTTTTCTTTTTTTTTTTTTCTTTTTTTTCCGGAGCTGAGGACCGAACCCAGGACCTTGCGCTTGCTAGGCAAGCACTCTACCACTGAGCTAAATCCCCAACCCCTTTTTTATAATTTTACAGCAACAGGGAAGAGCAAGTCAAGTCTGATGCCAATGTAGACCGCAGCCAGTGGGCCCGGCCCCGTTTGAGGAGTTTTTGAGACAGGGGCTCACCAATCAGCTGTTTAAGGGAAAGTCAGTATATGAGGTCCAGATGCCACAGAGACAACCTGTTAATGGTCATGGGGGAGGCTTCCTAGCACTGGAGGAAGGAAGAGCAGGCCAGACCTCAGTATGGTCACATGACAGCCTCACTGTGGTGCAAGATATGCAAGATAGGCTGCAGTCAGCTTGCCCTCGGGGCACCAGGTTGCTGCCCCCATTTTACACAGGATCTGTCCTGTTGCATTCCTCCACACCAGTCCAGATCTGTCATAGCCAACCCCCCACCCACCTAGACATATCTGGGGTGCAGAGGATGCTGCACACAGAGGGAAGTGGCCACAATGAGCAAAGGGCCTTCTTACTTCTCATTTCCTTCCTGGACAACTTGGTCCCTGCCTCTCCCCACCCCCCAACCCCCGTCTGTCCCCCTGGCCAGAGGCAGGCAGAGACGGGCCATGCCAGCAGTGACCAGCTCTGTGCATTCTTCTGTCCTTGTTCATTGTTTTGGGCACACATCCCTCTCAGAGCCTCCTTGTAGTTATAGAACAGTCCACAAAGCCAGCACCATCTGGGTTTTATATCTGCCCCGTGCTGATTTGACTTCCTTCCCAGTCGCTTTATGACGGAGATAGAGACGATGGAGAAATCGCAATTTCTATCCGTTAAGTGGAGAATCTCAGTCAGCCTGCCCAGGGCCCATAAGAAGGTGCAGTGTGACGGAAACTTCTGGAACATGCATCAAGATACCCCCAAGTCCCTGTTGTAACCCATGGAGCTGGCTTTCATCACTGAGCAGCAGGGCCAGGTTTCTCCTCAGCAGCGAGGCTTCTAAAGACAAACCCATTTCAGCGCTAATCTCGTAAAGTGCTCTTGACCTCTGTACACAGAGTTCAGTGTGGCTCTGGGGCCCCTGCACATTGGGAGGTACAGATCCCTCTAGAAACAGAAATCAGCCTCCGCTGCTACCCAGCAGGGGCAGAAGCAGGCTTCAAGGGGCCTGTGGCAGCCCAGTTGAGACAAACCACTTCCTCCTGTCCTTGCCGGAGCTGGCCCCACCCCCAAACCAAGCAAGTTGTGTGTTAGCAGCTCAGAGGGTTTGTGTGGGGAGGACCATCCAGTCCATTGACATAGGCTTGGGGGGCTGGGATGAGCTGTCAAGTGCTCTGTGCCTGTTTCATCTCTGACAAAAATGGGGGCTGGGAAGATTCTCAGTAAACCACGTGTGGAGTCAGACCAATGAGGGAACCTGTCTGAAAAAACAAGATAAACAGGTCCTGGAGGATAGCATCTGAGATTGTCTTCTGGCTTCCCCACACACTTCCCCACATGGATGCAATCACATGCACACGCACGCACGAAAGGCTGGCAATGACCACCTTAGGTGTGAAGAAGGACCAATCTATTTTATTTTTGGTTTTGTCTTTGTTTTTTCTTTTTGTTTTTTTCCAAGAGACAGGGTTTCTCTGTGTGGCCCTGCCTGGCTGCTGTGGAACTTGCTTTGTAGATCAGGCTGGCCTCCAACTCAGAGGCCTCCCAAATGCTGGGATTAAATTAGTGCACCGCCACCACCACCCCCCTGCTAAGAAGGACCGACCTAAACTGAGGTACAGCCACATAGGCTCTAAACCTCAGCGTGCTTGGCATCCTTAAGATGCCACTTTACAGAACGGGAAATTGAGGCAAAGTCTGAGAAGCTGTCCAAAGCTAAGTTCTGGGGTTCTACAACTGCCCACTGTGCTATTCCTGGCATTCTTTCTCACCAGGGCCTTCTCGACAGTTGTCCACCCTCT